>NW_005371827.1:435334-445734 GCF_000412655.1 Myotis brandtii | reverse complement strand
TCTATCTAGATAGATAGATAGATAGATAGATAGATATATGGTATACTCAAATGCATATACACATCTTGCAGGGGTACATATACCCAATATTTTTCTAATAGAGATGCGTAATCAAAATAAGCTGGAGACCACTGAGAAGTGTACACTAAGCACATTGTAGCCTAAGAATTTGTCTGCAAGTCTATCTTCCTACTTGTCCTTATGAAAAGAAATCTGCTTCTCATTGAGCCATGCACATAGTAGGTCCTCAACTGTAACTCATGGAGCATGGACTCCATACACCTCTAGGCCACCTTTGTGCTTTGTGAGTGAAAGAAGTGCAGTTAACCTGGGGATCAAGTGCAGAAACAAACTCATTCCAGGTATGTGGAAAGCCTATCTCTGCCACTTATAATTGCATTTTTTTTCTTTTTAAAATATAAATTGTTGTGGTTTATATATATTTTCTTTTTTGAGATGCTTCATATTTTTTTAGAGAAGGCAGAACATAAATCATAAATAGCTATAACAACAGCCTATGAAAAAAACAAACATGAGCTAAATAGCCTAAAAGGACAACTGCAATTGCAGAGGTTTGCTCAACCTACTTAGGAGAAGCGTAGCACTTTATAAGTAAGCAATTGCATCTGAACAATCAATGTTCTAATTATTGATTTTTATGTGAACGAAGCCCATTCCTGTGGCAATGATTTGTTAGCCTAATGCATAACTGTTTCTGCTTGAATTGGAGGCAGTGACAGGTCTTTACCTTAAACCTGATGATGCAGACTGCTCTGCTGTACTCCTTCCCCATCCCTCACCTGCAGGGCCCAGAGTGCTGCCTGCCCAGGGTGGTACTTCACAAATATTTTGAATGGTAGAATATGGGGCATGGACGTGTCCTCATAGAAAACTTATTCAAAACTTCCATTTTTGGAAGTGAGGAAATTTGGACACAATAAAAAGAAGATGCCGCTTGAAGTCACCCAATAAGCTAATGGCAAAGCTTGGATTAAAATGTGGCTTTTTAATGTCCTGTCTAGTGCTCTGTTAATATCAAAATCTCTTCCAATTGTTGGATTTAATATAATTTAGCCCTTTCAGTAATTCTCACTGTCCTTCATAACAATTAGCCCAAATTACTAGAGCTTTAGAGGGTTTATGATGATTTCATTTGCCCATTATTCTGGGCCATGGATTTCCTGTTTGTGGAGAGAAAGTGCCCATTTTCCACTTGTGCCAGCTTCTGACAGCCCCCTGACATGTGGGATGAGGAGAACTGACGAAGATCCTCCCTCCATGGCGGGGAACTCTGCGGCCTAATGATGTGAGGGACTGAGCTAAGAGTGATCCTAGGAGCCAACCTCCTCATTTGATTGTCTGTGAAGAATAAACAACTATTGTTTTTCTGGGACCCATCATACTATTGTTGCCCCACAAGACACACTCCAGAATGGGAAAGCCCAGGCGACAACTGGTAATAATACAACAATGGGCCGTCCCCTCTTCAAGGGCGAATCCAGGAAAAATAATTACAGGCAGGGATGCTCTCCAAAACCCACAGATGGTTCCACCAGCTTTTCCCCCAGAGTTAGAGACGGGCCTGACAAACACCATCAGCCTCAAGGATATCAAAAGTGAAGAGAACAGGAAAAAGGAGGAAGATGAAGACATCGCTAACGGGACCAAAAGAGACTCCCAGGCAATGAGCAGCGGGAGGGGGGATTCTTGAGTGAAACAACATCACAGCTGACATCATTCAGGCAGGGCAAAGCGAGAAACAGCTGAGCTAGCAAAACAAGCTCCCAGCAGGCTCTAGAGACAGTCCCGCAGCACAAGATAATCCTGCAATAATCGTTCTTCTGCAGCACGGAAAATTCAGCAAAGCAGAGACGGGATCTTAGTCAAATAAAAGATTTCTTCAAACACAGCAAAGCAGTATCAAGACCTTTACTCTCATTCTTAGGCCTGCACAGATTCTGTCTTCATCCAGAATGATCTGGAAATGGGAGGCGTTAGTCAGCCAAACTGGGGAGACCTGGTTCTGAGCCTACCTGGCTACTTAGCTAAAGGAGGGAAGCTCACAGTTATTCTTATTTATTTTTTAAAAAGTTAGATTAGGTCCATGGTTTTTCAATCTTTGTTTTTGCCACACATTTTTTATTACCACATAATATTTTACATGGGAAATAAAAATTAAAACAGAACACAAGGGAGACCCCATGTTGAAATGTAAATGGCAAGTACAGAGCTTGGCTTAAAGGACCCACTCATCATCCAGATGCATCTGTGTCCCTCCTTAAACCCCAATACGTGGAGGGTTTGAAATGCTGGACTAGAAACTCAAAAAAGCTTCCTAGCTCTCAAGCTCGGTGACACCATGATTCTGAGAACTTACGGATTTGGGAGGATGGTAAGCCTACTATTGGCTACATGAGACGGGCTTTGAAGAGTGGGCCAAATGGGGCAAGGAAATGAGAAAGCAGAAAGTATTCTAGGCAAGGAGCAGAAACAGCAAGAAGCAACAGAAGTGGCCATTCAGGTGGAGTAAAGCATTTGAATAGTTACTGCAGACCCTGCAGTGTGGTGTGAGGGTGGGATCAGTGCTCCCCAGGAATGTTTGCTGTGGACCATTTTCATTATATCCTACCCAACAATGGGAAATGCTTCCTAATGAAATAACAAGGAAAGACAAGGTGATAAAAACATAATTTTCAGCCCGGGCTGGTGTGGCTCGGTTGGAGCGTTGTCCCGTACACCGGAAGGATGGCAGGTTCAATTGCCAGTCAGGGAACATATTCAGGTTGTGGGTTTGCTCCCCTGTCCAGGCACATACAGGAGACAACTGATCAGTATTCTTCTCTCACATATCTCTCTTTCAATCTCTCTCTCCACTCCTCTCTCTAAAAATCAATGGAAAACATATCCTTGGGTGATGAAAAACAAACAAACATATAATTCAGCTTGGCAGACAGCAAGCTAGCTCATCCTACCTCAGGTGTGTCTATGGGAGCCAAAGCCTATCCACCTCATCTGTGGGGGGCGGGGGGGGGCAGTCAGTGAAGGTCTGGTGCCTTTGCTGCATAATTGCTGCTCTTGTGATAGGTCACACAAATGGTTGTTCCCATTTAGAACTATACCAGTTTCCTGAAATAGGAATTCTCTCCTTTCCTTGGATAACTTCCAATTTGTCTGGAGAAAGCAGACATGTATTTCTGGGAAGAGAAAAATGCAACATAACATATGCAACATAACAACGTTCAAAATAAGCCGTGGAGTCTGCGGATGACGTGGGTGTGTCATGGTGACATTGGCAGAGTAATTAGGCTGGAGGGAGAAAGCATAAGCTTTGAGGAACAGGGCACAACTACCTTCTAATGGACTTCATGGTAACACAGGAGAAGAAACTCCTTGAAAAATAAGTTTTTGCAAAGCAGGAAGCAAATGCTCAGGTTCCACCCCCAGAGCTCACTGCTCTGGCTGGTACAGTGGGGTCACCCTTAACCTGATGAGTCTTCTCACACTTTGCAAGAACCTAGTGTGGTAGATTGTCTCCAAAGACATCCATTAGCAATCCTGCTATCCCTGTATGTGCACAGTACTCCTCCAATCAAGAGACAGAATCTTTTTCATCTCCCTTTGAACCTGGCGTGGCTTTGTGACTTGCTTTGCTCAGTAGAATGTGGTGGAGGTGACGCTGCTAATTCTGGGCCTAGTCTTTAAGGGGCAGTTTCTCTCCTGTGGAAGTCAGCCTGATGTCTGCCAGCCTGACTAATGAGAGGCCACATGGAGAAAAAGACAGCCCTAATGGAAGAGAACTAAGGTGCCCCAATTGATGGTCAACACCAAGGGCTCAGACATGTGGCTGAGGTCATGTTGGACATTCCAGCCCCAGCAGGGCTCCCAGATGAGGGCCCAGGTCAATGCAGTCATATGAGTGACACTCAGTAACTCCACATGGAACAGAAGAACCACCCATTTGAGACCAACCCACACAAAGAATTGAGAGAAATGATAAATTGTTACTTTTGAAGTCATTGAGTGTTGAGTTGCTTGTTATGCAGCAATTGGTGCCTGATATAGTTGGACTAGATGATACAGGATGGCGTTTAAGGAAGAGCAAACATGGTCCCTACTCTCCAAGGCAGAGGTACTGATCCAGGGCTTTTAGGGGCTCTGGGGATGGACTTTAAGGAGTCTATAATTCTCCCTGAAACTATATACAAAATTATAAGTTCCTGGGCATATGTGCATTTTTCTAGGCAAAGATATTACTAAATTAATGAGATTATTTCACCGCAGAGTTCCCAAGCTAATTGGGCTGGATGAGAAGGGGAGAAGAATTACATCTCCTTGTTGTGACTCTAGATGAGGGGTCTTCAAACTATGGCCTGCAGGCCACATGCAAATACAAATATTGTATTTGTTCCCATTTTGTTTTTTTACTTCAAAATAAGATATGTGCAGTGTGCATAGGAATTTGTTCATAGTTTTTTTTTAAACTATAGTCCGGCCCTTCAACTGTCTGAGGGACAGTGAACTGGCCCCCTGTTTAAAAAGTTTGAGGACCCCTTCTCTAGATGTTGTTCCATCTGGCTTAACATAGTCAACTTTTTTTTTTCAAGTATAGGACAGTTCTTTTCTTTTATTTATATATATTTCACTGATTTTGGAGAGGAAGGGAGAGAGAGAGAAAGAGAGAGAGATGGAAACATCAATGATGAGAGAGAATCATTGATGGCTGCCTCCTGCACACCCTGCACCAGGGATGAGCCCACAACCTCAGCATGTGCCCTGCCCAGGAATCAAACCGTGACTTCCTGGTTCATAAGTCAACACTCAACCACTGAACCACTCCAACTGGGCTAGGACAAGTTGTGTGTGTGTGTTTTTTAAATAACTCCAATTATAAAGTAGACATAGGTGAAGCCTCTCCGAATGCAGTGTTAGCTAAAATTCTCTCAAAGGTTATTTCACCCTCATCCCCCATTGAGACTGAGAGACACCCCTGGGATTGAAAACTACTTGCAATGGGGGTAATTTTCCCCAATAGCTGCCTTTTCTAGGAGATCATACAAGTGGAATCACATAGTCTTTTTTAAAAAAATATATATTTTATTGATTTTTTTAGAGTTAGAAACATCGATGAGAGAGAAACATCTATCAGCTGCCTCCTGCACACCACCTACTGGGGATGTGCCCGCAACCAAGGTACATGCCCTTGACCGGAATCGAACCTGGGACCCTTCAGTCCACAGGCCGACGCTCTATCCACTGAGCCAAACTGGTTAGGGCTCACGTATTCTTTTGAGTCTGGATTCTTTCACTTCATCCAATTCATCCACATTGGTCCATCTATCAGCAGTTCCTTTCTTTTTCCATCACATGGATGCTACAGATTCCTTATCCATTCACCTGTTAATAAACATTTGAGTTATTTTAAACACTGATGGAAGTTTCCAGGAAATTTTAAGAACCCCTTTCTTGAGATTCAACATTTACTTGGGTTTTCTGTGAGGGTGACAGAGGTAGAAGAATATCCCCAGTGACCAGGATCTTAAAGATGTTAGGCAACCATTTCACTGAAACCAACAATCTAGCTTTGAACTGATCATTTCTGGCAGCTTACCATTTGCTGGATGTGGGAATTCTGCAAAAGTCAGTCTGCCCACTTCCCCACTTTGGAGAAGGTTGGCACCATCATGCACCATCAATGCCGATGAATTCCCAGACAGCTGTGTGACAGCATCAGTGTAACAGATAGGCCAGTGTCACAAAGCATGGGCGCCTTGAACCAAACTGGCTTTATCACATTTCACACTGTTTCAGGCCTCCCCTTCCCAGCAACAAATCTATGCAGGGCCCTGAAATTGATATGTTTGCTACAGAGCCCAGGAGGGCCCCCATCCAAAACTGTCTGGGCAGGACGTGCCTTAATTCTGCTGCCTGACACAGGCCTCCCAGTCACCTAGGAATTCGGGAGGCGATTGCAGATGTAGGGCATTCCTCTTCGCTTCTGGCGCCAGTGGTTTCACGGGCATCTTTTCCTGCTTGGCAGCCTCCAGGAAGCGGAGATAAAGTAGCCTGTGAACTCTGCCCATGGGATTGTAAGATATGTTCAGTCACTTGTAATGGGGCAAAGAAAAGTGTTAGTCCCAAAACATAAGCTGTGGGTTGACACCAAAAGGAGAAGCTCTCAATGGAGAAGGGGGACGTGGAGCTGGGAATTCACTTTCCCGGGAATCCCTTCTTTTCTGTCCTTGCTGCCACGGTTGCAATGGCCTCTGGCCCTGTCAGCCTGGCCCAAGGTGAACAAACACTCCTGATGCCCTGCAGAGACTGGCCTGGGTCCCCCAGAGAAGCATGGAGCTAGGAGGTCTGCGCTGCCCCGGATGGCTCCGGCTTCTCTTGGTCTCCCCCCAGGCCCTCCTTAACTACATCACCCGGGAGAACACACACAGATCCATTGATTCTTGGGGTCTCCACCAAGAATCAGAAGCTGAGCTTGTTCTCTCCCAATCTGTTGGGACCTATAACCTTCACTGAAGTTCTTGTGTGAGAATTGACCTCTTTCATAAGTAAGCTCAACAAGCAAAACTTCATTAATTGTGAAATGCCCAACCGCTGGCTCACAGGGTTGTGACTTAACTTAATAGTTCTTGAAGAAAACCAAAGTGCAAATCATGCAGCATGCTCGGTAATGGCATGGGGTGGCGTGGGGAGAGCAACATAGCAAAGAAGTTAAGGCAGAGCTTCTGGATTCACACTGCCTAGCCCCACCACCTCCCCACTGTGTGACATTGGCAAGGCACTCAGCCTCCTGGAACCTTAGTTTCCACACCTGTAAAATGGGGTAATAATAATGCCTAAGTCACTGGACTATAACTGAGTAACAATCATAATAATAAAAGGCCAAGAGGCATCACAACCAAAATGACCAAACGACCAGTCACCATTCACTTCATCCAATTCATCCACATTGGTCCATCTATCAGCAGTTCCTTTCTTTTTCCATCACATGGATGCTACAGATTCCTTATCCATTCATCTGTTAATAAACATTTGAGTTATTTTAAACACTGATGGAAGTTTCCAGGAAATTTTAAGAACCCCTTTCTTGAGATTCAACATTTACTTGGGTTTTCTGTGAGGGTGACAGAGGTAGAAGAATATCCCCAGTGACCAGGGTCTTAGAGATGTTAGGCAACCATTTCACTGAAACCAACAATCTAGCTTTGAGCTGATCATTTCTGGCAGCGTACCATTTGCTGGATGTGGGAATTCTGCAAAAGTCAGTCTGCCCACTTCCCCACTTTGGAGAAGGTTGGCACCATCATGCACCATCAATGCCGATGAATTCCCAGACAGCTGTGTGACAGCATCAGTGTAACAGATAGGCCAGTGTCACAAAGCATGGGCGCCTTGAACCAAACTGGCTTTATCACATTTCACACTGTTTCAGGCCTCCCCTTCCCAGCAACAAATCTATGCAGGGCCCTGAAATTGATATGTTTGCTACAGAGCCCAGGAGGGCCCCCATCCAAAACTGTCTGGGCAGGACGTGCCTTAATTCTGCTGCCTGACACAGGCCTCCCAGTCACCTAGGAATTCGGGAGGCGATTGCAGATGTAGGGCATTCCTCTTCGCTTCTGGCGCCAGTGGTTTCACGGGCATCTTTTCCTGCTTGGCAGCCTCCAGGAAGCGGAGATAAAGTAGCCTGTGAACTCTGCCCATGGGATTGTAAGATATGTTCAGTCACTTGTAATGGGGCAAAGAAAAGTGTTAGTCCCAAAACATAAGCTGTGGGTTGACACCAAAAGGAGAAGCTCTCAATGGAGAAGGGGGACGTGGAGCTGGGAATTCACTTTCCCGGGAATCCCTTCTTTTCTGTCCTTGCTGCCACGGTTGCAATGGCCTCTGGCCCTGTCAGCCTGGCCCAAGGTGAACAAACACTCCTGATGCCCTGCAGAGACTGGCCTGGGTCCCCCAGCGAAGCATGGAGCTAGGAGATCTGCGCTGCCCCGGATGGCTCCGGCTTCTCTTGGTCTCCCCCCAGGCCCTCCTTAACTACATCACCCGGGAGAACACACACAGATCCATTGATTCTTGGGGTCTCCACCAAGAATCAGAAGCTGAGCTTGTTCTCTCCCAATCTGTTGGGACCTATAACCTTCACTGAAGTTCTTGTGTGAGAATTGACCTCTTTCATAAGTAAGCTCAACAAGCAAAACTTCATTAATTGTGAAATGCCCAACCGCTGGCTCACAGGGTTGTGACTTAACTTAATAGTTCTTGAAGAAAACCAAAGTGCAAATCATGCAGCATGCTCGGTAATGGCATGGGGTGGCGTGGGGAGAGCAACATAGCAAAGAAGTTAAGGCAGAGCTTCTGGATTCACACTGCCTAGCCCCACCACCTCCCCACTGTGTGACATTGGCAAGGCACTCAGCCTCCTGGAACCTTAGTTTCCACACCTGTAAAATGGGGTAATAATAATGCCTAAGTCACTGGACTATAACTGAGTAACAATCGTAATAATAAAAGGCCAAGAAGCATCACAACCAAAATGACCAAACGACCAGTCACCATGAAGTGCATGGAGTACCTCTCTGGCCCTACCCCACGGCCCACAGGCTCCGATCACAGCAAGGTTGGTGGCTGGTGGGTGGGGGCGCGGCGAGGTAGGCGCAGCAAGGTGGGCATGGTGAGGCACGTGCGGGTGGGCAGGGCTGCACGATTTCGCACGCTGGGTCTGTAGCATTTAAATAAAGCACATATCTTGGTACCTGGCATATAATAAATACTCAATAAAAAAGCATGTTGTTAGTGTTGACATGTTCTGACAATGGTCTGTTAGCGAAAAGCTTCTGGCTAGGTACAAAGCTCCCATTGATGGGGCAGCCTTAGCTGACAGCACTCCCTCACCTTCACACTGGGTCTAAAGCTCTGAGTAGGGACTGGTCAGAATAGCAGGGAATCAATTATGTGAGGACAGCTGTGCTTGGCCCATAGGCAGCACCATGCAGCACACAAGCAGAGGTGGACAGCCTTGCTGCCAGTTCATCTCACTTGTCCATGGGGCTGGGCAGCGAGGGCATCCAGGTACAACACCAAGAAACAGAGCACACCTTCCCCACAACTTTCTAGACTACATTGATGTGTACAGGCACCTGCATCCCACCCCAGCTCTTCACACATGATCTTCCCGGAACTGCAGGCTCACTCCCACTCACCACTAAGGTGCAGCCAAAATGGCGCTGCCTCCTCACAGCCTTCCTTGGTTCCCTCCTTTATTCTTTTGTCACCCCAAGTTTTTACCTTGATAATCCTTATCATAATTTTTAATTACATACTATTTGAAAGTTTGTTTGCTGTCTGTCTCTCACTCCATCTTAAGGTCAACATCTTCCTAGTTCACTACTGTACACCTGACAGAGCAGTCACCTGATTTACAGAATGACTGATGGAATTACTTAATTAGTTCCAGAGGACTTTATCAGATTGAATGCTATGACATCACTGTTACTCAACTATCTTTGACCTAAAAAACAACAACAGTGATTTCTATTTTGACCTATTATTTACCATACTAGTGGCCTGGTGCACGAAATACGTGCATGGGGGGGGGGGTGTCCCTCAGCCTGGCCTGCACCCTCTTCAATCTGGGATCCCTCTCACAATCCAGGACCGCTGGTTCCTAACCGCTCCCCTGCCTGCCTGCCTGATTGCCCCTAACTGCTTCTGCCTGTCAGCCTGATCGTCTCCTAACCACTCCCTTGCTGGCCTGATTGCCCCCAACTGCCCTCCCCTGCTGAGACCCGCCTCCTCCGCCGGGACCCGCCTCCTCTACGTGTGGTGGCAGAGATGCCAGGACCAGCCTCCTCCACACTGAGCAGAGCCACGGGACCCCCAGGCCTCACAGCACAGAGTGGCTGCTGGGCACCACCTCTGCTGTGCACATGGCCATCTTGTGGTGGCCATCTTGTGACAATGTTGCACCCAAGGACCACCTAGGCTTTTATTAGTATAGACTAGAGGCCCGGTGCAGAAAAATTTGTGCACTGGCCCAGGGGGGGGATGTCCCTCAGCCCCACTTGTGCTCTCTCAGTCTGGGACCCCTCAGGAGATAACGACCTGCTGGCTTAGGCCCACTCCCGGGTGGCAGAGGGCAGGCCCAATCCCTAAGTGCAGCCCCCGGTCGGGCTCAGAGCAGGGCCGATTGGGGAGTTGGGGCGCCGCCCCCTGTCATGCACAGAGCAGGGCGGGTCGGGAGGTTGTGATGCCACCCCCAGTCACGCTCAGGGTAGGGCCAATTGGGGGGTTGGGGCGCCACCCCCTGTCACACTCAAGGCAGGGTCGATGGGGAGGTTGCGGCGCCACCCCCTGTCATGCACAGAGCAGGGCCAATCAGGGGGTTGGGG
>NW_005371827.1:407586-434335 GCF_000412655.1 Myotis brandtii | reverse complement strand
CAAGCTCAGAGCCCAGCAGCGGCAGGCGGGGAACCTTGGCTTCCTCTGTCACTGGAGCAAGCAAGCCTCCTGTTCGCTTCAGCTGCCTGGCTGCTGGCCGCCATCTTGGTTGGCAGTTAATTTGCATATCGCCCTGATTAGCCAATGGGAAGCGTGTCGGAGGTACAGATAATTACCATGTTTGTCTATTATTAGATAGGATGGGAAGTCTATGTTCTCTTACGGTGAGTGCAGGCTCACCTCACTGGTTGGGATGCATAGTGTGTCTCCAGAAACTTAACATATGAAGTACACAGTGATCTCCTTGATTCGTATGTGAGGAAACTGAGCAGAGCAGTTCAATGGCCTGCCTAAGGTCAGCTTTACTCATGGTGTAGACTATATCCATGTGTGTTTACACATACCAGCAATTTGAGAGCCCACATTCAGGAGCAAAAAAAAAAATGCTTTGCAAATTGAGGGAGCATACATTGTTGAATTTAAAACAACACAGTTAATAAAATGCTTTCCCTGTTTTTTGAACTTAATGGCAAGTGGGGTTTTATTGATTTAATTCTTTCTACTCACCATTAACTCAATAAAATTGTTTTTTAATTTAACTCAAGTGCTTTTAGCTCACAATTTCTGAATTCTATAAAAGTCATTTTTAAATTTGCTTTACTGCTTTGCTTATTCTGAATTAAGCATTTCTCTGAACTTGAACAAGACCCATTTGCAAATAAACACTTTCTGTAAATATGCTTTCTAGTGTATCCATTGCCATCTTCCATCATTTAAACCTGAGCAGGAGTCAATGGGCGAAATCTCCAGTCAATTTCCTCATTAGTCAGGAAGCTGTGGCTGCTATCAACACATGGGAAGACGAGAAGGTGAGTGATTATTAAATTCTGATTGCTGTCCTAGTTGTTGTGACCATTACTGCTGTAAATCTTGTAATTTTATTCAATTGTATTGAAAATTTTAAGTGACATATATAACTTGGGAAGATGTACAGGTTAGCTATTTCTCGCCAGCATTAGCACCGTTGGCATCGTTGTGGACTCCATTTAGAACAGTGGGCTTCTCAGTCCCACTGCAGACTCCTGAGCCAGCAGTGATGGTCTGCAGCGGGTCCGTGCTGCCCATGTTTGCTTAAGAACCTTCCTTTGGCATTCTGCGACAGCTAGGTCCCCTTAAAAGCTTAGATGTAAAGTTACAGGACAACTTTTACAAGTGGCATTGTTACCACATAAAAACTTTATCAGCAACTTTACAATCTTAAACCTTTTTTCACACTAAAATTTTGTCAATCTTGACATTCCTATATGTAGGGAGCAGCTATAGGGTTAAGCCTCGGACTGACCTGTGACAGGGCCACAAACAAGTCCCAGCTTGTAGGGCATAGGCCTCCTAGCATAATTAAGGACCTTATAGTTCTCCCTAGTTCCTTCCTAGGTAGCTAATGGGCTGTGGGAGGTGCAGCAAGTGCTGCCAAAACAAGGTGAAACTCACAAGGTCATTGTAAACGTGTTGACCACTTCTCTTATTTTGCTTTGTGTGCTCTGACTATAAAATAAAGCTTCGGCTTGCAGGCGGCACCACTGTTTCCTTATCCAGGCACAGTGATCCTACCTAGCCCCAGCTGTATTCTCTTGTCTGTCTTCTTTAATCCTTCACTGCCCCTCCTCAGGTTCACCCTTGGCCATGCTGGCACGGCACACCTATAAACATAGGCAAAAGTAAAAGATGGTCACTCACGTAGTCTGCTATGCCAACATATTTTCCATGAGCTCCTCATCTTCCCACGCGTATTCATGCCTAAAGAGTCAATGACTTTACCTCATTATAGGGGCAAAAAGGGGCAAAAATTTGAAAAGGGCAACATATCTTATTTTCCTGTCTCTTGTATAAGGACCAGGATATATGGATTTTCTGAAATTGTCAATTATCAATGCATGTGTGGCCTCTCTCTAAGGCAGTGGTTCTCAACCTTGGCTGCACATTAGAATCACCTGGGAATCTTTTTAAAATCCTGATTTCTGGGCCTCATCCTCCGGAAATTCTGTTTCTTTGTTATGGGGTGGGGCCACAACATTAGTAACAAAGAAACAGAATTTCCGGAGGATGAGGTCCAGAAATCAGGATTTTAAAAAGATTCCCAGGTGATTCTAATGTACAGCCAAGGTTGAGAACCACTGCTCTAGGGCAGTGGTTGGCAAACTGCAGCTCTCGAGCCACATGCGGCTCTTTGGCCCTTTGAGTGTGGTTCTTCCACAAAATACCTCGTGTGGGCACGGATGTACAGTGCGATTGAAACTTCGTGGCCCATGCGCAGAAGTCGGTATTTTGTGGAAGAGCCACACTCAAGGGGCCAAAGAGCCGCATGTGGCTCGCGAGCCGCAGTTTGCCGACCACTGCTCTAGGGTGTGCTGGAGTGACAGTTGATGAGTCATTGTATGAGGTAACATGATTTTGCTGTGGTGCTTTGTGAGGTAGAAGATTAAGCTAATGACATTGTTTATACTCCAGCCAAGGGTGCTCAGCCTCCTGCAAACCTGCTTCCACTGGCTGCAGACCTGCAGCTCCACTGGGCTGGGTGGGAAGTGACTCCGGAGGGTGGAGAGGAGTGTGCGGATGGTGAGGCGGGTAGCTGCTCTCTCACCCTTCCTCTAAGAGAGAAGAAAATAAAAACGTAGAAGAGTGTATTAACAAAAGCAAAAGACCAAAAGATAGAAAAAACAGAAGACAGGAAAATAGATAGAGTCCATAAAGCAGTGGGAAGGCCAAGGTGCCAGGACCATGGTAACCCTGCTCGGATGGGGCACAGGAAGTCCTCGTAGCAAAATGGGCAGAGCCAAGAAATCGCACACAGATGCCCACCACGGGCCTGAGAGCGGCTGGCCAGTATTGTGGTAGCACCTGACAGCTCAGACCACAGGCGTCAACATTAAAACTTCTTTTAAAAACACTCACTTGCTCAACGTGTGAAAATGGAAAACAGCTTGCTCCTTATCCCAGACCACATTCTGATGATGGATATCTAAACCCAGACACTAGCTCTGCATGCCCCAGCAGATAGGAAGGGGCCAAAGAGCCGCATGTGGCTCGCGAGAGCAGAAGGGCGATCAGGGGGTGTGGGCGCTGCCCCCTGTCACGCTGATCCCGGTGCCGGGAGCCTCGCTGCTCCGCTGATCCCTGTGCCGGGAGGCATATTACCCTTTTACTATATAGGATAGAGGTCTGGTGCATGGGTGGGGGCTGGCTGGTTTGCCCTGAAGGGTGTCCTGGATCAGGGTGGGGGTCCCCACTGGGGTGCCTGGCCAGTCTGGGTGAGGGGCTGAGGGCTGTTTTCTGGAAGCGAGTGACTGAAGCTCCCAACCGCTCCTTGTTTTCTTTCTTTTTTTTTTTTTTTATTCTGGGCCAGCTTTAGCTCTGAGGCCTCGCCGCTGAAAACATCGATACAATGTTGCGGTCCGAGCCCTGCTGAATGAAAGCCGGTTTCTGGGGGTTTGTTTAGCTTCTTATTTGCAACATAGTACATAGTTGCTTAGAGTTGCAGCTGAGAGGCCGGCAAGTGAGGCGGGGAACGTTGGAGTCCGCAGCAAGCAAGCCTCCCTGCTCACTTCAGTGCATGGCTGCTGGCCGCCATCTTGGCTGACAGTTAATTTGCATATACTCACTGATTAGCCAATGAAAAGGGTATCGGTCGTAAGCTAATTACCATGTTTCTCTTTTATTAGTGTAGATTCCCATTGTTCAGGACTGCTGAGAACCCAGCCTACTCTATGCCTCCATTATGGTAGAAGGTAGAACAAAATTTTCTAGTTCCTTTTTATTCTTACTCTATGTTTTTATTTTCACCCCCAAGTCTATTAACTTTATCTCTGGCTAAGCCAGTGATGGCGAACCTATGACATGCATGTCAGAGGTGACACGCAAACTCATTTTTTTGGTTGATTTTTTTGTTGTTAAATGGCATTTAAATATATAAAATAAATATCAAAAATATAAATCTTTGTTTTACTATGGTTGCAAATATCAAAAAATTTCTATATGTGACACGGCACCAGAGTTAAGTTAGGGTTTTTCAAAATGCTGACACACCGAGCTCAAAAGGTTCGCCATCACTGGGCTAGGCCATAATTTTCCTGATCCCTCATTTCCCTTTGCTGTTATTGCCTCGGTTATTGTTAATAACCACCCCCACAACCTCTATCATCAATACCAATACCTATACCACCATCAGCACCAGGGTCACTTCCACCACCACCTCTACCACCATCACCACCACTATCAGCTCCATCACAACCATTTATTGAACTGAACATTTTTCATCCTTAAATTCCATGTTCACCTTCTTATTCTATTCTTATTTTTGAAGGTATTATTGTAAGGCACACTTTGTTTTATTGTACTTTTCTTTATTGTGCTTTGCATGTATTACCACTTTTACAAACTGAAGGCTTGCAGCAACCCTGTGTCCGCAAGTCTACCAGTGCCATTTTTCCAATAGGCTCACATGATCATTAGCATTTTTAGCAATAACGTATTTTAATTAAGGTTTGTACATTTTTAAAACATAATGCTGTTACACACTTAATAGACTACAGAATAGTGTAAACATTTATGTGTACTAGGAAACCAAAAAATCATGTGCCTCACTTTATTCTGATAATTGCTTTGCTGCAATGGTCTGGAGCTGAACCACCATCTCCCTGAGGTATGCCTCTATTTTATTTTTGAAGCCACTTCAAAACCTTTCTGAAACAAGGTAGGGTATAAATAGACTGATATACAACTAGCCATTATTTAATGAAAAGGCATAGAGGCAATATGTGCCATCTACATTCGTCTATAATTCTAAATGATATATTTTATCAATAGTAAATTAGAAAATAATGCTATATATTACTAGGAATTAAAATGAATGAGAATTACCTTCTTCCTATTCTTGTGTGTATCATCCCATGCAGGATTCTGAAATTCTAGGAGCCTTTACTTCTGTAAAACGAAGATGACAACCCTGGAAACAGCATGTTTTTCTGGATTGTTCTTGAGATAAAATCAAAATATACATGAAAGTACATTGGCCTGTGATGCAAATGTCCAGAGGAACTCATTCAAGCAAATGTCCTCAAGGGCCTTCACTCCGACCACATGTGCTTTCATGAGCCTTGCCCCATCCCATTTCCTGCTAAACTGTGTTCCTAAGTGAACAGAGGGTTTCCATAGAAAGTGTGGAGCTGTGAGGCCCTTGGAATCACAGGTTCCTGGCCCTCACCTGCTCCTGCTCTGGCTGAGACTGACGCCCTAACTCCTTCCTCTTTCAAAGGGTTGGAGAGAAGCCTCCGGGCCAGTGGTCAGGGATTTCTTGGTGTGTGACACACACAGATCTTCCTCTTTGCCCCATTTGGTAGGAAGTTTGTCACTTCCAGTCATCCAATCCTTTATATCTGCTTCTACAAGTTGAACTAAATATTCATCAAGAAATATTGCCCCAGAAATATTAACTGCCCCACATAGTAGACACAAGCAGTTAAGACTATGTCAATAACCAATTTGTATTTCACTTCATTTGGAAAACAATGAGGTGTGTTTCCTCACCATTTACCCATGATGCTTGCCTTAGGAAGAGCTGGGAAAGCTTGCTGAGTCCCTTGCCATCCTCCACCCAGCATCCCTCTATAGGTACCCTTCACCAGACACCACACCAAACAATAACAGCAGCATATTCACAAGCTTAGTTCTAACTGCTCATTTCTTTTCTCTTCTCACATTGAACTCCACTCTTGTTATTGATGCTTAAAGCTACTGTCCTCACTATTAATTCACTATTTCAGCCTTGGTCCCTTGAACCTGACACTTGGCACTTTCTTCTTGAGCCCTACATTGCCTGACCAGGCTCATCTTCCGCTCTCCCCTTCCCCAAAGCCAGCCAGGCTCTGTCTTTCTTCTCTAAGCTGCCTTGGTCTGCCTTAGCAGCTTCCCTGGTTCAAGCCAAGCCCCAGATCCTATCCATTGTCACCTCGTCCTTTAGGTGGCACCTCTGCAGGGTTCCCTTGAATCACCTCACATTTCTTCACCTACTCACTAATTCCTGAAACTTCTTGAACAGGGAACAAATTTGTGGGAGGCTTGGTCCTTATTACTCACCAGGAAGGCTGGAAAATGGAGCCTGTGGCCTAACCAGAAAGAGGATCAGGCTGCCGAGGGACATGGTTTTGCCCATTTCTTTAGTCACTTTAAGTGACTTCATACCTTCCTATCGAAGTTTCTTTCACAATGAATATGAACTTCCTTTTTTCCTGCTTAGTGGTCATGGGAATATAGGTTTCCAGCAGATTGTGTTCTGCAGGAGGGATGTAAAGCAACCTAACATATTAGCCTTGGAATCATAGTGTGAGAAGAAATGTGTATGACAGAACAGATTCCTTCATTAACAGGGTACCAGGCTTGGACACAGCCTACTTGGATTGAGGGTGCAGGGCTGGAGCAAGGAGATTCTGGCTAAAGCAATAGGAGGTGCTGGGGGCGGAGGAATGGTTGAGCACCAAGGACCTCAGAGATGAATGGCATCAATGGCAAGGAGTTAAGTCAGAATCAGAGACAAAACTCTGGGAACTGGAATCGGGAAACAGGATCTAGTGGAATCTAATTTGCCATTCAGATGGGAGAGAGAGGCTAGGATGGGATGAGGTTCAGTGGGGAGTCCCAAGCAATTGCCTGAAGTAACACTAGGAGAGTTAGTCCTGCCCTGGATTCACAGGGTCTGCTGGATAGGTCCACCTGGCTTATTACAGACTTTTAAATTGACTCACGTAGTTAGACACCACTTTCCTCCAGAGAGTCTTCTAGGAGGGCCCAGTCTTTATGGCACACGGCACCACAGAGCATCGCAGATTGATTTTATCTCCCCACTGCCAAATCACTAGTCACATCCCATCTCACTAATTCTGATACATTCAGGGGGAAGATCAATCTGCGCTAGAAGCCAGTCTAAATTAAAGAAAAAGTTTGAGGAAACATCATTTGCTAGTAAGTTCTTCAGCTTTGCTTGAAGTCACAGACAAGATGAATATTGAACAGGATGTGAAAACAGCGATTTAGGCATTAGGCTGGAGTGGGAGAAGGGAAAGAGGCTGCAATGATAAACATCGAGGGCCTTTTTCTCCAGATTCTAAGCACCTGGATTCTAAGTGCAGATAAAAGCATGCAAATATTTACATCTATAAATACCTACACTTATTTTGTGTGACCCATGGATACAAGTAAAGAAAGAATCTCAGCTCTGTCCAGGCAGTACTTTCTGTCGGAGCTCGCCAAGCAGACCCTTGGACGGTAGTGACCTCTCAGTCCCGAAGTGTCCAGGACGGACAGGAGGGGCACTGGAGGGCACTGTGGAAGGGGGTGGTGGGAGCAGCCCCACTTACTGGCCTGTGACTCCACAATTCTGGACAATGCAGGTAACGATCATGCTGCTTGAAGACCTTGAAGGCATCGGGCTCATCACACTTGTGAACTTGGTCATTTAGAAATGTGTTTGCCAGATTCTTCCTTATGTATCCAGAGCTCATCCTTGCCCAAAATTACTATCACTTCAACGTTAGTGACATTTTAATTCATGAGGATTTTATTGCATCACCAGATCATCTGATTGTAATTCAACCTGCAGCCAGCACTTACTCCAGCAAAAAAAAAAAAAAAAAATGTAGGGGAGCACATTTCTCCTCTCTGGTACATGTGACCTAGCTCTAAATTATCCACTGATGTATAACTGTTTAAAAAATGGTGCTATCCAGGGAAGATCTGTACATTCGGAAGAGGCCTAAATAAACTTAGTAATTGCAGAAGCGTTGATTGACTTGTCTGTGTCGTGGACAAGGCCCCACCCTAGTGGGGCCACACCATGCTTCCTTCCAGCCTGGAACGCAGGCCCCGTGGCCTAGCTGTTTATTTTCTGGCATCCCTGCCACGAATGCTGACTGCAACAGGATCAATATTTACTCAATAGCAAACGTGTGTTACATTAGGAAACAGAAAAACTAGCCCAGAACAAACATGCAACTCAATCCAAAGGCTGTGAAATCCCTCCTTGAGGTTGTTATTGTCTGCAAGCGAAGGCAGATATGTGCCTCTCCGCCCTGTGATGCAGGCGCTCAGGGCCAGGCCGGCTGCAGGGCAGTGGGGGCAGGGCTGCGGGCAGGTGCGGAGCCCACACATTGTCGCGGATCAGTGTCTCCTCAGCATCCAGGACCACAGGCCCAGAAGGAGTTCTGCACTGAGACGGCCGCTCTGGGTTTGAATACTGACCCTGTGGAGGGCCAGCTCGCTCCAGGGCAGCCTGGCTTTCCATTTTCTCTGTCCCCATGTGCCAAGACAGAGGCGGCAAGGGACAGTGTGTTTATTTCGCAGTCAGCCAGTTCGGGGTGAGGAGTCCCCTCAAACGCCTTGTTGTTGCTCCTATAGGTGGCAGGTTGGGCCGCCTCCCTTCTTGTCTTTGCACACAGATCCGTGGAGTCTCAGAGGTCCTTCTCTCCCCACAGCCCTTCCCTCTCCCTGCACCTGGCCCAGGCCACACACCCCTCCTCAGGACCCCAGCGCGCCTCCCCTGCACCCCAGCATCCCCCATCCGGCTGTGCCCCTCCTGGACAGTCTGCAGCCCTGGATCAGATCCGACTCTGTCATGCTGTCTCCCCACTGGGCTGGGGCTCCTGTCCCCTCCGCACCCCAGTGCCGGCTCGTGCCCAGCCCGTAGCAGGTGCTCAGACGTGCTGAAGAGATGAACTGGATGCTTTACATTGGCCATCCGGGAGCAGTTTTCGATGTAAATGTTCCTCTGAGAGGAAGGAGCCTCATCTCCTGGGACCCCCTTGGGGTGGTTAACTTCCTAAAGAAGGGGTCCAGTGAGACAGGCGCCCTGCAGCCCCTTCAGGAAGCAGTGATGTTTCTAAGGCCCGTCCCCACCACCCGGGAAGCAGCTGCCAGGTGAACAGCTCTCAGGCGTGTGACACGCCTGCTGGCCACCTGGGCTCCTGCATCCGCCTGCAGCCTGGGTCCCATGGATTCCATGTTCCGTCACCGGCACCAGCTCCCTGGGCTGGCCTCTGGCACAGCTTCAGCACCCTGGCCGAGCCACGTGTGCCCAAGTACCCACCAGGCTGTCAATCTGAGATGCCCTTCTCCTTAACACCCACATAAAGGACCTGGTTCACAATTAATATCACGGGGTCCTCGCACCCCTTCACCCTTAAATGTCGGCTCAGCTGTCCAGGGCGCCACCCTTCCCTGAGGCTGGGGCTGAAGGAGGGACTCAGCCCTTTCTAAAGCGTCTTCCCCACCTTCCCGCAGGGATCCTTCGTGCTATCTCTCCCTCTTGGCCTCTCAGGCCTCCAGGTGCCGGCTGTGTGCTTACTTGCACAGCTTTTCTTCCTGGTTTTCGTGCCAGCTCAAGAGTCACCAAAGGCCACATTCCTGGCCTATGAGGGAAACACTAAAATCCCTTCAAATTCGGAAAGCCGCGGTCTGCTCAAGCAGGCTGCTCTTCGACTTTTGCACACAGAGCAATTTTCGCACCACCTAACAGCCCAAAAGTGTTTTCCTAAACAAAACAGGAACTTCCCTTCACCAAGAATGTCTGTCTGCAGCATGGCCGCCAACCCTCCACAGCCTGGAGTACTGGAATGGCTCCGGCTCTTTCAATAGCTAATGTTTGTTGGTATCGCTTTTATCTGTGGCTTCGTATCATGGGACCTACAGAGGGAGAAATCTCAAGAGTAACTTCCCTACGAAACAAGTATACAAGACGAGTGTGGATGGGAGAGTTGGAAGGGGTCGACCTCAGCGAACGTACCTCAATCAGATTGAGGACGTTTTTAGCAAAGGCCAGCTTAGGAGTACCCTAATTAAGTTAATAACAATGTACCTACCTATACAGTTTAAGTTTAAAAAATTTGGCTCTCAAAAGAAATTTCAACCGTTGTACTGTTGATGTTTGGCTCTGTTGACTAATGAGTTTGCCGACCACTGCCCTAGTGCCATCTGCGACAACACGGGGGAAACCTGGGTCAGGGAGCTTGTCCCCCAGCCTCCTGTCCCCGAGCTCATGGTGCCACGCCACGTGCAGCAGCCTCCCTCTTGCTCTGAACTCTTCTTCAGACCTTCCTTGATTTCACCACCTCAGAGTGCTCTTGCTCAAGTTTCCTCTTGCTGAACTCAAACCTGCTTCCTCTTATCCTTCTGGCAGCTCTGAATTTGACCCAAGTACATGAAAACAGTTAAATAAACATATTAATGTCAACAATATACATAAAGTCAACTGAACAATTTATCAGGCTACCCTGGAGTCATTTGCTTGCCCATCTCTCTCTGCCAGTGGACCATGAACACACAGGTGGGCTTGGCTCCCCAATGCCTACAGTAGTCACTTGCTAAGTATTTTTTGAATTCATGTATGAACAAATTAATAAACACATGGGTGAATGGATGTAGCTAGACCCCAAATGCCCACTGTATGTCAGGTATGTACATTATATACTAAGCAGATGTCAAAAATGGAATTAAATAAATGCTAATGAACAGTTTCACTTTAGCTTGATTATTTTCAATATTTCTTGTTTCCTACAGTAAGATGACTTCAGAGATAGGGACCTGGGACTGCCAGGTGATTGATTGCCTGCAGGACCAATTGGAGCTCCCACTTGCTCCAAAATTGATGGCCCCAGCCCCACCGTGGTAGTGCAGTTTTTCATTATATGAAATGGAAAAGTGATTTAATAATTCTTTCTGTCTTATATTGCTTTAAAGAATTCAGACAGTTAAAAATTGCATGGATTTTTCCACCATCTGTGTGAGAGTAGGGAAAAAATGCTGGTTTTGTTTTTCCTATTTTTAATATGAGCCAGATGAAACAAAAAGATTGTTTCCCTGCAAACTATAGGTCAAGTACCTATAGAGGCTCAGGGATGCTCTGTAAGTTATCATATTATCTTTCTTCCTTGACAGGATACCATTAGAGGGTATATCATTTCAACATTTATTATCTTTCATGTCCTTTCATCTTCACACTAGGATTTCTTTTAAAATTCCGATCTGTGCATTGGGTTTTATTATACAGCACTGTCTCTTACCAAATCAATTTTTGAATGTCTTTCAATATTCTTCAGTTTTACATTTGTCATTTCAGCCTGAAACAGTGCCCTAGTTACGTCTGTTTTAGCTTGTTAAAAAGAAACCTATCCAGGGAATGAAATGTTGGGGGATCACACCTTTAAAGGCAAGCATTAGGCATCCTGGAGAAATGGGAATGGCTCAACGAGGAAAGGCAACCATTGCAAAAAATAAAATGAAAATGTTGGAACCAAATGTAACAACTGGTGTTTGTTTTTGGAATATTGTCAATTATTTTAACATCTGGAAACATTCCGTAGACTGCAGCAGCTTTCTCCCACAGCCCATGTGGGGCTGTGTCCTGATTCACAAATGTGGTTGCTCTACCCAAATGCAAAGTGGTCCAGAGTTTGCCTTGCTTTCAAAGTCAGCAATATAAAGAGTTTCTGGCTGAATATTAAAAAAAAGAAGCTTTCAGCTTACTTCACTTAGTTGAAAACAGGACAGCCCATGTTTATATAACAAGCAGAGGCCTTCTAAAGCATCTTGACATTGTTCTATGACGTTCTGAGAACTTTTTCAGGACCTATTTAGATGTCTTCACTTCTACCATAGCTTTACTAAGCCAAAGGGATTTACATTGCAGGAAATTTGAAGGATTTTGGAGAAATACTTACAAATCTCTGTTGCAATGTTGTCAGTTAGAGTTGCATGAAACATAACAGATTGGCTGGACTGGGAAATGTCATTTCAACAGAGCCAGACACCAACCAAAGCAGAGAAGGTGCTGACGTCATCTTAAACATGAGTTCCACAAGACACCATTCTTCCACATCAGACTGACAAAGGGAAGAGCCTTCCAACCTGGTTCTCTTACCCAGGTGACAGGGCGGATTCAGCAGCTTTGATAAAACGAGAAGATTCAGGTTATACATTCATTTGGCAAAAGAAAGAGTTCTACAGTAATTTTTATGCATCAAAGTGAAATGGAAATTTTAGAAAAACAGAATTTAAAATAATGCCTGATTCAAGGAATTGGATGTGAACAAACAGAAATCCAAGGAGAGGCAAAAGTGAGTGAGAAATGCCTCAGAAACAAAGAAAAGCTCATTTGAAATGTGGGAAACTAGTTTACTTTTCCTAGGACTGCCATTATACATGATCACAAATTGGGTGGCTTACACAACAGAAATTTATGCTGTCACAGTTCTGAAGGCTAGAAACCCAACACCAAGGTGTCAGCAGGACCACATTCCTTCTGAAGGCTTTAGGGAAGAGTCCATCCTTGCTTCCTTCAGCTTCTGGGGATTGTTGGCATTCCTGGGTGTTCCTTGGCTTGTAGCTGCATCACTCCAATCTCTGCCTCCTTTATCACGTGGTCTCCTTCCCTGTATGTATCTGAGTTTCTGTGTCTCTCCATATAAGGACACAAGTCATTGGGTTTAGGGTTCACCCTAATCTAGGATGACCTCATCCTAACTAATTACAAAAACCTGTAAAGACCCTATTTCCAAATAAGGTCCCATTCTGAGGTTCCGGGAAGACATGCATTTTTGGAAGACACTATTCAATCCAGCTCAGAGATCAATCATAATCTTGGAGAGAATTGTAAGTTTCCGCATTCCCAGTTGAGCTTTCAACACATGACAACATCCTCACTAACATATTCCTTCCAAGTTCTTCTTAAGTTTCATAGTACTCTTCAAACAATAAAGATAGCTCTGCTAAATTCTGAACAACATGTTTGCCTTAGACCTAGTGCTCTCTTTGCAACTAGAATAAATTGAGATTTCCTGCTTTGGCATTTAACCTCTAAAGTGCTTTGTCAGCAACTACAGTCAAGTTGGTTGTATACCTTAACACCAGGTGGGCTAAGTTAAGGACTTCATTACTGGTGTGATGGTTCTATCTACCGCTTGGATTGTATACCAGTCAACAGAAAGCATTTATAGAAACAGCACATCAAAGGTAGAACGAAAGGCTAAATTGTGGGTTGATTTGTGTGTGTGTGTGTGTGTGTGTGTGTATGTTATTGGGGAAAATGGGGTATCACTTTCCCCACTGAGGGCTGGAGGTGCAGTCCCTATGCCATCTGTAGAAAAAGGATTTTGTGAGACTTTCACAGGAGGCTAAGTCATTTTTATTTGCATAGGATTACACCCCTGGGTTTCCCAAGTCCCATTTCCCTTAAGCCAGTCCTAGAAGAAGTGTAATTGGGGTCTCAGTAGAGCTAAAAGCCAAGCCAGTGTCCAGAGTTTCCATTCTATGTTGCAGCCAGGTGTAGTTCAGCATCAGGGTAGTTACAGTACAATAGCGCATTGTGTGGGGGTCCACATGGCCGTGGACCATGTGGGTGAATGCAGGGGAGGCAAGAGGGCACACCCCCTGCAACAAGAATCCCAAAGTAGCCAAGAGCAACCAGAAGAGTGAACTTCTTTGTTTAGAGGATTCGATATCCCAAGTTGTGCACCCTGCAGTGGTCATGCCTATTCTGGCCAATGGTCTGCTCCAAGATGTGGCTGACAGTCAAGAACCTTCCGCATGTCACCCCAACTTTACTGGGCATGTGCCTATCTCCCCTCTGTTGGACCCCTGGGGAGTGTCAAGTTGTAGCTTCCTGGCAAAGCTGCCCAAAATGACATGCCTATAATATTTGGCCTTTCCTTTGCTCCTTTCCTGTTATTAATAACTAGGTTAATCCCAATGGTATCATTTGAACAATTTTGAATAATTATACCAGTTGAGTTTAAATTAAGCCATAAAAGAGACTATTCAAAAATAATAGCAATTTAGTCAAGGCAGGTTATTTCTCACTTTCTGTAGCATAGAAGCCCAGAGGCAGGCAGGCATGTATGCTGCACGGATTCCTAAGGGACTCAGGCTCCTTATAGCTCGCCCCCTGCTATCTCTAGAAGAGTAAGCCCTTATCTTCAAGGTCCAATATGGCAGCATCCATTTTCCAACATTAAAAATAAGGTAATGAAAAGGACACATGCCAGATAACTTTTAACTTAGGATTCACATGGGCCAGGCACACTAGACTCACCCCTCCAGGGGAGCCCAACCATTTCTTGCTCTCGGAGTTTAGATGCTGAATCCGTGAAAGATGTCTACCTCGGTGGTATGCTGAAAAAGCAGCAGACACTTATCTTCATGCATCATGTATGGCTACTATTTTTATTTTAATGCACTTTTTGGGGTATAATTTGGATACAGTAAGATGACTGGGCCATTTTGAGTATAGTTTGATGATTTTTAACAAATATAAATATCTCTGTAACCACCACCCCAATCAAGGCATAAAATATTTCCATCATTCCCTTGTGCCCTTCCTAGTCAATTCCCTTCCCTGGCTCCAGGCAAACACTGATCTGATTTCTATAACTATAGATATTTTTTTTTCTATCCTGGAACCTCATACAAATGGAATCAGGGAGCATGTGTTCTCTGTTTGGCTTCTTTTGCACAATAAAACTTTTTCAAAATTCCTCCATGTTGTATTTATCAGCAGTTTGTTTTACTTTCATTAAAGTGCAGTATTGCATTGTTTGGTTGTACCCTTATGTGTTCATCCATTATATTATTTATGGACATTTTGATGTTTGAGGCTATTATGACAAAGCTGCTGTGACCACTCTTGTATAAGCCTTAGTGTGAACATATGCTTTTATTTCTCTTGAGTACATACCTAGAAATGGAGTTGCTGGGTCGTGTGGTAAATGTATGTTTAACTTTATAAGAAATGAAAAAAACTGTTTGTCAAAGTGGTGTACCATTTCACACTTCCACCAGCAATGTCTGAGAGTCTGTTGTTTCTCACCTCTACCAAAACCAGGTTGTTATCAGTCTTTAAAATTTTAGCAATTCTAGTGGTAGCACCTCATTATGATTTGAATTTGTACTTTTCCTGTTGACCATTTGTTCATCTGATTATTGATCATTTTACATTTTATTTTTATGCCCCCCTCTATTGGGTTGTCTCTTACATATTTTGGACAAAAGTATTTTTGCATATGCATCATACATATTTTCTTCTAATGTTGCAAGATTTTATCCTATATTTTCTTCTAGAAATTTCATAGTTTTAACTTTAGTTACTTCTATGACTCACTTCAAGTTCATCTCTCTGTATAGCAGAAATAGAGATTGAAGTTGCTTTTTTGTTTGTTTGTTTCTCCTTAAGAATATCCCGTTCTTACAGCAACATTTGTTAAAAGGAGTATCCTTCCTCTGTTGAATTAACAAGATGTGACTTGTGCAGTGTCCCCCGGTCAGCAGAGTACACTTCCCATCCACGTCTAAGCAGAAACTATAACTTTAATGATATACTTTGCTTTCCTAGTAAAACTTCTTTCTGCCTTGAGAACAGGGTCCCAAATGAGAGCACATGTAGAGACAATTCTCAGTTGCACACAGCTTAGATCAGATCCTCAGTCTTCCTGCAACCACAGTCATATGAGTGAGAAATGAATGTTTGCTGTTTAAACCACTGAGACACTGGAATTGTTTCTTACTGCACCAAATGTTAACTAATACACTTCACCAGTGCACTTTTCACAGCCCTGAAATTTGCACACACATTCACTAATTTACATTAATTGGATGTCTCAAATGCACCAGTCACTGTGCCAGCACTATTAACATTGAATCTAGCCATGTGGACGTCCACTCACAAGAAACATACAGTCTAATGAGGGAAGTAGTCCGGACACATGAAAGTGCTTAATACTTGTCTAATTAGTGTAGCTTCAAGCTACAGAAGGTTCCCTATGGAATCTGACCTCTGAACTAGTCCTGAAAAGTGTATCAGGCCAAAGAAAAAAGGTCCAGAAGGCGTAGGGAGGAAGCTGTCCTGAGCTGTGGAAACATCATGAGCAAAAGCTTGAAAATGAGAGCGATCCTAGTTTATTCCCTTCGAAGTACCTGCGAAAGACTTATCCCCATAAAGGCTCTTGAATCAATTCTCAGATAACACCTACTTTTTATTCATTACAAGTTGTTCACCTCACAACACTCCAAATAAATATAAGAAGTGAAGTTTCGACATCATGGTTTCAGGCAAAGACTCACTCACCAATTTACTTGACACCACAGTTTCTAATTAAAGAATACCATCGGGGACAAATCTGAATTTATATTTGAATAAACCCAAAGTGTTTGCTTTATGCACACCCAGAGAGATGAAGAAGGAGCATCATCTATGCCCTTTCAGTCTGTTATGAATGTGTGTTATTCCCACATGCTTTGGTATAATTAGCCTTTATTTTGATTAAAGGTGATTTTCTGTGCCATTACTTTTTTTAAGTGCATTTTGAGTGCAAAATAATCAGAAGTTTCCCAAAAGTTATAAAAGGTCTAGAGAAATGGTCCTGAGAAAGTAGCAATTATTTTCTAAAGAATTAATTCTTGGCCTCCACCTGGCACCACCTACTGTCAAGGACTTATTCTTCCTTTGGTAAGTACAATAACTCTTCACTCTACTTATGAACAAAGTAATGTATTTACTTTCCAATTGTTCTTATTATTTATATAAACTTATTTTTATTGTGCAGTTCATATATTTTCCTATTGGTGAAAATTGTGGGGATGAAATGTACCACAATTTTTCCTATTATGATAATAAAATATTTGGAAGCAGCCCAAGAGCCCATCAGAAGATGAATGGATACAAAAGCTGTGGTACATTTACATAACGTAATACTACTCAGCTGTAAAAAAGAGGGAAATCTTACTGTTTGGGACAGCATGGATGGACCTGGAGAACATTATGCTGAGTAAAATAAGCCAGTCAGAGAAAGACAAGAGCCATATGATCTCACTCATATGGGGATTCTAATGAACAAAGTAAACTAACAAATAGAAACAGACTCATAGATAGAGAACAGACTGACAGCTATTAGAGGGGATGTGGGTTGTGGGGTTGAGTGAAAAAGGTAAAAGGTTTAAGCAGAAAAACAAACAAGCTCATAGGCAGACCACAGTTTGGTGATTACCAGTGGGAAAATGGAGTGGGGAGAGGTAGAAGAGGGTAAATGGTGATGGAAGGAGATTTGACTTGGGGCAGTGAACAACAATATACAGATGATATATTATAGAATTGTACACCTATATAATTTTGAAATATAATATATAATTTGAAACCTATATAATTTTTATTAACCAATGTCATCCCAAATAAAGTAAATAAAAAACAAAAAAATTAAAAAATGTTTTAAAGTAATGAAAATATTTCCTTGATTCAGCAGATTTCTCTTAGAGACAGAGTTTGGGGAACAAATTAAAGATGCTAAGAAAGGGATAGGTGTATAATGTGGCCTAACACAAATTAGGGACACACTTAAACTGTACTCTCCAAATTGGAATTCCAGTTTTACTGGCCTTTCCCAACTCCTCAACACAATCAAATGTGTGGTCCCTAACCCCTGAGGACCTCTGGCCCTGCCCCAGGGGAACGTCCAGTCAGGGCCACATTGTCACACCACCCGGACCACATTGGGTCCGTCTCTTCCACCCCACCTAGCTGATGACCTTTCAGTCCAATTCTCTCACCAGGGATACGGGACCAACAACAAGGCAGGCAACACCCAAATGCTCTGTTGCAAAAGTGAGAGGGAGAAAACCATGAACCCCTCAGGTTACTATTTAGTTTATATACTGTACAGAGAAAATTGATAATTGTACTTTAATTCTATAATATCTCTTGGGTTGCCTGCCACATCAGATCCTCTTCTGACCTAATTCTACACTTTCAGTCCATCCATCTCCCCCTGGTTTCTCCTCACACATTGTCTCTGATCCAATGATGTCTTCTCAGTCACGCCCCCACCCCTCCCACTCTATTCCTATCTCTTCTTAGTATCTCCCTGACACTTTCCTCGCTCTACCTTTTTGAAAATTCAAGGCTTTCAGGCCCATGGCATGTTTCTCTTTCCTGCAGTACTCTTGTACATATATGTAATAAATATAAATGTAGGCCTAGGTTACTCCACAAGGGTTTCAGTTTGATTCCCCAATGAAGGTCAAGGTTATCCCCAGCCCAGTGTCTAACAGGGGTGGGCAAACTTTTGACTCGAGGGCCACAATGGGTTCTTAAACTGGACCGGAGGGCCGGAACAAAAGCATGGATGGAGTGTTTGTGTGAACTAATATAAATTCAAAGTAAACATCATTACATAAAAGGGTACGGTCTTTTGTTTTTTTAGTTTTATTCATTTCAAACTGGCCGGATCTGGCCCGCGGGCCGTAGTTTGCCCACGGCTGGTAGAACATAATGGATGCTCTGTTTCGCTGAGAGGAGACATTGTGAGCCCCATGCAGAAGTCTTATTGTCTGTAGTTGGCCGTGTAATTGTTTGACTCTCCAGGACCCAGTTTACCCCGTATATACAATGCAAAATGGATAGATTAAAAACAAAAGGGCAATCTTTTTTGTATCTTCTCTAAATGCCCTGATGCCAGTAAACAACTTGCTGCTAGACTGCACTGGTAGGGAGCATTTTCTAAAACTGATTTGTAATCATAAAACCCTCTTGTACTCCTTTCCAGAATTTTCTCTAAATGGGCCTATCTAAAAATTGGCCCTTGAAAGTCCATCAGATTCTAGGGACCACCTATGCTTGTAGTTGAACCCCAGTGCCCCACTGTTGTCAACACACACACACACACACACACACACACGGACTAATACCTAGAACACAATTTTTGTTTGAAAAATGCTCAAGACTGGCTTTTACATCCACATACTTAGCAAGCTCATAGGAGGAAAAAGATGGAGCAAAAGAATCAAACACGAACAATGGAAAGTGTTCTGACACTGTGTAAGAGTTCCGGAGGGATGGAAATCAGAACATCTGAGCTAGTCTGGAGAGGAACGTCGCTAGGGGCAATGACCTGCAATCAAGCAGAGGAAGTATGGAGCTGAGCAGGAAATTTCCCAGTTGGCCCGTTACACCAGGCCTCACAGCTCCAGGAAGCCAGTGGAAGCTCTTGTCAATAAAAAGCTCTCCAGCTAAACTGCTAATTGGAATAATCCACTTTGCTGGGATTAGAGACTGTCCTTTAAACCTAAAAGCTCAACCCCTTCAGTTTTCAGGTGAAAACACTGGAGCTCAGAAAAGGGAAATCACCTAGAACCAGAGTTCAACTTGAATCTGACTCTACCCATTAACTCCACCTCCTCCCCTCCCTTTCCCCTGCAAACTCTCAGTCTCCTCGTCTCCCTCTACTGAGACCTCCAGGCCACAGTGATAATTAATAGCCCCATCCCACTCGCTGTCCAGGAAACACGGCACATTGAACTGCTCCCTCTCTCTTGAAACAGCCCTCCTTGGGACATGAGCCCAGTCCCTAGTTTTCCTCATCTTTTCCAGCAGCTTCCACTCAGGTGTCTTTGGCAGGCACACGCTCAAGGTTGTCATAGCCTTTTTTGTCTTCTCACCCCTCACTTCCTCCTTACACAATCGCATCCTCAACCACAGTGCCAGAATTCCCAGTAGATATCCCATCCCAGCCCCCAGCTCCTCAGACATCCCAAGTAGACATGGCCCACCCACACACACTGCTCTCCCTCTGTTCTTCTCCCTCTCAGGAGTGACATCACAATTCCCGTGTGCCCAAACCAGAGCCCTGGGCATCATCCTTGACACCATTTGCCTCTCCAAGTCCTGCTGCCTCTTATGCGTCTCAAATCAGCCTACTGCTCTCCATCCCCAAGGCCCACACCCTGGTCCAGTCCATCCCCATCTCCCACCTAGTCTATTGTAACAGCCTGCTCCCTGCCGGCATCACCCCATACCACAGGTCATTCTGTATGATAGCCAGGGTCTTTTTAAAGTGAAACCCGGAGCCTGCTACTCCCCATATAAGCTCCTTCAATTAATTTTACCCTATTGTCCTGAAGATAAAGCCTTCAGGGGCTGGTCCCTGCAAGCTTTCAGTCTCATCTTGTAAGGCCCTCGATGTCCCTTCCCCAGCACATGCACAAACACGTTACCTTGCTCCAGACACGTTTATTTCTTTGAATTTAACCAAGACCTTTCCTGCCTCTGACCCTCCACCTCCTCACGACTCCAGCCTACTATTCACCCCTAAGGTTCCAGCTTAGAAACCACACCCCCTGGGCAGCATCCCTGGGCCCCCACAGAGGCCAGCTCTCCAGGCAGCTTGCTCTCCCTTACTCTCTTCTCCTTGATCATCATGTCACCCAGGGATCTAAAATGACTTGTGTCTCACCCCATCTAATTCCTGGGCCCGGGGCTGAGCACAGAGCATGGCGTGTAGCAGGTGCTTAACAAGTGTTTGGAAAAGCAGCGGCTGTTGGCAGGCTTCTTCCCCCTTTCTCCTTAGTGTCCCTTTAAGAGGAAGGCTCAGATGGGCGATGGAGAACACCAACAATGGAGTCCGAGAAGACATTCTACTCCTACACCCAGTAAACGTTGGATTCAAGTTTGGGGGCCTGGCAAAGTGAGCACATGGCACTGGGAGACTAGCCTGGAGAGGCAGGGATTCGGTGAGTAGCCTGCACTGGGCCCCTGCCGCGTGCAGACCTAAAGGCTTCCTGGAGATTCTAATGCACAGAAGGCACCTACTCTGCCCCAGGAAAGGTTCAAGTTCTCCAGCGAGAACTGAACTAAGACCCACAACATAAAAGAGAGCCTGGAGACAAGAAAACTCCCCTGCAGCACGACATAGCCGCTCGCCTTACACCCGGCAGCTGTGTCCTTGGCGAGCTATTGCTCCTCTCTGAGCCTCAGTCTCTCCACCTGTAGAATGGGAATGAGAACACCTGTCTGCCTGCATCAGAGGGCCACAGGCCAATACAATAAAGTGCCGTGTGTAAAGCAGTTTGTAAAGTGTAACCCACTGTTCAAAGGGGAGGGGACAGGGCTGCAACAGCTTGGTCCCACATTCATTCAAAAGCAGGAACACAGGACACAGGAGTAGAAGTCACTCAGGTCTCACTCAGCCTAAGGCAACCTGACAGGGGCTTGTTTACTGTTTGTCCAAAAAGCCTCAAGCCCTCCTGTTACAACGAACCACCTGGGCTCTGGACAACTGCGGGCAGGACTTCAGGTCCATGAGGACTCCAGAGGCCCCTGGGGCAGAGGTGGCCCCCTGCTGAGCAGAGCAGGCAGCTAAGGCTTCTCTCAGGGAAGAGCTGCCCCCCTACAGCCCCCCTGCTCTGTTCAGGCTGAACTCCACGTGGGCCGGTTCAAAGCACCGCTCCAATTACAGCTTCCTGTAACAGTGCCCTGCTTGTCCCAGGCCCCTGAACCCAGTGCTTTCTGCCAAAGACCACACAGCCTTCAGACCCACTTCAGATCCCTAGTCTCACTAACCGGGAGGAGGGTCAGAATTCGCCCTAATTTAAAACCCCAGGCATTTGCAAGCTTCAGGAAGCCCTAAAATTCTTCAAATTCAAGGAGCCACTCTTACTTTACTATTAATATAAAGATGGCTTGCCCTGGCCGGAGTGGTTCTGTTGTTTGAGCATAGTTCCTCCATGCACCCAAAAGTCGCTGTTGGTTCAACTCCCGGTCAGGGCACATGTCCAGTTGGGGTGTGTGCAGGAGACAATCAATTGATGTTCTCTCTCTCTCTCTCTCTCTCTCTCCCTCCCCCCCCTCTAAAAAATCAATAAAAACATATTTTAAAAAATAACAGATGGCTCAATACTCCCATCTCATATAGAACAACAACAACAACAACAAAATCAACATTTCCTATTCCCAATATATCCAGGGACTCACAAACCTGGAGAAATACTTACTTTTCTGTGGAATGTCTGCTCCAATTCCCCGCTTCTACTGAATTGTCTCTCATTCACCCCCACCTCCTGCATCTGGTCCCTTCTCTCCATGGCATTCTGACCCAGCCCGGGTCCCAGCCCCTTCCTTTCTCTCCAGAGCACCCAGCATACAAGTCTATGCGGGTAGCTGAGATGTACTGAAGAGGGATGGAGGGGGTTACCTGCATCCCAGACTAGCAAACAACCACAAATCAAACGGGCTTCCAAGTTCCCAGAAGTCCCTGAGCCATTACCACCTGGAGAATTTCCTGCTGTATTTTCTTGACCTCCCACCACCTGGTACCTGGCCAGGAGGCTGGAGCCTCTGCTTCCTCAGGCTCCCTGAGAGGCGATGTGGTGCCGGGTGAAGAGCAGGCTGGGAGAGCGGCGCTGTCTGAGAGCAAGCCTCCAGCTTCCTACCCAGCCCCAGCCATTACCTTCCAACGGGGCGAGGCAGAGACTGCCAGGCCTCCCCAGGCTGGGCCAGGAAGCCACTGACCAGCGTCCCTGTTCCCACACTCAGGCACAGGCCACCAGGTTTGACTGTGCAGGAATAGATGACCCCTCTGTGCTCATAAGAGGCAGGGACAATTGTTGATAACCATTTCTACCAGAGCAATTAAAAATTTTTGGAAAACACAAAATTAAGCAAAGTAAAAGAGATTTGTGTTTATCTTTGTTTTACTTGCAGGAATTACACGGCCCTCAAAATACTTATGATTATTATGAGTCTCCAAGACGGCGATATTGTACACAAAGTGTCATTCAATTCCCTTTGACCACAAACACAAAAGAAATGGAAATAGAAAGAAAATAATCCCATCATCTCAAAATAATGTTAATAGTTGGGTATATTTCCTTTCAGAATCTTATTGTGTAAATATGCATATATAATATTGTATATAGCACTTGTTTATATATGTATATATACTGTATTGAATATATATAACAAAATTGAGAACATGCTATGTATGCGATTTTGGTTCCTGCTTTTTTTCCAAAAAGAACCTGATTATATTTCATGTGTAATATTCTATCTTTATCTGTACCTTTCCCTGTGTTATTTGTGTACTTCTGTTGTTTTGTATGTATGCCACAAATATTTGAGCATAAGCCTTTTAATCTAATTACTTCATGAGGCAGTATTCTTAAACAATGGAATTACTTGAGTATATAAAAAATTTTGAGGTTCACAATACACAGGGGAAAATTGCACTTGAAAAATATTACTCGAAATTCTATTCCAACCAGCAGCGAATAAGAGCACCTGTTTAATCAGCACCTTCCTTATATTAGCAGATTGTTTTATTCTTTCCACTTGAAAAAAGAAAAGTGGTATCTGGCTCTTGTGTTACTTTTTTTTCTCATTGATTAGTAGTAAGAGGACATTTTTCATAGGTATATTCAGTCTCCACAATTTTGCTCACTAATTATGTAGTCATGCTATTTTCCCAACAATTTTTTTAATCCCAGACAATTTATTATGGCAAACTTATCAAATCCAATTCTATATTAAGTTTCTCATATTTAGTTTTCATAAAACAGGGAAATAATACACATGAGTATGTGATTTTGCTCTTCAATTCATCATATACAATTACTATAGAGACTTTTTAAAGTATTATTTTACTGATTTTTAGATAGATGAAGGGAGAGATAGAAACCTCAATGAAAGTGAAACATCGATCGGCTGCCTCCCGCATGTCCCCTATTGGGGATCGAGCCCACAACCCGGGCATATGCCCTGACCGGGAATTGAACCAATGACCTCTTAGTTCAATGGTCAATGCTCAACCACTGAGCCACACCAGCAGGGCTATAGAGACTTTTTTGCTTATGTCTTGGTGGAGGTTAGTGCATTGTTTGCCTGCCTGTCCATAAGCCATGTATACAGTGTGGCTAAAGGAAAGTCTGGTGCATAGAAGAATTAAAGGGACATCAAAAGCATTCATTGATTAATTCATTGAATGAATGTTTTTTAACATCTTCCATGTGCCAGACACTGTATTATGCGCTGATGATATAAAGATTAAGTAGATAAGGCTTAGAGGGATATAACAAGGATATAGGACAACAGTGTAAGTCAAAGGTATGGATAGAAATAGCATTGCCCACAAAGATGAGCACTGCAGGAGAGGCATGTGCTTAGAAAGTATAAGTGAAGAGAGTATAAGGAAAGGAAGGCCCATTCCTGCCAAAGAAAAACAGGACACTCCAAAAGCAATGACTGGAAAAACAGTGAAAGGTTCAGGATTGTAACCTGATCGTTAAGGGTCTTTTTTTTTCTTTTTCTTCTTCTTTTAATTTTTATTGACTTTATTGGGGTAACATTGGTTAATAAAAATATGTAGGTTTCCAAAAAACAAGTATACAATTCTATAATACGTCATCTGTATATTGTGCTGTGTGCTCACCACTCCAAGTCAAGTCTCCTTCCGTTACCACTTATCCCCCCTTTATACTCTCCTACCTTCCCTACCCCGCTCTTTCCCTCTGGCAGTCACCACACTATTGTCTATCACTGAGGTACTTGGACCTCAGTGATTTTGCTCAGTGATTTTTTGGTTGTTTTTGTTTTGTTTTGCTTAATCCCTTCACCTTTTCACCCAGACCCCTACCCCCTACCCTCTGATAGCTATCAGTCTGTTCTCTGTATCTATGAGTCTATTTCCATTTTGTTGGTTAGTTTATTTTTTTGTTCATTAGATTCCATATATAAGTAAAATCATATGGTACTTGTCTTTCTCTGACTGGCTTATTTCACTTAGCATAATACTCTCCAGGTCTGTCCATGCTGTCTCAAAAGGTAAGATTCCCTTCTTTCTTACAGCCAAGAAGTGGAATTGCTGGGTGATAAGGTAATTTCATCTTTAATTTTTTGAGGTAACTCCATACTGCTTTCCACGGTGGCTGCACCAATCTGCACTCCCACCAACAGTGCATGAGGGTTCCCTTTTTTCCACATCCTTGTCAACACTTGTTTGCTGATTTATTGACGATAGCCATTCTCACAGGTGTGAGGTGATATCTCATTGTGGTTTTAATTTGCATTTCTCTGATGATTAGTGACATTGAGCATTTTTTCATGTCTATTGGCCATCTGTATGTCCTTTTTGGAGAAGTATCTGTTCAGGTACTTTGCCCATTTTTAATTGGATTGTTTATTATTTTGGTGTTGAGTTGTATGAGTTTTTTATAAATTTTGGATATTAACCCCTTATCAGAGTATCATTGGTGATAATCTCATACAGTGGGTTGTCTTTTCATTTTTTTGAGAGTTTCCTCTGCTGTGTAAAAATTTTTTAGTTTGATGTAGTCCCATTCATCTTAATAGGTAATGTTCTCATTTTAATTATCTTCTAATCATAGCTTTTATTTTATTTTGACTAGATAATTATTTAGAAGTGCAAGGTTTTTTTTTAAAATTGCTGGCTAATTAGCAATATTTTATTTGTATATCTTTTTCTCTGTGTGTCCTCCCTCCATTTTCAGTTTTACTATATTGTAGCTGAGAAACTTTTGCCTTTGATAAGGTTTTGATTCATTTTGTTTTTGACAGGCCCATTATATGATCAATTTTATGTATATTTAATTCATGTTTGAAAAGAAAATGCAATCTTTATTGTTAGGATGTAAAATGTTTACTATACCAATTAATTCTGTCTTTTAAATTACATTCAGATTTTTTATGTAGTTATTTGTCCTGTGAAATACCAGAAGGGAATTTCTCATGGCTAGAAACTGTTGTTTCTTCACTCTGCCTCCCATTTTTGCTTTTTTAGTTCATGACAGTCATGTGGTATATGTTCCATTTATACTTTCATTGTAGATTTCATCTGTCATCATTATAAAAGGCTCTCTCTATCCCATGGAACACAGTTATCTTGCAATCTACTTTGTGTGAAATTATATTGCCACCCTGATTTCCTTTGGTTTACATTTCTCTAGTAAGTCTTTTCCAGCTTTTTATTGTTAGGAATTATGCATCACTCTGTTGTAAAAAATACTAAGTTAGATATTTTAAGTCTAATTTTATTTTATTTTTATTAGGGGATAAGTCATTTCTGTTTGTAGTCATAAGTGATACGTTTGGTCTTCTGCCTCTATGCAGATCTTGGCTTCTGTTTTCCAATATTCCTTCCTGTCTTTTGTTACCAAGAAGGTACTTTATTTGCTTTAATGTTCTCCTCGATTTAGATGATATACACACTGTTTTTATTTTTATCAAAGGTTGCCTTTATCTTTTCTCTAGATGATTTTTTATTGCATATTATTTTAATTATTGATTCTTGGACACCTTTGACTCCCTGATTCAGAAAAGGACAATTTCTTAAGCATTTAATGTCTTGGATTGTCCCAAAATTTTCATTTTCTTAATGTAGTCTTGGTTTAGACATAATAATTCTTAATATTTTTTTCAGGGTGGGGGTCCCCACTGGGGTGAGGGGCTGATGGCTGTTTTCAGGCTGGTCACAGCTCCTTAAGGGTGGGGGTCCCCACTGGGGTGCCTGGCCATCCTGGGTGAGGGGCTGATGGCTGTTTTCAGGCTGGTCACAGCTCCTTAAGGGTGGGGGTCCCCACTGGGGTGCCTGGCCATCCTGGGTGAGGGGCTGATGGCTGTTTTCAGGCTGGTCACAGCTCCTTAAGGGTGGGGGTCCCCACTGGGGTGCCTGGCCATCCTGGGTGAGGGGCTGATGGCTGTTTTCAGGCTGGCCACACCCCCTTTAGGATGGGGGGTACACTGGGGTGCCTGGCCAGTCTGGGTGAGGGGCTGAGGGTCGTTTTCAGGCTGGCCAAGCCCCCCCGGCGATGGAAGCTCCCAGCCTCTCCTTTTTTTCATTTTTCTTTTTTTTATTCTGGGATTTATTTACCTTCTATA
>NW_005371827.1:383781-407558 GCF_000412655.1 Myotis brandtii | reverse complement strand
TGCATATAGTCGCTCTGATTGGCTGGTGGGCATGGCTTAAGGTGTAGTGAAGGTACGGTCAATTTGCATGTTTGTCTTTTATTAGTGTGTGTGTGTGTGTGTGTATATATATATATATATATAGAGAGAGAGAGAGAGAGAGAGAGAGAGAGGAGGGCGCTTTAGTATAAGAAATTGGCTTATGTGATTATGGAGACTAAAATGTCTCAAGATCTGCAGTAGCAAGCTAGAGACTCAGGAGAGCCAGTTTGAGTCCAAAAGCAGGAAAGAAGCAACTGATGACCCAGCTAAGGCAGTCAGGCAGGAGTTCCCTCTATTCAAACCCTCAACTGACCAGATGATGCCCACCCACACTAGGGAGAACAATCTGCTTTACTCAGTGATTCATATGCTAACCATGTCCAGAACCACCCTCACAGACAACCCAGAAAAATGCTCAAACAAATGTCTAGGGACCTTGTAACTCAGTCAAGTTGACACACACAATTAACTCTCACAAAGACATAGAAGAGGGATAGATTTTGTTATAAATGTGATTGCAAGTCATTGAAGAATTTTAAGCAGGCTACTGATATTATATGATTTACTAAAAACAAAACAATAAAAAACAACACTCAGATACAATGTGAAGAACAGATACAACAGTGACAACAGTGTAAGCAGGAATAGAATTAGGAGACTACTGCAGAAGCCCCAACAGGTGAGCATGGCACCTTGGACTAGGGTGGAAGTGGATGGGATACATTTTGAAGGTAGAAGATATGAGACTGACTCATAGATTGGATTTAGGGATAAGAAAAAAAAAATTGTCAAGGTGGGGTTAATGTCTATGTTTTTCCCCTGAGTAACCAGAGTTAAGTTGGAGCTTTTCATTTACTAAAAGGGAGAAATCTTGAGGAGGAACATAGAAATCAGGAATTCTGCTAAGTGCAGCTGAAGGCCATCCAAGAAGACATGGAGTTGGCATTGCACAGATAAGCCTGGCACTCAAAGGGAGATCAGGGCATTATTAGTTTCTTAGTTCTACTGTAACAAATTACAAACTTGGTGACTTTAAAAAACTGAAGTTAATTGAACATCACAGATGAAAAAGGAGTAGGAAGCTCCAGGAATCGGTCTGTCCAGTGAATCAACTCTTGAACTGGCAAGATCCATCAAAATCAATTATTTAGAACTCTGGAATTTAGTCAAACACAGCATCCAGGAGAGGACTTGATGAAGAAAGAGACTGGTAAATTTTTATTAATTTCACTTTTGCATAGCAGCTGTCACTCTCTGTGTTCTAATCCCATGGCAGGCAGCTGAGGGAATGATGGCCCCTATTTCTGGTCTGACCTGTGGTGCCACACTGAGCAATAAAAACCTTGATCTACAAGGAGTGGGATCATGTGTTTCAATCTACTGAGGAGCTAGCACAGGCTATTTTTTTCAACCACGAAGGGCTAAATAGCTTCCTGGGCAGTGTCTGTGGAGTTTAACTAGATAGAACACTTTTTAATTTTGTTCTCCTATCATTTAACCATGCCCCTGGCTGACTACAGGGATAATGGAAAAGAGACTTCAGTAACTACACATGACAAGACATATTGTCCTTGCAAAAATATTTCATAAAAATCACTAAACAAATGAACAACTGCAACTCCCTGCTCCCAATAAATAACCCCTGGGAATAAGAAGAATCTGGTGTCCAAAATTACTACATTTTGATATTCAAAGTGTCCAGTATCCACACAAAATCAAAGCATACAAAAAAAAAACAACAAGATGAAAAGAAACCAAGAGAAAATATCACTTAGGAAGCTCAGACACTGGAAATACTAGAAAAAAAGACATTAACTTACATAACTTTGCTTAACATTAAGGAAACCATGGACAAAGAGATGAAGGAAATTAGAAGAACAATGGATCAACAAGTAAGCAATATCTATAAAGATACAGAAATTACACAAAATGAATCAAACAGAAATTCTGGACCGGAAATACAAAAGCTTAAATTTAAAAATTCAATAGAAGGTTTCACCAGCAGATTTCAGCAAGCAGAATAAAAAATCAGAAAATTTAAAAATCAAGTGGTTAAAATTATCCAGTTATGGAGCATAAAAAAAAAGAAAGTAAACAGAGCCCGAGGGATCTAGGGGACACTGGCAAGTGTACTAACATATGCCATGTGTCTGGGAGTCCCCAGAAGATAGAGAAGAGGGGTGGGTTTGGAGAAATAATGGCTGAAAACTTCCCAAATTGGATGAAAGGCATGAATAAACAAATTTTATAGGCTCAATTAACTCCAAAAAGGATAAACTTAAAGAGATTCCCATCAAAACACATTTTAATAAACTGTAGAAAAACAAAGAGAAAAATCTTGAAAGGAGCAAGAGAGAAACTACGACTCATTCACAAGTGTCCTCAGTAAGAGGAACAGCCAATTTCTCATCAGAAGGCAGTTGGGATGATATTTATTTAAAGAGCTGAAATGAAAATCTTTCAGCCAAGAATTCCTCATCCAGCAAAATCATACTTCTAAAATGAAGCATAAAATGTACAGCATGGTGACTATCTATACTAATAAAAGGGTAATATGCTAATTAGACCGGACAGCTTCCAGATGACCTTCCAGACGTCCTTCTGGACAAAGCCACGGTGGCAGGGCCGGAGCAGAGGTGGTTAGGGGTGATCAGGCCAGCAGGGGAGAGCAGTTAGGGGGATCAGGCCATCAGGCAGGTGAATGGTTAGGAGCTAGCAGTCCCGGATTGTGAGAGGGATGTCCAACTGCTGATTTAGGCCCGATCTAAACCGGCAGTCAGACATCCCCTGAGGGGTTCCGGATTGGAGAGGGTGCAGACCAGGCTGAGGGACCCCCCCACCCCCATGCATGAATTTTGTGCACCGGACCTCTAGTAGTTAATAATACTATAATGTATATTTGAAAGTTGCTAAGAGAATAGACCTTAGAAGTTCTCATCATAAGAAAAAAGAATTTGGGAATGTGTGTGGTGATGGATGTTAACTAGACATTTTGTGTTGATCATTTTGCATAATATACAAGTATCAAATCATTATGTTTACACCTGAAACTAATGCAATGTGCTATGCCAATTATATCTCAATTTTAAAAATCAAATAAAGCAAACAAACAATAAAATGAAGAAGAAATCAAGGCATTTCCAGATAAAAGTTAAAGGAATTCATTATTAGTAGACCCGACCTACAAGAAATGCTAAATTTTTCAGAATAAAATTGAAGGATACTACACTATAATTCAAAGTCAGATGAAAAAATAAAGATCTATGGTAAAGGTAAATGCATAGATAAGTAAATACTACTATTACTAAAGTTTTGAGTTGTAACACTTCTTTTTGTGTACAATAGGATTTTAAAGACCTTAATACTCCACTTTCATAGTGGATAGAATATCTAGACAGAAGATCAATGAAGAAATAGTGGACTTGAACATTATAAGCCAACTAGCCCTAACACTTACACTGCACACTTCATTCAACAACATCAGAAAACACATTCCTGTCAAGTGCACATGGAGCATTCTCCAGGGTAGATCATATATTAGGTCATAAAATAATTCCCAATTAATTTTAAAAGACTAAAGTAATAAAAAGTACCTTCACTGACCACACTGAAATGAAGCCAGAATTCAACAACAGAAGAAAGCCCAGCTGGTATGGCTCAGTGGTTAAGCATCAACCCATGAACCAAAGAGGTCACTGGATAATTCCCAGTCAGGGCACATGCCCAGGTGTGGGCTCAATCCCCAGTGGAGGGCAGTGCAGGAAGCAGCTGATCCATGGTTCTCTCTCATCAATGTTTATATCTCTCTATCCATCTCCCCCTCTCTCTAAAATTAATAAAAACATATTTTAAAAAACCACAGAAGAAAAACTGGAAAACCCACAAGTACATGGAAATTAAATAACAACAAGAAAGCCAATTGATCAAGAAAGAAATGACTGGAGAAACTAGAAAATATATTGAGATGAAAAGGCCTGGACATATACATACAAAACAATGAATCTAGATACAGACGTTACACCCTTCATAAAATAGTAACTCAAAACAGATCATAGACCTAAATGTGTAACACAAAACTAAGATTGTGTGGGTCCTATGCCATAGGAGAAAACCTAGATGACCTCGAGTAGGGCAATGACTTTTTAGATATAACACCAAAGACACAATCTATGAAAGAAATAATTGACAAGCTGGACTTCATTAAAAGTGAAAATGATTCTGCAAAACACATTTTGAAGAGAATGAGAAAACAAGACACAGATTGAGATCAAACATTTACAAAAGACCAAATAAAGGATTGATATCCAAAATAAAGAAAGCACTCTTAAAACTCAACAGTAAGAAAAGAACCTGATATAAAAATGGGCCAAAACCCTTAACAGATACCACACCAAAGAAGGTATATAGATGGCAAATAGTATTTGAAAAGAGGCTCCACACTATATATCATCAGAGACATGCAAATCACAAGAACAATGAAATACCACTACACACAGGAATAGCCAAAACCTGGGACACTAACAACAACAAATGCTGCTGAGAATATAGAATAGGTGGAATGCAAGACAGTACAGTGCCTTTGGAAGACTAGTGGTTTATTTCTTTCTTTTTCCTTTTTTTTTTTTTTTTGAAAGGAAACCACTTTTATTGAATTTCCTAAAAGGTCACATGCTCCATCACCCCCATCCTCTTCTTTTTTTAAAAATTCTTTATCGTTGAGAGTTTTACATGTGTTTAATTTTCCCCCCATTGACCTCTCCCTGCTGGCTCCTGCCCCCCAACACATGCCCCCACTCCCCTATTGTCTGTGTTCATTAGTCATGCTCATATGCATGGATACAAGTCCTTTGATTGATCTCTGACTTCCTACTCCCCTCCCCTGCCTTCCCTCTGAGGTTTGACAATCTGTTTGATGCTTCTATGTCTCTGGATCTATTTCTGTTCATCCGTTTGTGTGGTTCATTATATTCCACAAATGAGTGAGATCATATATTTATCTTTCTGTGACTGGCTTATTTCACTTAGCATAATGCTCTCCAGGTCCATCCATGCTGTTGTAAATGGTAAGAGTTCTTTCTTTTTTATAGCAGCATAGTATTCCATTGTGTAGATGTACCACAGTTTTCTAATCCACTCCTCTGCTGATGGGCACTTAGGCTGTTTCCAAATCTTAGCTATGGTGAATTGTGCTGCTATGAACATAGGGGTGCATATATTATTTCTGATTGGTGTTTCTTATTTCTTGGGATATATTTCTAGAAGTGGGATCACTGGTCAAATGGGAGTTCCATTTTTAGTTTTTTGAGGAAACTCCATACTGTTTACACAGTGGCTGCGCCAGCCTGCACTCCCACCAGCAGTGTAGGAGGGTTCCCTATTCTCCACATTCTTGCCAACATTTGTTGTTTGTTGATTTGTTGATGATAGCCATTCTATCAGGTGTGAGATGGTACCTCATTGTCATTTTGATTTGCATTCCCTGCATCATTAGTGACTTTGAGCATGTTTTCATATGTCTTTACATGTCTCTTGGCCTTCTGTGTATGTTCATTTGAAAAGTGTCTATTTCAGCCCTTTGCCTGTTTTTTTTTATTGATTGTTTATCTTCCTTTTGTTAAGTTGTCTGAGTTCCCTCTAAATTTTGGAGATTAAACTCTTATCGGATGTAATATTGGCAAATATGTTCTCCCATGCAATAGGCTCTCTTGTTGTTTTGTTGATAGTTTCTTTTGCTGTGAAGAAGCTTTTTATTTTGATGAAGCCCCATTTATTTATTTTCTCCTTAGTTTTCATTGTCCTAGGAGTGGTATTGGTAAAGATATTGCTATGAGATATGTCTGATATTTCGCTGCCTATGGATTCTTCTAAAATTTTTATGGTTTAGAACTCTGGGATTTAGTCAAACACAGCATCCAGGGGAGTGCTTGATGAAGAAAGAGACTGGTAAATTTTGATTAATTTCACTTTTGCATAGCAGCTATCATCCTCTATGTTCTAATCCCATAGCAGGCAGTGTTTACGTTTAAGTCTTTTATTCATTTTGAGTTTATTTTTGAGTATGGTGTAAGTTGGTGATCTAGTTTCTTTCTTCTTTTTTTTTTTGGCATGTATCTGTCCAATTTTCCCAATAGCATATTTCACAGACCTAGAAAAAACTCTCCAAAAATTTACATGGAATAAAAAAAGACCCCAAATAGCCACAGCAATCCTGAGAAAGAAGAACAAATTTAGAGGGATTATAATACCAGATATCAAGCTATATTACAAAGCCACTATTCTCAAAACTGCCTGGTACTGGCACAAGAACAGACATATAAACCAATGGAACAGAACAGAGAACCCAGAATCCATACCAAGCCATTATGCTCAATTAATATTTAACAAAGGAGGCAGGGGCATACAATGGAGTCAAGACAATCTCTTCAATAAATGGTGTTGTCTGATGGTTTCTTACAAAGTTAAGTATACTCTTACCATATGATCCAGCAATTGTGCTCCTTGGTATTTACCCAAAGGAGTTGAAAATATATGTCCATACAAAAACCTGTACATAAATGTTTATAGCAGCTTCATTCATAGTTTCCAAAACTTAGAAGCAACCAAGATATCTTTCAGTAGGTAAATGGATAAATAAACTGTAATACATTCACACAACAAAATATTTTTCAGTGATTTTTAAAAAATTAGTTATCAAGAGACCAAGATGGCGGCATAGGTAAACACCGGAGACTGCTGCCGATCTGTCCAATTTTCCCAATAGCATATTTCACAGACCTAGAAAAAACTCTCCAAAAATTTACATGGAATAAAAAAAGACCCCAAATAGCCACAGCAATCCTGAGAAAGAAGAACAAATTTAGAGGGATTATAATACCAGATATCAAGCTATATTACAAAGCCACTATTCTCAAAACTGCCTGGTACTGGCACAAGAACAGACATATAAACCAATGGAACAGAACAGAGAACCCAGAATCCATACCAAGCCATTATGCTCAATTAATATTTAACAAAGGAGGCAGGGGCATACAATGGAGTCAAGACAATCTCTTCAATAAATGGTGTTGTCTGATGGTTTCTTACAAAGTTAAGTATACTCTTACCATATGATCCAGCAATTGTGCTCCTTGGTATTTACCCAAAGGAGTTGAAAATATATGTCCATACAAAAACCTGTACATAAATGTTTATAGCAGCTTCATTCATAGTTTCCAAAACTTAGAAGCAACCAAGATATCTTTCAGTAGGTAAATGGATAAATAAACTGTAATACATTCACACAACAAAATATTTTTCAGTGATTTTTAAAAAATTAGTTATCAAGCCATAAAATGACCTGGAGAAACCTTAAATGCATGTTGCTAAGTGAAATAAGGTGACATACTAGTACAGTATGATTACAACCATGTGAACTTCTGGAAAAGGCAAAACTGTGAAGACAGTAAAACGTTCAGTGGTTGTCAAGGAGTTTGAGGCTACTGTGTGGTAGAAGGATAAATATGTGAAGACAAAGGAGTTTTCAGGCCTACGTGATAATAATGGGTATACATATGTCCTTATATATTTACCCAAATCCATATAAGGTACAACACTAAGAGTGGATTGTAATGTAAACTATGGACATTGTATGATTATAGTATATCAATGTAGATTTACCATTTGTAACAAATATGCCACTCTGATGGGAGATGTTGATAATGGAGGAGGCTATGCATATGTAGAGGCTACACATGTGTGGAGTATATGGGAAATCTCTGTACCTTCCCTTCAACTTAGCTGTGAACCTAAAACAGCTCTAAAAATATTAAAGTCTTAATATAAGGAAAATGAAAGGAAAACATACTAAAGCTTATGGGATATGGTTAAAGCAATACTCAGAGGGAAATGTATAGCTATAAGTGCCTACATTTTAAAAAGAGACATCAAATTAATAACTTAACTTTATACTTTTAGGAATTAAAAACAGAAAGGAAATAATAAATATTAGAGTAGAGATAAACAAAATGAAGATAGAAAAACAATAGAGAAAATCAACAAAATAAAACAGTCCTTTGAAAAGATTAAGATATTGACAAACCTTTATCTAGGCTTAGAGAAGAAACAATGAAAATAAGAAATGAAAGTAAGGGCATTACTACTGATATAGAAATTAACAGGATCATAAAAGAATATCACAAACAATTATATATCAACAAATTAAATAAACCAGATAAAGTGGATAGATTTAGAAACACACAAAATACCAATACAGATTCAATGAGAACTAGAAATTATTAAAGGACTTATAACAAGAAATGAGATTGAATCAGCCATCAAAAACCTTCCAACAAAGAAAAGTCTTCACTGGTGAATTCTACCAAATATATAAAGAAGAATTACCACCAATCCTACTCAAGCTCTCCCAAAATATAAAAGAGGAAAGAACACTTCCTAATACATTCTAAGGCCATCAGTACCTGGATACCAACTTCAGACAAAGATAATACAAGGAAATAAAACTACAGGCCAATACCCCTTATAAATTATAGCAAAATCTTAAATAAAAATGCTAGAAAACCAAATCCAACAGCACATTTAAATAATTATGCACCACGAACAAGTGACACTTTTCCAAGAAATGCAAGGAGTTTTACCATAAGAAAATCAATCAATGTAATATACCATATTAATGGAATGAAGAAAACACACTTGATTGTTTCAATAAACACAGAAAAATCATTTGACAAAATTTAAAACCCTTTCATGATTTAAAAGGAAAAAAAAAACATTTAACAAACTATGAATAGAAAGAAACTTCCTCAATATGATAAAGGGAATATACCAAAAACTCAGAGCTAACATCATATTCAAGAGTGAAAAGACTAAAATCTTTCCCCTAAAATCTGTAATAAGATAAGAATGCTCACTTTCACCATTGCTATTCAGCATTGCCCTGGAAGTCCTAGCCAGAGCAATCAGGGAAGATAGGGCATCCAAATACAAAATGAAGTTGCAAAGCTATTGCTATTTGCAGATGTCAAGATTCTATATATAAGTAATTGCAAAGAATGCACACACACACATACATACACACATGCTAGAACATAGACAAATAAATTAGAGCTAACAAAATCAGCAAAGTTGCAAAAATCAGTTGTGTTTCTATACAATAGCAATAACAATCTAAAAAGGAAATTAAGCAATTTTAATAGCATCCACCGCAGTAAAATACCTAGGAATAAATTTAATCAAGGAGATGAAAGACTTGTGCATTGAAAATTATAAAACATTGCTGAAAGAAATTAAATAACCAAATAAATGGAATTATATCCTGATTTCATGGAATGGAAGACTTAATATTATAATAACAATACTTTCTAAAGTTAACTACATATTTAATGCAACCTCTACCAAAATTTTAATGACCTTTTTTGCAGAAATGGAAAAGCTTATCTTCAAATTTATGTGTAATTACAATGGGACCCAAATAGTCAAACACCATTGAAAACAAAGTTGGAGGATTCACACTGTCCTATTTCAAACTTACTACAAAGCTGAGAAAAATCAAAACTGTGATACTGACATAAGGAAAGAAGTGTAGACCAATGGGATAGAACTGAGAGTTCAGAAATAAACCCAAACATATATGGCCAAATGATTTTTGACAAGGATGCCAAGACCATTCAAGGAGGAAAGTATAGGTTCTTCAACAAATGGTGCTGAAACAACAGGATAGCCACATATAAAGAGCTCTTGTAACTCAACAAAAAATATAATTTAAAAATTGGGAAAAGACTTAAATAGTCATTTTTTTTTCCCAAATAGGCCAACAAGCACCTTAAAAATGTCAACATTATTGAACATCAAGAAAGTGCAATTCAAACCCACAATAAAATATCACGTCACACCCATTAGGGTAGCATTTTTTTTTGTAATGGAAACAAAAATAACAAGTGTTGGTAAGAATGTGAAGAATTGGTAACCCTTGTATGTTGCTGGTCAAGTACAAAGCAGTGCAGCTACTGTTAAATACAGTTTGGAAGTTCTTTAAAAATTTAAACAGAATTACCATATGACCAACCAACTCTACTCTATAGGTATATATCCAAGAAAAGTTAAAATATAAGTGCACATAGAAAGTTGTTATGTCAATGTTCGTAACAGCATTATTCATAGTAGCCAAAAGGAAGGGAGTACACCTTCAGAGTCCATACTCTTCTCTATTTGGTTTCCTCTCCATTCATTGCTGTGTCCACTTTTCTCTCCATTAGGGGAAGGGTATAGGGGGGAACTATCTAGTTTGTCTTTAATATCATCACTTCAGTCTTCTGCATCCTCAATTATGTTATTTTCTCTGTTCAGTGAGGACTTAAATTCTACAATAGTACGTTTGGTTTCTTTGCAGTCCTCATTATCATTTCAGGCTATTTCTTCCTCAGTGTTTTGTTCCTGTTCCATGGAAGTCAAAGCTTTATGCATCCTTCAGAGTATTTCAAGAAGTTTCTCAAGGTTATTTTCCATCACTTGTTATGCAATATTTCTAATATGTTCCATGTTGGGGTTTTTCTCCTTTCTAGTCTTAAAATTAGCCGAGATGCATCCAGACTTGGTGTTCACCTGTAGGTGTGGTTTGTAGAGATCCCTTTACCCCACTTGCTGACCACTTTCATTTTGGTAAAACCCCTTCCCAGGTATATAGGGTGTCCCAAAAAATGTATATACACTTCACAGCTTATAGTTCAATTAATGTTTCTTTTTTTCAGATTTAACCCATTAAAATTAATTATCCAAAGTGTGTATACATATTTGGGGACACCCTATATATCTAGAAGGCAGAAGCGTGAACACAGAGATCTTGAGCTTCAGTATGTAGCAGATGCTCATTTAGTACAGCCCTAGTGTATGAATGTCCTTCTCCAATGCCTTGGCTCATGGAGATTCTAACGTGAAGGAATACCCCCGAATTAAACCCCAACATGCAATGCTACTAGGGTTCTTCCTACCTGCTGAACTTTACTCACTGAGACTGCATCTTCCATGTAATAATATCCACATCTATTTTCCTTATTTTCTTCCATCTCAGCAGTTTTACTGGAGTTTTATTCTCTCAAGAGATGTTGGAAAGGAGAATTATTGGGTGGGTGGGGACGGGAATCACATCTAAGCATCTCAAAGAATGGTAAAGTGGGAGGAGAGACAGGGCTGCCGTTTAACTGGTTGGCTCCAGTTCTGATTGTCCACAACAGTCTCCACTCTAATGGTTTGTGCCTCTGGGTAGACACACATTTACAGGAGATCCAGCTCACCCTGTCTGTTTCAGTGTCAAAGCATATGCTGGCCCCCATTTGTGGTTCCCATTTTGGTTTTGTAGGTCTTGTAATTTTTGTGGGCACTCCTAGTTTCTGGCAGTACACTGGCCATCATCGTTGGTGTGGTTTGCTCCTTCCCCCAATACTAATTAAGAAACTACTATGTGCTAAGCATTTTGCTAGGCCCTGGGGCTATAATACTAAGTCACAAACTCTGCTCCCACCATTTTCCATCTTTTCCCATGTCTTCGTAGTTGAAATCTGGGAAACTCTCTAGAAGTGCTATACAGAAATCATTTTAGACTGGAAAATAGTAATGTGTTTTTAATGAGAATCATGAGCAAATCAGTGTGGAAAATAGAAAAAAAACATCTGGAAATCAGACAGCTTAAGTTATTGTCCTTGATTTTGCCACTGATATCTGAGGACCTTGTGTGAGTCACTTAGCCTCTCAAGGTCTCAGTTTCCTATGTGTAAATGACTGGATTGGACCAGATTCTCTCTGATTCCAGCTATAAAATTTTATGTTCCCAAGATAAATGTTCTTCCCATTAAAGTGAGTGTCTCGGAAGCCATTTTTTATCAGTGGATCTCAAACCTTATGTTTATCAATACAGTAGTCGGGTTCTCCTGACCCTCTTTATACCATTCCTAATAAGAAATGTACTAACCATATGTGAAACACATGGAGTTTGTCCAAAGGCCATGCAAGATACATAAATTTCACAAGCGAAAGATGCAAAACACATGTTGACACATCTCAAATCCACATGTACATTTTGGTCATGGTTTAATGGTTCTTAATTTTGAGAGTTATTCGGAAATCTGTTTAAGGACCTCCAATAGAATTGACTTTTAGTATGGGGCCCAAGAGGATCTTGTGTAAAAACAAGTCAACTGACGAAATTTCTGTGAGGTTCCCAGGAGTGGAAACCTTCTGAAGTTGGTCACAGAGCTAAGGCATACCTATCACATCTTGCAGCATCTTGATAAAATCACAATCAAACAAAAGACTAAGCAAATATCAAACTAGTTGTCTCACATTAGGGGACCACAGTCCCACCTATAAACTCACAATGGAAGGACCCAGCTGGTCCATCTGCTTCGGCCATCAGCCATATCTTGGCGCCCTCTTCCCGAGTTCTGTGTGTGCTGGCCACACAAGTGTAAGTTCATGGCCTTCCTGCTGCCTGCTGAATTTCTACTCATTTCCACTCAAACCTCATCTCCTCTGTGAAGCCTTCCCTAATCTCTCCAAACGAATTGGCTATTCCTCCATTTATGTCCCTTTTGTGTGCTCTCTCTCTCTCTCTCTCTCTTTCCACCTATTATTGCACAGATCATGCTAAGCAGCATTTGTTCTCTATATTGAGTAACTAATGAGTCATAAATGCCCATTTGTGATCTTTGGAATTCCTAGTGCCTCCCAATATACCTAGCATGTTTGTTAATGAAACTGTGAATTAATGAATGAAGGTTTGTTCACACTGAGAGTCTAAGATACAGTTGGATCTTTAACTGTGAAGGTTTAACAAGAGCAGCCAAAATCAATACCCCATTTCAGAACAGAAACCGCAGCTCTGAATTTTCTGTCATGGAAGAACTAAAACTCTACTTGGAAAAAAGAGACTAGGTCAAGAAAAGCATAGTGAGCCCCTGCTACAGTGTCCCACACCATCCTGTATCCAGAACAGTTTGCAAGGAAAGGAAAGCACAGTGTGGGGAGGGTGCCCTCAAATTGCTTGCTTACTGTTAAAGCTGGGAAGAGAGCACAGGCACAGGATACAGAGGATAAGGAAAACCTGAGAAGTGAGTGACTAAGGTCTGACTGACCAGGGCTAGCTAGCAGCAGAGCCAAGAAGCTAGTAAAGCTTCTAGAATTGCCGATGCCCCCAACCATCTTCCAAACCTGTGCTGTGCAATACAGTGGTGTGGCCACTGGCCATAGCAGGCGAGTGAGTCAGCTCAAAGTAGGATGTGCTTTAAATGCAAAATGCCTACCAAATTGCAAAGACTTAATTTAGAAAAAAAGAATGTTACAATATTTCCTTCAATTAGTTTTTATATTGACTACATGTTAAAATGTTGAAATGACAGTATTTGGGGTATATTAGGTAAAATAAAATATATTATTTAAATTAAAATCACTTGTTTCTTTCAACATTTTACAATGTGGCTAGTAAAGATTTTTAAATTACATGTGTGACTCACATTTGTGGTTCCCATCACATTTCTATTGGACATGCCTTTCTAAACCATTGTTTCCCTTTAGTGCCAGCCATCATCTCATCTGCTTAGAGTTCCTTTTGGTCTTGGGGGTGTTCACCAGGAAGCTCTTAAAGTTCCAGCTGTTTACAAGACCAAGAAATGTATGCCTTTGTAGTAAATTGACATATATTCATATTTGCAAGGGGTCTTGTCCAGTAAGCAACTGTATCTTAATGTCAACCACCCATGCTGCATGTGTGACTTCCTTCAGTTCTGTCTGAATTTCCCCCTCAAGGCAGGAGGAAATCACAAAGAGAGATTGATAATTTCCATAAGCACATAATGATAATGGCAAGTGGCCCAGGTAAAGGGCAATAAACTCAAATGCCTCCAAAGCCAGGCAGGTAACAAGCCATTGAAGGAAGCCAAGTATTATTTCCATACTGTCACGCTTTGTCATTAAACACAGGAATGTTCTTCCCTTTCCCAAACAAATATGCTGTCTTTATGTTCTGTTTGTTTTTGTTTTTGAAACTTATGCTATTTTGGACCAATCTTTCTTTCTTTCTTTTTTTTTTTTTGCTTTTGCTATAAAATTTTTTTTGCTGTAAAGAATTTTCACTCAACTCTTAACTCAATTTAAGAATAAAAATAACTCAAAATGAATAAAACACTTAAATGTAAGTCAGGAATCCATAACAATTCTAGAAGAAAACATAGGCAGTAAATTATCAGACATCTCTTCTAGCAATATATTTTGCCGATATATCTTCTCAGGCAAGGGAAACAAAAAAATATATAAACAAATGGCATTTCATCAAACTAAAAAGCTTCTGCACAGCAAAAGAAACCATCAGCAAAATAAAAAGGGAACCCCCTGAATAGGAGAACATGTTTGTCAATGATATGTGTAGTAAGGGGTTAATTTCCAAAGTATATAAAGAAGTTATACAACTCAACACCAGAAAGACAATCAAGCAATTAAAAAATGCGCAATCCTAGCTGGTTTGGCTCAGTGGATAGACCATCAGCCTGAGGACTGAAGGGTCCCAGGTTTGATTCCAGTCAAGGGCACATGCCTGGGTTGCAGGCTCAATCCCTAGTAGGGGGCATGGCAGGAGGCAGCCAATCAATGATTATCTCTCATCATTGATGTTTCTATCTCTCTCTCCCTTTCCCTTCTCTGAAATCAATACAAATATATATATTTAAAATTTTTAAAAAAATGGGCAAAGGACCTAAATAGGCACTTCTCCAAAGATGCCATACAGATGGCCAATAGATATATGAAAAAATGCTCAAAGTCACTAATCATCAGATAAATGCAAATTAAAACCACAAGAGGTATCACCTCACATCTGTGAGAATGGCTATCATCAATAAATCAACAAATAACATGTGTTGGTGAGGTTGTGGAGAAAGGGAACCTTCATGCACTGTTGGTGGCAATGCAGATTAGTGCAGCCACTGTGGAAAGCAGTATGGAGTTTTCTCAAAAAATTAAAAATGGAACTGCCTTTGATTCAGGGATCCCACTTCTGGGAATATATCCAAAGAAACGTGAAACATGAATTCAAAAGAATGTATGCACCCCTATGTTCATAGCAGCATTATTTCCAATAGCCAAGATCTGGAAACAACCCAAGAGCCTATCAGTAGGTGAGTGGATAAAAAAATCTGTGGTACATTTACACAATGGAATACTTCCGGCCATAAAAAAGAATGAAATCTTACCTTTTGAGACAATATGGATGGACCTGGAGATTATTATGCTAAATGAAGCAAGCCAGTTAGAGAAAGACAAATACCATATGATCTCACTTATATGTGGAATCTAGTGAACAAAATAAACTTATGAACAAAATAGAACCAGAGACATGGACATATGGAACAGACTGACATATGTCCGTCTGTTAAATTAAATTCATATATTTAACACATAGACACAGACAACAGTATGGTGATAGGCAGAGGGGAAGGGGGTGGGGGTTAGGTGGAGGTGGTCAAAGGGGGAAAAATGGGAATGAAAAGAGACTTTGCTTGGGGTGATGGTCACACAATGCAGTGTGCAGACGAAGTTTTATTCAGTTGTACACTTGAAGCCTGTACCCCAATAAATTCAACTTTAAAAAAAGAATACAAGTGCAAACACAATGGTAGATTTCAGCTGACACCTCAGGGCTGGGGCTCAGTAGGGAGTTGTGGGACTGTGGAGAAATGGGGAATGTGGCTCCACCCACAGGAACAGCCCTGACACAGTGCCAACCAGTAGGTGCCAAGTGGTAACATTGGCCCCCTGTGGCCAGACCTGAGTTTTCAAAAGATGCTGGAAATCTAAACAGTTCCATGAAATCTCCTAATTTTCAAGTGTTGCCAACTAATTCAAATTTTTTTAGGGTGTTAGTTTTTTATTCGAGCTATAACAAAATATAGTGTAAGCAAGAATTCTGTAATTCAAACAAAACAATATCTGTAGGCCAGGTTTGACTCATAGGTCACCAGTTTTCAATCATTGGTCTGAGTTAGATAGCATGTGCCTGAGAGGGGAGAGAGGAGAGAGGAGAGAGGAGAGAGAGAGAGAGAGAGTTTCTGAACACTTACTATAGGCCTGGAATGTCCTCTCCTTTCATTTGAGTTCAGTGATTTTTCCTAGGCAACTCAACCAGAAGCTTCCAAATTGGAGGAGGCTGTCCACTTATGGTCCCTAAACCTGTCTTCATACTTGTTCACTCTCAGCTTGGGAGACCTCATCCAGCTTCATATGGTCCCCTCATCACCCGAGTTGTCATCTGCCTGCTAGGAGCTCCTGGATGATATATTCTTGGCAATTAGAAAGTGGTCATGTCTTTGTTGTCTCTCCCCAAGTAGGCAGGAACTGGGACGCATGCTTCTGAAGCCTCGGTATGAAACACAAGGACCTACACTTCACACAAACTCCATCTATGTATCATTGGTTGCGATACAATATCATCTCTAGGTTTGCTCACCCCCTGTTCCTCTTCATGTGTGTTCCTTTCATTCCCTCACCCCTTTCACTTGGATTGTTTGCAGTGACTATTATAGCTCTGACAATAGGAATCATTTTACAGGAGACCCACAGAGTATGTGAAAAGTGCTGGAAATGGAAAAGTTTAGGGAACAGCCCTTACAAGCCTTCACTTACCAGACAGGAACCCGAGGCCCAGAGTAACCCAATGTTACTCAAGACTGGAGTCCCAGTGCTGGAAGGAAAATCCAGTCTTGCAGACAGACTGGGAATAAGAAGCAGAATCCCAACAGGCTTGCCAGGACTGGGGCCCTCTTTGCCTGATGTCTTTGACTTTCCCTAGCATTCTCGGAGTGCCCATACTCCCCTCTCTTCAACACAATGAATTATCTTTGGTTAGACAAGATAGTCTCCTTTCAGGCAAAATGGCTTCAAGCTGGGATAAGGCCTTCCTCTCCCCCTGACTGGGTTTGCAGCTACACACCCTCCGGGGTGCCCTCTCACGCCACTTATACATCCCCATGAGGGGAGGGAATGTAGCAATAACCAGCATCTCATATATCCCTGTAGCAACTTACTAGAAACAAAGCACTTCCATGTTCCTTATTTTCTTTGACATTTACAATAGCACTGTGATTAGGAAGCAGATGTTATTATGCCCACTTTACAGGTGAGAAACTGTAGACCACAGAGGTTAGTGACTTGCCTAAGTCATAGGCAGAGCTGACACTTGAACACAGTCCTCTGAATCGGTTAGTGGAATCCTCTTGGTTTTTCTTTTTTTCTCCCACAATGATGTTTTACTCTTCTGATTTGAAAATTTCTTCTTCACAGTATAAAATTGGAAAAATATTAAAATGTACAAGGAAGAAAATTAACAAGTCTAGTCTTACAACTCAAGATAACATGATTAACATGTTGGTATAGTTTCTGCCCTTCTTTTTATTCCGTGTATTTTTATTATGTTTACACTTAACATTATGTAGAAGTTCTTATATCATTAAGTATTTATTGAAAACATGATTTTTTAATAATGACAATCATTCTATAAGAGCCTTGCCCTACTTGCACATCATTTTCTAATTAAAAATGATAAACATCTTATGGTTCAATTTTGGTCCACATTTCTGGATAAGTTAAACAGTGAAAAAATTTTTTGGAATATGCAGTGAACCACACAATTAATCAACAAGCATTCCACGGCCGTGAGCTTGAGCATCTCAGAAGTTCTGGAGCCTGGGGATACAGGAAGCAAAAACTATGGGCACTATGTTCTCAAAGGCCAACTCTTTTCACTTTTGTTGCCTAACTATTTTCCAAATCTGATCCTTCTCCACCACCTTCTGTTGCCCCCACCATCACCACCACTCCTGCTCCTAACCCTTCCCCGCCCCCAACTCCATCTTCTGCCTGGCAGCCTAGGAGAGCTCTTTATGCCACTCTACAAAGAAGGACCCTCCATTGAGTTGCCATTGCCTTTTAGAAAAATCCAGAGTCCCTTAAACTCTGACACTATAAAATTGAAATTAAAAACAAGTCTGGCACACAGCAAGCACTCAATAGATGCCCCTTCCTCACACAATTTTATGTCCCTCACTCTCTAGACCAGTTGGTGCTCGCTAATTATGTTTTGAATATTTTCCTTCCTCTCATTAGCCTATAAGTCCCCTTCTCATGGCATCCTCATTCTGTCTCTCTCCAGCCTGCCAGAGCTTCCAGCACAGGCCTCTTCCTATGGGAGGGGGCATTTACGGCTGTCTAGATGAACTGGTTCTTTCTGTTTAGAGCAGAGTCAGGACCAAAACCTATAATCAAGCCAATCTCCAAGGAAAATCCTGCTCAGGGAACCTTAGAAGCTGCTAATGATTCAGACAGAGTTGTCATTAAACTTTATAAAAGATATTTAAACTATAGTTTGAAAACCACCTCCACTTTTTTCCAGGGATGAGCATCCTTTCGTTGACTTTTCAGCTTTGGATGGGGCCACCCAAGTTCTGAAGGCTCTGCCAGCAGAGTCTGACCAATTCTGGTTGAGGGCAGCTCAGGGCAATCAGTTTGAACAGGATCCTCAAGATTGTTCCATTTCTATTTCTTCTTAAATAAAAAAAAAAGTGAAAAGACAATGTCAAAGAATGCTCTAAGTGACAAGGCAGCAGACAGCAACTTCCTTAGAGGAAATCTGTCCTTCCTCTTGTGTCAAATTCTCCACCATCTTAGCCACAGAACTCTGTGATGTGACAACAATCATAGTCTGTTTATAGTTCACTCTACTCTGCTTGGATTCCTATAGCAACATGTGAGGTATCGAGGGCAGGCATTATTATATCTATAAAGTACAAACAGAAACCCTGAGGATGGAACCTGTTCGTGGCTTGGCCACAGCTCAGAATTAGTAAGAGGCCAAGTTGGGATGCAGACTTATCACTCTTTTCAGCCAGTGGGCACTTCAGTGTTAGCCTAGGATGTCCTGGTCTTGTGGGGCAACTGTCCCTCTCTCCCTGCCTCCAACTTGGCCCTCTAAATGGTGCAAAACCATATCTCCCACTGGCCTTCCTGGAAAAGCCATATGGACAACCAGAGCAAACCTCCCAAGACCTTGAAAGGCAAAGATATTAGTTATTCTGGTTGGCATTGTAGATCTCTCCCCTCAGAGGGAAGCGGTTCCCCAGGCACTGGCTGTGTTGCATTCCCCAGCTCCCTGCTCAGAGGGCTCATCACCTCAGGCTGGGCTGTTTTCCGAAACATCCCAAAAGACTTCCTGTTTGCTCTTACCTCCCTCCAACCTTTCTTCTAACCAGTTATCTTCACTCGTTCTCCTCAGTGCCCCGTGTAGAGTTCGTCCTCTGCATAAGGGACTGAGACACCTTAGCGTGGACTAAAGGCTGGCAGCACTGTGCCCCTGCCCTGTGGGGTCTCATCGTCCCCACTCCTTCCACACGGGAACTGAGAAGAGGGCCTGTCTGTACCCGGGACCCTCACTCACATGCTGTTCCTTAAGGCTCCAAGCCTATCACCAGCCCTTGCTCCCTTCCTGGATTTGCAAACCTTCAAACCTTCAAAATCTGCTTCAGGTTCTACCTGCAAATTCCTCCACGCTGGCAGCCTAAGGAACTGGCCTACTGCCCCTCACGTCAACTCTGACCTCTAAGCTGCCATTTATTATGAGGTTGTTGTGGCATTTTAGTCTTAACTCACCAATTTGCTAACAAATTCCTTGCCTTAATGACTCCTTTGTAAGCCCCGAACCAAGCCGATCACTGCCAAGCACAGAGCAGGTCTCCGCAGCTCCTCACTGGCCAGGATGTGCGCACGGGCACTGAGCTGGGAGTCAGGAAACGTGGCTGGCTGTGACGCCTTGGCAAACTCTTTGTCCTTCCAGAGCTCATGCCACTCATTTATAAAATAAAGAGACTAGAAAGATGCTATTAAATATTCTTCAAGCCCTCTGCGTCCCTAAATATATGGGGCAGGTGGAACTTCTCTTCTGGGAGACAAAATTTACTATTCTCGAGGCCCATGCTGTGCCATGGAGTAGAAACAAAATCATTGAAGACCTGCTTTCTCACGGAATGTTGACCACGCATCCTGCAAACCCATTGAGTGTTTAAGCCCCCAGAGCCCATGGCCGTAATGAGATCCACACACTTGTCAGGTGCTGAAGTCATTTGGCCTTTGGCCTTAATCTCACTGGCCCCCACACATGGGAGTTGTCCGGGACTTTCACACACGTGTTCCCTCTTACCTAATCTTTCAAAAGGAAACACAGCATTACAAAGTTTAGAGAGAGGCAGGAAGGGAGAAGAAAGGGGGTGGATAAATAGAGAACTTAAAAAAATAGTTTTCCAACGAAAACCAGAATTTCAAATGCACAGGCCATTAAACCAAAAGCCGACCTGAATCTGGGAGACTCTTTGTGTGAATATCAGGGTGTAGTGGTTACAACACACACAAACGCACAGCCTCCAGTCCTATCTGAACATAAAAACATAAAGACAAGGTTTACAAGGGAAGCATATTTGTCAGGCACCAGAATGGTGGTAATTAAATTCATGGGGTATGTGCATTACAGAAAAACCAGAATGCCAGCAGCCCAAGACCTTATAAAGTAGCTGATCATCACCAACACCATAATTACTCATGAACCCAAGGAATGTACGCCAGGCCTCCTCAGACTTGTCTAATATCAGGCAAAAAAGCACCATAATTATATTTCATATCTGGGGCCAACCCAAGAAACGTGTGTACGGAGGAAAACATCGGCTCAACTCTCCGTGCCCTCTGAGGTGAATTCAGGTACTTGTTACCTTAGAGAAAACAGTAAATCTTGATTGAGCTAATATTTTTTAAATTAGAAAAATATTTGTAAATGCCAAACAAAGGGAAAAAAGTTCCACTTGTGAAAAAGCTAAATGAAATTCTAAATAGAAAAGTATATGTTATCACCTAAGACACAAATTAAATTAGTAAAATTAGGTAAGTAGATGGGGAAAGGGTAAAATGCCATTACTACAGAGTATAGAGCCTTTATTATTATTATTTCTTTGAGAGAGGGGGGAACAAATTTAGAGAAGGAGAGAAAGAGAGAGAGAGAGAGAGAGAGAGAGAGAGAGAGAGAGGTGTGTTGTTCTGCTTATTTATGCTTTCATTGGTTGATTCTTGTATGTGCCCTGACCGGGATTCAACCTGCAACCTTGGCATAGTGGGATGACGCTCTACCAACTGAGCTACCTGGCCAGAGCAACTATAGAGTATTTTCATCACAAATAACAGTTTGCTCAATGAGATGTTATATATATGAAAGTATTTTAATTCCATTGTTTCTCTTGATTCCAACAATATCTGAGCAGTAAGTAAAGCAAGGGTTATTAGTCCCTAATTCGACCACTGATAGACCTGCCATCCTGAGAGGTGAAGTGACTCATCCAGGATCACACAGCTGCTCACCAGCAGCGTCGGGATGAAGGCCTGAGGGGCTGACACCCAATCACACATCCATCTCTCTCTTCCACGTCAGCCCTGAGGTAGGAGGCATGGCGATTTATTTCTTGGCTAGAATAAGCTAATACATTTATATTGGAATTGGATTCAGAACAATTTTTTTAGTGTTGAGCCAAGCAGTCCAAAAATGTACTTTCACCTACTTAACCTTATTTAAATCTCAAAATGCTAAAAACTGCCTACAAAAAGAACTTAAAACTTTCCAGCATCGAGTGAAGGCAGTCTCATACATCCCTCGGTGCTGGGAGAGTGAGTCTCTCAGCATGAAGAATGGCAGGAGTTAAGTCTCTGAAGCCACTCCAACAGGGAGGCCGGAGTCTGAGCTTCAGATCCACAACCCATTAGCCGTGTGACCGCAGGCAGAGGATTGAACCTGTCCAAGCCTCAGTTTCCTAATTCGGAAAATGGAACAATACCTACTCATCAGTAACATGAGCAATTTCCTGACACATAGTAAGTCCCAACAATGGTTAGTCCTCTCCTTTTCCTTACTCCAGTCTTCTTAAAATTTTGCTCATTAAAATAATTAGTGTGTGTCTGGCCAGTGTGGCCCAGTGGTTGTAGTATTGATCTATGAACCAGAAGGTCATGCCTGGGTTGTGGGCTCGATCTCCAGTAGGGGGCGTGCAGGAGGCAGCCAATCAATGATTCTCTCTCATCATTGATGTTTCGATCTCTCCCTCTCCCTTATTCTCTGAAATCAATAAAAAAAAAATATTTTTTAAATGAGTGTGCTTCTAGGCTCTTAGTGCTCAAAAGCCACTTGACCATTGCATTAGTTGCTTTTTTTATTCAGAACCTTCATATGATACCATCTATTCATTGACAAATATTTACGTGCATTCACTGTTGTGGGCACTGGTCTTAGGGTGACGAATGAAACAGAAAAGCCTTCTTCTTAGAGCTTGTGTTTAACAAACTGGACAGCTTCTGGATTTTGGTCAGTATTCTGCCTGTAGAGGGCGGGATGCCTAGTGAGCACATTCATAGGGAAGATGCTGAACTGAGACTCATACTGTGGGTGGCCTCACGTACTTCCCCTAAGGCAGTGGTTCTCAACCTTGGCTGCACATTAGAATCACCTGGGAATCTTTTGAAAATCCTGATTTCTGGGCTCCATCCTCCGCATAACAAAGAAACAGAATTCCCGGAGGATGAGGCCCAGAAATCAGGATTTTAAAAAGATTCCCAGGTGATTCTAATGTGCAGCCAAGGTTGAGAACCACTGCCCTAAGGCAGTGGTTGGCAAACTGTGGCCCCTTGAGTGTGGCTCTTCCACAAAATACCACGTGCTGGCACGCACAAAATACCACGTACAGTGCAATTGAAACTTCATGGCCACACTCAAGGGGCCAAAGAGCCACATGTGGCTCGCGAGCTGCAGTTTGCCGACCACTGCCCTAAGGCAAGGATCAGCTCCCTTGGAGGCATGCTCCCTGATGCACAGGAAGGTTCTGAGCACCTACTGTGTGCTTGGTAGCCACTGAAGCAGTCAGTTGACTCTTTGCTCCAGAATCCTGGTCACTGGGATCATATGCTTATCCAGTCCCATGACTGGATGCTTGACATGACTTGGAGGTGACTTGCTGTACCTGACAATTTGCCTAAAAGCTGGTTTTAATCTCTGAGTTTGGCCCTGACTTTCTAATTGACAGATGCATTGCTAGCACAATCTCAAGGGGCCCAGATCTTCGCTACGCTCTCCCTTTTCCTCTCTGCCACAGAGCAACTTCCAAGTGGCCATTACACCGTAAAACAGAACAAAAGGCTGGCCTGATCTGCCAGTCTCGGGGCCTCCCACACCCCCTTAGATTTTCTCCAGCTTTTAGGCCCTGGCTTGGGGTTCCTGGGAACGCCCTGTACCAAGCAGGTTGCCAGTGAGGGACAAGCCACAAAAGTATCTGTGTGGATGCATAAGTAGGTTCATTTTTTCTTCCATTGTATTTCTCTTCTCAGTGGCTCCTAACAGAATTGTTCTCTGGTTTTGAAAGGCATCTGCAGGAATGCAGAGAACAGAACGGTGACTCAGAAGATGGTGACCGAGTCATCTGCTTTGCATTGTCGAGAACATTTTTCACATGTTACTTGGTGAAACTAGCAATAAAAGGCGCCAAATGCTAGAAATAGAACAAGAAGATAAAGAAAAAAATATCTTATTTCCTCTAGAGAAATCTGCCTTGATTCAGGACATTGCTATAGGAAAAATCATTTTGCTTTGAACAGCTCTCTTTCTGACTCACTTTTTGGAAAGAAAGTGCTGAACAGATAATACCCAC
>NW_005371827.1:333171-383617 GCF_000412655.1 Myotis brandtii | reverse complement strand
ATCTCCACTGAAATCTGAATGCTGTAAGCCCTCCTTGCTGACTTGTGAAAGAGATCTCTCTATATTCATTTGGGCTCTGTGCATGTCACATGATCTCAATACATTCCAAATGCTAAGAGACAAGATTACTACTTAACCATAGAATAAACCAACAGGAATTTTAATCAAGACAATATCCAATAATGAATAAAGATGGAATGTTTTTGGAGGGATTCCAGAATACACATTTGGGAATTTTTAATCTTGCTCATCTTTGAATCTAACAAAAATATTTGAAATTTTTCTGACCATGCTATTTCAGCCTGAATCCAGAAACTAGCTACTATCTAAGGTATTAAAGTATTTCATCTACACAGACATTGAATTTTCCAAATCTAAGCCAGTAATTGATACCAGATTAAGTGAAATATGAATCAGTAGAAAAGTTCTTTTAAATGGAGCATTTAAGCTGAAATTTTTTATGATATGAAAGATGAAATCAAGACAGTAATGATCAGATTGTGAGAAGGTTACTGTTTTTAATATTGCTTTATTCTGGGATTCATTTTATTTTAATGCCTCAGACCTGACTGATTTGCAATAATTTATCAAACTGCTAAATCATACTCCCCTATTGGTGGCTGAAGCTATCAGAATCAACACTAAATTTAAAGGAAGAATTTTTTTACAATCATTATAATCAGCTGTGATTTACCTGAAATGTGAATTTTAGCATTCTTTTAATTGTTTTTGAAACAGTAAGAAGATAGTAGCCTAGTAATGAGTTTGAAGGTTAGAGGCTGTGGAGCTATTATTCCTGTTGTTGGCAGGGATTTTCCACACCCACCTTCCCCAGATAGAAACAAAGGTTTTTTCTCCCCAAGGCTGCTTTGAGCATTGCTGCTTGGGTATCTGAAAAGGACCCAGTGATGGTAGAAAGAAAGATGCTGAAGGTGAAACATAGATTAAACGTGACATGTTACACTATAGGAAAGGTATTTTTATAGAACATGCACACAGTAGATCAAAGACTTCATTGTGCTTATTTTTGTCTTCACACACCTACTAAACCTGCATTTCTGCTGATGAGTGAAATTCTAGCTCTTTGGCAATCCCAGGACCCTAAATTGATACATCACCCAGCAGCATTAAAATGTTGGTTTTGCATGATTAAAAGTGTGGGTGCACAATTTCACTGGAGGAATGAGAGTTGTAGTCATTTAAAGTAAATCAAGACTAAACAACGAAAATGAGAAAAATGGCCTGTGTAATTGCCTGTTGGTTGTCTCAATACCTCACCTGAAGGAAAGACTAGAACCAAGGTCTGAGCTAGGCCTTCTCTGAGCGTTTAGTGCTGGTCTCAGACAGGTCTCCAGATGCGTCCTGAGTAAGCCTCCGGTTTGGGTGAGAAGGAGGGAGAGAGGGTTGAAAAGGCATTTCTGAAGCCATTTCGGACAGTAATTATTGAAAGTCTGCTTTTTCGTGTTTTTGTTTTGTTTTGTTTTGGTTTTGTTTTGTTTTTTCTTTTAGGACTGAGGAGCAGCCATAGCTGCTTGCTCCGCCCTGTTGATTCCCTGAGACCCCGCCCCACCCCTCGTGTTTTTGTTGTGTTTTTTTTCACTTTATTTGTTTGGTTTCTCTTTTAAGAATTATTTTCAAATAATCTTGAATATTACAGATTTTCGCTGTGTCCTGACCAAGCAATTCAGCTAGAATCTGGTCTATGTTGTGAAAGTTTAAAAGCTAAATAACTCCAAGCCATCAACAAACTCATCAGAGAAAAGAAGTGACAGTATTCCCAAAGAATAGGAGAAGCTAATAGAGTTATATATGTTTTAAGAGGTAGATACGATCATGTGTGCACAATATAAAACAGAAGGTTCCTAATGATTGAAAAAGAAGGGGGGAGCTGTTTGGTAGCAGCTTGGTGAACTTTGGCTGAACTTCTGGGTTTGGCAGGCTCGCTGCGGACAGTCTAGGATGAGGCATTAGGGCTCGCATCTGAGAAGCTGACATCAAGCAGACAGCAAGACATGATATCTTATTTTCCTGAGCCATGCTGACACAAATTGAACCCCCCTTATTATTTTCTTATGCCAGTAAAGTTGCACTTGGAATTTAAGCATTTTGTGTGCAGATGTTGAAGGCTGGGCTGGTTTAATTTAAATAATTTGCAGATTGTTTAGTAGCACTCCGAAGACAGGAGTGCTCCTCATCTGAGTTCAATTTTATGAGCTTTGGATTCTGATCTCTGCAAGGTAAGACTGAAGCATTAAAACCCGAGTGCTGAAGAGCCCACTGTCGCTTCTGCTGGCTTTGTTCATGGAGGAAATAGGGGCCCAATGCTGTCCCTCATTCGCCCCACTTTTCACCTTTTCACAGTTCTCCCCTGCAGAAAACCCAGCACCTTAGGCAGAAATGGATGGGGGTTGAGAAGCGGGGTGGACAGAGATGGTGCCTTATCAAAACAAAAGATCAGACATGAAGAAGCCTGACTTGATACAAAATACTCGTTCCGTCTCTCTGGCTTTAGAATCACTTGGCTTCCCATTTCTCTGGGCCACAGCAATCATGCATCTGCGCTGTTTGTGCGCTCCCTCCCCCCATCAGACATTTCTTTCACAGATGTTTACTTATCCAGTGTTCCTAGAGATTACATGTGGCCTCCCTGGAGCCCAGGCATAGATGCGTGATTGTATTCCACGGGAGTCGCCTGCCTTCATTCTCCAGTGCAGGGTTTGTTTGCCCAGCTAGGCCCCACATACTAAACAATATGAGCGAATGCTTCTTGGAAGAAAGTAAGATGTCAGTGTACATTACAACCCCCCTGGGGTAAATGGAGAACAGCCATAAAGGTCTAAAGAAATGTGCTTTATAATGAAATATACCTCATATAATTTATGAGCCAATACTCAGAGATGAGTTTTTCTCTTTGGGAGTGTATGTCTGTATGTGAGAGAAGAGAGAGCATGTGATTGTATAAAATTCTTAATAATGATCAGGCGGCGGTGCGGGGGCTTCTTTCCAGTTTGGGCAATGACCAAAAGCAATTTGCATTGGCCTCTGTGAGTTCCTATGGAGAATGTTGGGTGCCCCTTTCCCGTAGCCCCTCTGGCTGTGGTCAGTGTACTGGGTGTGATCAGGCCTTAACCTCACGTGCAGAGAACTTCCTCTCCCTGCACAAGGGCAATTAAAGGTGGAATATGCAGAAATAGGGGAATGGTGCATGTGTTGGAGGGGGAGGTCCATGTTACTTCCTCTGTCTGGGAGTTTTATTCCCCAAACCAACGCTCAGCAGGGATGTACTAAATTGCAAGAGACAAAATCCACACTTGGAGTTGAAAGTCTTGGGTTGTTAGAGTCTCTATTTCCCCTAGTGATGGACACGATAAGAGTGGCTCTAAACAAATTGTTTTTTGTGGGGTTTTTTTAGGAAAGGAAATATCAACAAAACACTTTCTTCTTTTCTTTCTTTGCTTGTGTTTTTGTTTTTGTTTTAGTTCCCATATTGAAAAACCTCCATTTGGATAGAAATGAAAGCATCTTCCATGCCAATACAGTCAAAGTAGCAGGGATTACAGTTTATGATAAGATTTTAGAATTGGAAGTTATCATAGAAATAATCTAGTCTAAGCCCTCATTGTTCAAGCAAGAAAGCTGACTCCCACAACATGACATAGCCTTGTTCGTGGAAGGGCCAAGCCCAGAAGCCAGGGCTTCTGCCATTCTTCCCATCCTCAGCTCCCTCTCCCCCACCCCCATGGCCCCGCCACAGTGCAGCCTTCCTCTACTTCTCCAGGAATCCCGTTTCCTCAAGACCACCATGAAAAGAAGGGATAATGGGAATCTCCAGGCTACATCACAAAAGAAAGTCCACAGATTACCGACACACTTTTACAAGTGTTTTGGTTGATAAATTCTCTTTCTTACCACCTTCCAAGCCAGAAAATGCAGGCAAAGTTGACCACTTGGATGAGGGTCCTAGATGAGGACCCACACCGAAGCCATCATGGGCAGAGCCCAGCTCTCTCTCCCTAGGTCCTGGCCTGAGCTCCCAGAAAGGTGTGAGTGGAAAAAGCATTATGGGCTCTTTGCTCACTAAGAATGCAGTCGAAGGGATCAGGGGTACAAGGGTACAGAGACTAAATCAGGGAAGGAGAGGCCACCCATATGAGGGTATATTGCCAAGATGAAGGGGCCAGTTGAGACTTTGCTCTGTCCAAGGGACTGCAACCCCAGACCATGTAAACTGCTCTGCAGACCATGTCTGATGGAGGGAGGCAGGGCAACTATATCCACTGAATCCCATCTTCCTTAGGTCACAGATTGGCCTCACAGGAAGTAACTCCTCTGCTCTTCTGGGTTCTGCACATGTAGGCATGAACACTAGAGCAATATCCCAAGATGCCATCCACAGGGGAGCTCTGGGACCAAAGTCAAGAGGTGGGGCTACCTGTCAGAGGAGCTTTCTGTTGGAGGTAAGGCACTGTAGGGTTGAGTCCTCACAGAGCTGGAACAAGAGGCAGATGAGGCCAAGAGGCCCTAAAATAGTATGTAAGAAATGTCTTCTTTGCTGTGAGAAATAAATTCTCTTCTTTAACCTTGTCTTCCAGTATATAGATAAATATATATACTATAGAGATGGATAGATGATAGATAGGTAGATAGATAGATAGATAGATAGATAGATAGATAGATAGATATTCTACAGAATCAAAAATATAATACCATCTTCTCTCAGTTGATCATATATATTCAACAAATACCAAATAAATGTCAGTTGCATAAAACACTGTTAAGTGTCAAGTTATTAATTAGACTCCCCAGCACTAGAAAGACAAAGCCATTAAGTCACAAACAATATGTTATAGAAATGGCTTTGTATTGCCCTATTACTGTCATGTTATCTATACTAATAAAAAGGTAATATGCTAATAAGACCAGACGTCTTCCGGACAAAGCCACAGTGGCAGGGGCCGAGGCAGAGGTGGTTAGGGGCAATCAGGCTGGCAGGGGAGAGCTTTTAGGGGTGATCAGGAAGGCAGGCAGAGTGGTTAGGGGCGATCAGACAGGCAGGCAGGTGAGCAATTAGGAGCCAGCAGTCCCGGATTGTGAGAGGGTGCAGGCCAGGCTGAGGTTACCCCCTCCCCCCCGCCTTGCACAAATTTCATGCATTGGGCCTCTAGCTTAAAATAACAGCTCTGATAACCAAGGCTTTGACTTCACATACATCCCCTGATCACTTGGCAGTTGCTAAAGTTCAAAATGATTGGCATAACTGTTGTCATCAATGTCCCCTAAAGCAAAGTAAATCCTAATCAAGATCTTTTATCCTAATCAAGGTTTCTCTCTAAGTGTATTCCTTCATCTCCAAAGTGCCTTCACCTTGACCTTAATAAGAGAGGCTTCAGTTTGACTTGCTTTACAGGTTAGGGTTCTGTGAGCAATTTTGGATGAGAGAAAAGCTCAAAAATATTTCTTAGTCACAAGACCAGATAATTGTTGTTGCCCCACCCCCTCTAATGACCTAGGGATAAATAGTTAACAGGAACGGGAAAGCAAGGCAAATGATGTGTCATTGAAGGCATGAATACTTCAGGAAGGTTTCTATGGGTTCTCAGATGACTGAGCCACATGGCTATCTGGGGCAGATCCCTAACTCCAAGAGGGGACCACTGTGCCTGCCCCAACACCTCCTTTGTGTGCCTCAATCCGATAGGAACCCAGAGTGTGAGCACTGTGTGGGCCCTTGAAAGACACTGGGTGGGTTAACTACCTGATATGAGTTAAATTGTATCCCCCCCAAAAAAAAAGATACGTTGGAGTCCTAACCCCCCCTCCCTGCATCTCAGAATGTGGCCTTATTTAGAAGTAGAATATTTACAAAGATAATAGGTTAAAAAGAGATCATCAGGATGGGCCCTTAATGAGATCATTAGACTGGTGTCCTCATAAAAAGAAGGAAGTTGAACACAGAGCTACACACAGAAAAAGCTGTGTGAAGATGAAGACAGAGATCAAGAAGATGCATCCACAAGCCAAGGGATGCCAGAGTTGCCAGCAAGCAGGAGAAGGACATGGAACAGCTTCTCCCTCAGAGCCTCACACCTTAATCTCCATCTCAGAATGCTGACCTCCAGAATGAAGAGAAAATGAATTCCTGTTATTCTAAGCCACCCAGTTTTCTGCACTGTGTTACAGCACCCCTAGGACACTAACACACTACTGTGTCTCCATTTCACTGTTGAGGTAAATGCGGAAAACGGAGGCCCAGAAACAAGAAGTGACTTGACAGAGGTCACAGAGCAAGTTAATGGCAGAACAAGCCGAAGCCTCCATGCCTGGGGAGCGGGTGAACAAGAGGCTGGCCATCCCTGTTCTCCAGCCTACTGAGCTCAGCACGGTACGCTGTGATGTTGGCAAATAAAAGCCCATGTGAGGTCTTTTCTCCTATGTTCCCTTCAAAGGGAAGAGAATTAACCCTCTGATGTCCTCTAGACAGGACAGAGCTGCGGCATCTGAAAAGCAGCATCGAGCCCTCTCTCTCTCAGACTCTCTCCAGCTCCCTCCCCCCACCCCACTGAAGAAATGAAAAAAATCGATCTGTGTTAGAGACAGATGGGAACACCCAAATAGAGGAAACACAGAGGTGGTGTGGATGGGCAGTGGAGAGCAAAGTGGCTAGCAGGCATTTCCTGCCATGCCCAAGTGGATGGGGGCACTAGGCCTGGAAACTTAGAGTCAGGCACCAGGTTTATAAGCTGGAAATGGCTGCCTGGACCTCAGCAGTGGGGCCGTGGTTAATAGACAGTGCTGACCCCTCTGTCGGAAGGTCCCAAAATGAGTTGGAGTGTCTTCCCATCAGGGAAACAGAGGAAGGGAGAGCTATAGTCCGTGCTGTCGGGTAACGCCCAACCACTGGAGCTCCCAATCCACAGAGAGCGCTCAGTGTGATGGTCTCATGGAAAGGGCGTGGCTTTTGCAGACAGTCTGACCTTGGTATGAATTCCAGGCTGCGCATTTAAAAGGTTGGTTGAGCTGCCTTCATGATAGACGTAGACATGCACTGCCCAGATTCCACTTCACAGAGGACGTCAGGGGTCACGTCCTTCCCGGGGCAATCACACCTGATAACTGGTCCAATAGGTATCAAGACCTGGTCACTTCTGCTGATATGAAACAGTCCTGATGGACAAACTCTCTCCAGTATGACCGAGGCTTTGCTGGACCTACCTTGCAATCCAGCTTCCGCCTCTGTCGCTCCTGCTTATTCCTTCTTTTACAGGAGTTGATCTCTAATAAACATCTGCCCCCAACTCCAGCATTCACTTCTGGAGAAGCCACCCACACGCACCTCATAGAGACTCATTTGACCACTGGTGGTCAGAGTAGCAGTGGTCTATCCCAGGGGCACGCTTATGGACATAGCTCCCTTCCCTTCCCCTCTCTGAAAGCCCCGGGTGCTGTCGGGGAAAGTCTTCCCACTTAGGCTGTTCCCAACCCTCTGCAGCTTCCTGGACACCATCAAAGGGGAAGAGGGAACCATTTTGGGGTCGCCACCCTGCTGCCATCACCTTAGTCAGGAGATGAGAAGGTGGGTGGCTCCTTCCAAGAGAGACAGACTCATGTGCAAAGAAACCCATTTGAAACTCATTCCACTGAGTTAGCCTGATGACTGCTCTTTTAAAACATAATCCATTAAATTCGGTTCAACTAAATGCAGTGTCACAAAGCAAGGAGGAAAAATAAATAGCCTTCGTCAGAACTTCTCTCTGATTTGACTTAAACTGAAGGTGCTTCTGTATGGAATGGGCAGCTAGAGGATTTGGGACAAGTCCAGAGAGTCCGCCTTTCCCGGGAATGCCCCCTTTCAGAGCCAGGAGCGGGGAGAAGCAGAGACCAAAAGAAAGTGAATCGGGGGTAGAAATTCCACCACACAGTAGTTCTCTGGGTGACAGCCAGCTTAGTTTAATAAAGGAACCGAAGTTCCATCTGATAGCTATTAAAGCAAGGGAGTTAAAAGAATTATGGCTCATATTTGAATTCCATGTATCCTCAGGACCAGTGCAAGAATGAAAAGTGGGGTGAGTGTTAGCATCCGTGTCCCGGATTCTCAGAGCCCGGGGCCCAGGCCTGGCATCCTCTCTCCTACCCAGGGCTGCTCCAAGGGAGACTGCTCTTGGCCTTCAGGACCAGGTTGTCAATAGTGCAAAGATGTTTATTTGGAGGAAATGTGTCCAAGCCCCTGCTAGAGAGGCGTGAGAATTGTGCTTGAACGAATCCAGTGTTAACGGTGATTCCGCCCGAGGAGGCCTTAGTGGAGGCCTGATAGAGGCATTCAATGAAGAAGGGCTGTGAAGACAGCGGAGTGGGACAGAGCCGCCAGGTTAGGTAGCAGGAAGCTAAAGAAAGTGGGGAGGGCATCAACTTTGGTAACAAGAAAAAATTCAGCCGGAAACCCAGAATTGGAAATCGTGCTGGGAAGAGGCAAAGCTCTGTCATCAGATTGGCCTCATCAGGCACGAGGCACACAGCAGTTTGGGGCGTGGGGTTAGGGAGTGAGGGTGCGGGGAGGGGTGTAGTAGACAGAGCTCCCTTCCAATGAAAGGGGGACTTGCTCCAATGGAGGAAAAGCCCTAAGGAATTCAGCCAGGAGACCCCGTCAGCATCAAGAGGATCATCTCAAAACCACAGATATTGAATCAGGCCCTTCACAAGCACCCAAGGTCCTTTAGGGAGACTGGTCTGTAGGAGAGATGGAAAAAATGGGGAAATGGATTGGGAATGAAGTGAGGGGAAAGCAATGGAGAAGAGAAAGTCAGCATTCTATAAATAACCAAGGAAACCACAAAATAAGTTTTTAAACAGAGGTATGCGGTGGTTTCCTCATGTCCCCCAAGAAATACAAACTTAACGACTGCCCCGGCAGCTCCTGGCAAGCTTAGCATAGGGTGTGCACAAGGCAGGAAGGAGACCAGCACTTCCAGAACCTTCACAGAGCAGGCGCCGAGCGAAGCTCTCCAAGGGCGCCGGCGCTGAGCATTGAATCCCAGCCACCTGTGAGATGGGGCTCATCACCCCCAAAGTGCAATTAGGAAGCTGGCGTTTTACAAGATGGAGTGACTTGTCCAGCTTCCCATAGCTGAAAGGGAGCAGAGTGGAATTTTTTTAAAATATATTTTTTATTGATTTTTTACCGAGAGGAAGGGAGAGGGATAGCGAGTTAGAAACATCGATGAGAGAGAAACATTGATCAGCTGCCTCCTGCACACCCCCTCCTGGGGGATGTGCCTGCAACCAAGGTACATGCCCTTGACTGGAATCGAACCTGGGACCCTTCAGTCCGCAGGCCGATGCTTTATCCACTGAGCCAAACCAGTCAGGGCAGCAGAGTGGAATTTGAACCCAGTCCTCCCCACTGTCATCCAACAGAAAGGGTTCTTCTCCCAGTTCTGACTCTCCCGGGAGCTCTCCAGTACAGAGAGGAGGCAGCTGCATGGGGAGGGGGTGCCTAGGCCAGAAGAAGGTTGTTCTCTTCCCCTACAGTGAAATAGCCAGCCCCCAGGAATGTTGGGAAAAGTTGTCTCCCTGGTGCCTAACCTTAGCACACAAAGGTGTCTGGAGAAGTTACCCTCCCCATCGGGAGAGGAGATGGGGGAATTCGCTGAAACATCTGGCTCATGAAACCAGAGTTCTAAAGGAAATTCCAACTGTCAGGGGGCCTGAATGAAAGGCAGACAAGGATCTGAGCATCTTTGTTTTGTTTCCCTTCCTTGGCCCAGGGCTGCCCACTGACCTACTGGGAGGATGGCTTCTTGGGGAGTGGGGTGTAAATATCCAGGTCAGGGGGAGCAATGAGGCAAAGAGCAGCTCAGGCCACATTCTGATTGGAGATCAGGCCACATTCTGATTGGAGATCAGGCCACATTCTGATTGGAGATCAGGCCACATTCTGATTGGAGATCACTGCATCGAGAGACAGGCTGAACCAAGAGGCTCCTTGGGGGAGGGAGAGACTGGACATCAGGGAGGCAGAGCTGGGGCAACCCTGGGCGCCCCGCAACCGCCCCCCCTCCGGCCAGTCACTCACTGTCAGGGCGTTTCCAGGGGGGCAGGGGGGGTGAGCAGAAACGCAGACCTGGGTGGTGCCAGCCCATAATTACCCCTCCCTTTCCTGCAGTTTTAAACTCCTGTGGTAGGTGTTCATCAGCAGCTCCTTTCCAGCGAAAGAACCTGACTTTTCAAAATTAATATGTGCCTGTTAGCGCTGCCCTAAGTCAATGTATCATGTTAATTGCACTTGGCAATAAGAAATCGTGCGTTTGGGAAAGCAAGTTGGTGCAGGAGGCTTGTTATGACTGATGAGTGTCGGAAACGTTTCGGGGAGGCAGCTGTGGGCCATTGTGAGGCATCCCCTGGGCCGGAGCCAGAGGGCTCGGCGGAGAGCGCGGTGTCACTCACCTCCATGGAGCTGGCCCATGCACACTGCGGCCGGAGGACCCCACCCGTGAATGGAGGCCTAACTGCCAGGGATGTCCTGACCTGGCCAAGGTGCCAGGCCTGGTGCAGAGTACACACTCATACATGTAAGCAGACTGGGTATCTTCCTTTTTCCCCTAGATCCATGCTCCCCCACCTTCCACACTGCTCCCACTTCCCCTGCGCATGGCTCTCAGTCGGGTGGGCGAGCACCAGCTGGCTGCAAGAAAGAGAGGGAGCCTGCGGTCCCCTCCCTCTGGGGACCCCACAGAGACGTCATAGCTCCCGCTGGGCCACACGGCCCTCTCTCCATGTTCAGGTGAGGATTCCTTCCCTTGTGGCTTCCCCACCCCCTGTCCACACCTTTCAAATAGTCCCCTAATTCACTCGCCCCAAATGACCCCAACCTGAGGGTGCCATGTGCTGCCTGCTGGGACCCTACCACTTCAAGTTTTCTTGCTGCTCAGCAGGCTGGTAGCAGAGACCTGGGGTAGAAAGAGATGTCCCTGCAGTCACATCCAGGCCTGCGAGGCCAGCCCAGCCCCCCCACCCCCACCCCCAGGGCCTTCTGCAGACAGAACCACCAGAGGCAGTCCTGTACCCCAAATAGTGGGGAATGAAAGGGAACGGGCAGGCCCGAGGTATCCCACAGGGGAGAAGAGGCTGTGTTTGGGAGAGAAGGTGGCACGAGGGACCCGTCTCCCGCATCTCACTCTCTCCCACTCTGACCTGGCCATGGCTGAGGTGACCACACCTCCATTCGCAAGACAGTCCCCCTTGTAGCCCTCAGGTCTGGCCCAGGGGAAACTTTCTATGGAGTCACATGCAACATTGACAGAGGGAGGAGGAAAGGGAGCCTGAAGTGAGAGGGAGAAAGGCTGAAACATTAGTGGGAAAACTAAAAACTGGAATCAGAAACTTACAAACAGTTGGAGAGCAAGTGGTACAGAAGGCAACCGGTTTGGGTATCTTTGATGCTACAAACAGAAGTGGCCCCATCTATGGGCAGAATGTGCCCTGGCCTGAGTGGCATGAATTGAGGGGACACTCCGGATGGACCCCCTCGTGCTTCTCAAGATGCCTGGACTTGTCCCCCCTCCACCCGCCACGAGTCTTTATTAAAGACAAGCAACATTGTAAGAGAGTGAACTGGAAACCTTTCTACTCAGATCGTCCAGAATTTGGAGAATGGGACGGAGAAAAAGCCTTTGCGGAGAGAGGGAGCTAAGAGAGGGATGGCAGTGGACAGGAGTCCCTCTCCCGCTGTGGCACCAGCTCTCTCTTCATCTGTCTCACTAGGGGCGAAGAGTTCTGGAAATCACTGATATTTTTAAATACCATGAAGGTCTTGGGTTGGTAAGTTTATAAGGGTCTACAAATTCTGAGACACCCTCCTATAGAGACACATGTAATGCCTTCCCTTGCGCCTTGCTGAGCCTGTGACTGGCTGGGCCGTGGTATATGGTGGAAGTGACACTGATTTTCAAGGCTCAGTCACAAACGGCCTCACCACATCTTCTTTGTCCACTGGACCACACTCCCCATTAAAGCTGGGAGCCACTGTGCAGGAAATCTAAGGACTCTAAGAGTCGGAGGCCTCAAGTGGTGTTCTGATCAGCAATCCCAGGGGGCCCATCCTTCCACCACCTGGCCAGGTGCCGGCCGGGAGTGAAGAAGCCATCCCTAAGTGCCTCTTCCAGCCCCAGCAGCTCCAGCTCCATCATTGGAAAGAGCCACACTGTCCTCACTGTGCCCTTTCTGAATTATTGGCCACAGCATCAGGACACATGCACGAAGGAATGGCTGTGTTCCTCTACCAAGTTTTGTCATGGTTGGTTACATAGCAATAGGTCACTGGAGCTCTTGGAAAAGAAGGAGGTGCATGAATGAAGGAAAAGCTGAGGGAGGTGCTTTAAAACCCTCTGATGGGTCTTCTTTTCTGTTCAACTCCTTGTATGTCCTCACACATCTGGCCTTCCCCGCCTCTCCAGCCCCAGTCCAACCCACACTGCATCAATCTTTGCCACCTGCACTTTTCTTTCCCTCCATCCAGGATGCCCACCACCTGAAAACTTTTGTCCATTTTCTACAACTAAACTTCTGCAGCACCTCCTCCAGGCAGCCTTCTTGGAACTCCCTGACTCTGTGCTGCTGCTGCTGCTGCTGCTGCTGCTGAAACCTGTGCTTGTCCCTATGATCATACTTACCCTTCTACCCATCCTCTCTATGAGACTATGACCACTAAAGCATCTTTGTCCCTCCCCTTTCATACCTGGAACGTAGTCACTCTTACTCCATATTTATTCAATCCATGAATCACTATAGAACTTCAAACTCCATCCTTCCCACTTTGTGACCTTCAGGCAAATTCCTTGACCTCCCTGATTTCAACCATGCAGAGCTGACGTAGTGGTGTAGCTACCATTATTACCTCAACCCTATTTACCAACAATTGTACCTATCGATAATTCTGTAGCTTAGAAAGGTGGGAAAGAAGGTGACACAGAAGCAAGACCTTCCGTGCATGTATTACATGCATAGAGGTTTGAGTATTACAGGCATTGCTAAGACTCAGGCAGGAGGATGAGAAAAAAAGAGGACAGGAACAGGGAGCAGAGGGCACCCGCCACCTCACCCCCCCGCGCCCGAGGACCGGCTGCACCATACACGTGGAACTAACTTCCGGAAGCGCTTGACCTGAATTGTGAGAGGCAAGAACATGGCCTACCCTTCTAGTTACAATCTGTGATCAGGCTGTGGGCTCTCTGGCATCTCCAGATGTGGCATCATTCTACGCCATCAACTTGGGGGACTTCATTAATTTCTATGACTTGGCTTGAGTGCCCAGGTGCTGTTTCATACTCTTTGAGGAAATCCTTCCAAACCCACTCCCTCAGCTTGCTGCCCTCCTTGAGTCCACGTGGACAGTCGTTCCAAGCAGCAAGGATGCTGGGGGTGGAGATGCTGCAGTTTGGGGCAAGATAAGGATCCCAACTGAGAGTGAGCCCAGGCACGCAGGGCCGGTGCACCTGGTGCGCACAGCGGGGAAGGGGACCCGGTGACACCTCTGATTGCTTCTCTGTGTGATGGTTACACACAGGGCAGGCCTCTGTTCTGGCAGGGAATGGGTTCATCCATACTTACTGTCTGTCTGTCTAGCTCTCTTCCTAATTGGACTGTAAAGTTCCAAAAAGGAAAAATGAATTTGTCTATCTTGTCTTTGGACCCGCTCAGTATATGTGTGCTAAATTAATTAATTATTCAATATCTAGCAAGAAACATCTCTGTGACCACAGTTGGGTTTTTGGAATACAAAGTGACTTGTAGGTATTTTGATTATTTAGTAACCACAGTTTTGAACCACAGAATATAAAAATAAAGGGGTCAATAATCTAGTCCCTCCTTTCTTCAATGAGAATCTGAGGTGCAGAGAGAAGTAACTTATAAGACAGGAAGGGAGGAGGGGAAGTGGCCCTCCAGCACAAGCCCTGTGTCCAATGCTTGACATATACAACATGGCATTACATCATGTGGTCTTGCAAACACCCTGAAAACCCCCCTTTTTCAGATGAACAAACTGAGGCACAAACCCCTGAAATAATGTTTTCACAGTCACCCAGAGGCTAGTAAGTGGCAGGGCTAGGACTCAGACTCTGGTGTGTCTTCTATGGGGTGTTTGAAGCACGGAGCCACGCCATCTCTGGAGAAGACATGTGCACAAGAATTCACAAAGGCAGATGAGATGGTGTTAGGATAGAGACCTGAAGCTTAGTGGGAGGAGCCCAGCAACCAGGGCCAGCATGAGACTGAATGGCCCCCAAAGCTGTTGGTACTTTGTAGACATAGGGCAGTGGGCTAATAGCTTCAGCCCGCCCCCCCCCCGCCCCCCAGTCTATGGCCCACTGGCCTATGTCTGCATTCTTTCGAGCACAGGGGTCTCTGGGTTTGTGGGGCTTACCAAAGGCGCAGGCGGTCAGAGGCCTCAGACCATTCTGTTCCAGGGTGAGTCAGGGTTCCAGGGCGAGGTTGGCTTTATCACTTTCCTATTGAGAATCTATCCTTTATCTCCTTTAACCAAGAATTTGATGACTTCCTTCTATAGAATATTACAGCAGCCCGGTCTGAAGATAAATACATATCTAGAACTTCACAATTGTTTGATCTTGAGGAATTTTCTTTACCTCTTGGTGCCTCTTTTCCCACATCTGTAAAAAAAACTCATTATGGGAGCTCTCTCACAGGCTTGTGGCGGGAAATAATCTAGGTACACCTGCATTATTTGGAATAATGCATGATATAGGTACACCGTTATTATGATATATTTTTTCTAATTCATTCATATACATTTTAAAATAATTAATTGCCGCATTAGTAGTTGTAGTCTCGAAATACAGAGTAATTTTGATAGATGTGATTGTGACCTCTTTTCAGTGAATTACTGCTCTAATTGAATAGTCTTGCTTAAAACTTGACAAGTGGCATATTTTATTGATGTTCTAAATTCTGTGTGTGTTTTTCTATGTCATGTCTAACATTATTTTATTCAAAGGGTGAAAAATACTCTGACAGACCACTAACTACATAGTTGCTTTAAAGCAAATTTTAACAGGTGAGTTTTTTGTGTGTGTATTTTAAAATCACAGCAATATGTGTTTTCTGGTGTCAAAGAGGGGAAAAAAATGAGGCTCTAAGAGCTGCAACCTCATTTCAGGTCTATGTGAAAGTTGAAACGGAGAGGAAATATGAATTTTTGATTGAAGCAGAGGAGACCCAAGATTCTATTTTTAGTATAGAAAAGTTCAGACCAGCAGCTCTGAAATGATTATATCTGCTACCTTCCAAATTGCTGTAAACCAGACGATGGAGCAACAAAGGACAAGAGTTACTTTCATATTAGCATATGTGTCATGTTTCATCAATCAGAGAAGAACTGTAACTACTTTGCTCTCTTTTTAGAAAACTTTAAAGAAAGGAGTCATGAACTAATAAAGTAAATGTCATCCTGTTTGGATAGTTATAGTTTTATAGGTAATTTGTTGCAGATTTTATTCAGATAACTTGTAATTATTTCCTTTCCATGCTCATCTTCAATCCTACAGGCATTTCAAACACAAACATAAGGGCCACAGATGTGAAAATGGACCAATGTTACAATCTAATTATTGTCATTTGCTGCATGTGATGCATATCTGTTTATTGGTCAGTGACTCACCACTATCTTTCCAACGAGGTGTTACCTGGTAAAAGGCAGCAGTGGTCAAGGGACACATGTCTTTGAATCTCCATTGTCCATCAGGGGACAGCATGTATGGGGAGTGGTGGGTAGGAAGCATGGGTTTTGGAGTCGGGTAACCCTGTATTCAATCCTGGTGTCTATCCTTGGACAAGACATGTAATGTGTCTGGAGTTTCATTTCCTCAACTATAAAGTGGGGGTGTTAACACCATCCTCAATGAATTTAGTTGAAATTGAATTGAGCTCACACACACACTCACACATATACCAGCCTATACCTGACTGTAATCACAGAAGTAGGCACTTAAGACCTGGCCTGTTGTACTAAGTGGATCATTCTCTATGCTTTTCCAATAATGTTCTGACATTTTGACTACCTAGCACTGAGACTTCTCTGCCTCTAAGCTGGGAGATATGTTGTGGACCTTTCCTTCCCTCATTCTGTCCTGTCTCCCCGAGGGGAAGCAGCAGCCTGGTGAATATTTCCAAGGCTGGATTCGAAGAGGCAAAGTGGGCTGCTCAGAAGTTAAGTTGGAAAACTGGGCTAACAGAGAGAAGATGGCTGCCTCGGAGACTGGCTCACCGCCAAGCCCTTCTGTATCTCCTTAGGTACTCGGCATACATGGCATCCATTCCACGGACTTCTCTGTGGTTTGGGAACCTGGGATGTCTCCAGCAAAGACTCCAGCTCAAATCATCAAAAACACCTACGACTTCACATCGCAGGAAATGCGCCCGGCCAAACGGCTCCTCTCAAACTGTAAGGCGTGCCCTGCATTGGAAATGTGAACTCATTCCCCAGGTGATGACACAGTTTGGGTGCGTCCATTTCTGAGCTGATTCACTCTTTGATGAATTATTCTTGGCGAGATAATTCTTCCATATTGAAATCATCATTCAGCCAGAGTCTCCAGACCGCATGAGCCCGCCTTGCCTGCGGTAGTTTACCCCTGACACCTGGCTTGCCCTTGCAGACCTTGCCTGCAAACCACTGGATTACAATGCAGAGGCCTCGCAGGGACTCCATCCTGGGTGGAAGGCCTGGCCAAATCACTGCTTAGATGCTTAGACTCGGCACCTTCCTTAATAAAGCAGAAGGACTAATTCTTGTCCTACCTATTGCATCAGGGTTGTCAAAGCAAACATGGCATATGAAAAGGCTTTGAAGAGGTGTATGTAGTGCTATATGAGTGTAAATAATGTGCACCATTCATTCTCCTTTCTCTGAAGTATCTGATGCTCATGAACCATAGAAGTTCTTGCTTTCTTGATTAGGACTCATGTTACAGCCAGGTTTTTGTTTGTTTGTTTGTTTGTTTGTTTGTTTGTTTGTTTGTTTGTTTGTTTAAAAGAGGAGAATGATGATTTTTATTTTTTTAAATATATTTTATTGATTTTTTTACAGAGAGGAAGGGAGAGGTAAAGAGTTAGAAACATCGATCAGCTACCTCCTGCACACTCCATACTGGGGTTGTGCCAGCAACCAAGGTACATGCCCTTGACCTGAATCGAACCTGGGACCCTTGAGTCCGCAGGCTGACGCTCTATCCACTGAGCCAAACTGGTTAGGGCAACAGCCAGGTTTTTAAAAATATCTTTTTTTTCACCCTCCACAGAACATAATAGGGGCCTGATTTGAAAATAATAAGCCCAGCTGGTGTTGCCCAGTGGTTGAGCACTAACCCATGAACTAAGAGATCACAGTTCAATTCCCAGTCAGGGCACATGCCCAGGTTGCTGGCTCAATCCCCAGTAGGGGCATGTGGAAGGCAGCCGGTCAATAATTATTTCTCATCATTGATGTCTCTCTCTCTCTCTCTCTCTCTCTCTCTCTCTCTCTCTCTCAAATTAAATAAATAAATAAATACACACAATAATCCAGCACCTGGAACATAATAAGTACTGATTAAATTTTGTGATGAATCAATCTTCACTGGCTTAAGCCTGGCATGTGGAAAAACTTATGGAGGCCAGGCTAGCCATGTCAGTTAGTGAAATGGGTCCAGCCTGAGCACAGTAGGAACAGAGGCAAATTGAAGGGTGTGTGCCCCCACCTAGCGGAGCAGCCACTGCTCACCATCAGCCAGATGTGGAAAAGCAGGAGCATGGCCCACATTTGTCAAGTAAACTGATATTTCAAGAGAGCCATCATCCAGTTTTTGTGTAAACTTAGTTGACATCTGATTCAAACCTTTCCAAACACTGAGAACCAACATGTGCAGACCAAGTAGAAAGGTCCAAGGGGCACAGTTGGCCAGTGGATCCCAGTTTATAGCCTGTGACTTATCAATTCAGTCAATCATCTCTCATTACAACAGATGGAAACAAACACAGAGATTTCTAATCACACCTACTTCAGTTCTCCCTGAGGTATATTGGAACAACCAGATGCAGCCCAGCCTCTGATAATCTTGCAGGCCCTAAACCCTCCCAACCGTGTGTGGTGAAGGGCCAACATGCCCCCACAGGGTGTAGCAAGCACACAGCCCATGCCACATGCAACTCAGTAATGGCTATAGATGAATGTCTGTGCCCCGCCCCCAAAATTCATATGTTAAATCCTAGTGCCCAATGTGATGGTATTTTGAGCCTCTGGAAGTTAATCTGGTTATGAGGGTGAAGTCTTCATGGATGGGATTGGTGCCCTTATAAAAAGGGCCCAGAGAGCTCCCCTGCCCTCCCATCATTTAAGAACACAGAGAGAAGACAGCCATCCATGAACCAGGAGAGTGGGCTCTTACAAGATGCCAAATCTTTTGATGCCTTGATCTTGGACTTAGCTCTCAGAACTTTGAGAAATAAATTTTGGTTGTTTCTAAGCCACGTGGTACATTGTATTCTGTTGCAGTAACCTGAATGAACTAAGACAGTGAGTTAACAAAGAATTCAACAATACCCATGCTGGCCAAAGCCCCATTCAATAGATAAGCCCACTGACCACAAGTGTGGATGCCGTGGCAGTGTGAAATTGCTTTCAGGTTCCACACACTTGCTCTCCATTCATGCACTGAGCTCATGGTGCCTGGCCCCAGGCTGCAGGTCACACTGAGTGGGTCTGGCCCACACCCCCTGTCTCAGGGGCTACCCTCCATTCTCTCTGCATTTCTCCCATGAAGGAAGAGCTCAGGTTGGGGCAGAAAAAATGGCTGCTACTCAATTTCTCCTCCTCAGTTGTCTCCTCCAAATCATGTGGCCAATCCATCCTGATAATAAGTAATTCTCTGTGACTCACCCCTCTGTGCAGATTCCGGCTTCCCTCCCAGGCCTGACTCCCCGGGCACAAACACACTAACCCAGGACTCTCTAGGTGGAAATGCCCTCTGACTCCAGCAGTGGCCTCAGCCCCAGGGTCTCCCTGCACTCCGTGGCTTGTGGCTGTCTACCTGCTCCCTTCCCCAGTGCCTGCTGCCCTGTGGACCAGTCCCCATTTCCTAGGGAAAGGCAAGGAGTCAGAGGCCAGGGTGACACCCGACTTCAGTGTTGCTTTCTCAGAGCCTAGCCAGTGGCCTGGGTCCAGGATGCCTCTGTCCTCTCACCTGTCCCATGGGGATGCTAACCTTCCCCTGGGTAACCTGCAGAACTGCTCTGTGGTCACTGAGACGGACTTAGTGGAAGTGATTCATGAAACAGAACGTGCTCCCCTGAGCAGGGTATCTCACTGTTGAGTAATCCACTCCCAGCCGAATGCCCCCTGCCACGAAGCCTCCTGCTCTGAGTGGCCTCTGCCTCCGAACTGACAGCTCCTTGCACCTGAATCGCTCCCACTCATCGCTGATGTCTTGCTGGTTTTTATTTTCTAGGTTTATATTTTCCTTGAGGAGAAAGTCCTTATCTTGTTTATAAATCTGACTGCCAGACTCGTCAATGAAAACTCTTTGCTGGTTGCCAGGCTCTCTACCGGAGAAAGGGCAGCTCCACCAGATTGCGTATTCTCCAGTTCCTTCTGCCCCTGCAGTCCTGTTCCAACCACGCCTTGCCATGTGGAGCAGCTTCAGTTCCCCAAGCTGTCCACACCATTCCATGACCAATAATAGGAAGGAAAATAGCAAACTACAGGTCCAAACGCATTACTCTACTAACTCATTTAATGCTTACATAACCTGCAAAGGTAGACATCAATATTATACTCATTTGACATCGGAAGGAACTGAGACACAAAGGAGTCACTTGACCAAAGTCACAGAAAGAATGTGCTTCCCATGTCTCCTCCTCCTCCTCCTCCTCCTCCTCCGGAAGGCAGGGCTCTCTGGGAGACGGGGCTGACCTTGTCCTCCTGTGAAGGCTGCCAGGGGTGGAGGGAAGAACCCCCTCCCCTCCCCTGCCTTCCCGCACACAGAGGAGCTCAAGGAGGTCAAGTAAGGGCATTTCCCTCTTTTCGCCCTTCTCCACTTCCTTCCTCCTCTCTCCTCTGTGTCCTCCACCTTCACCTACTTTTCTTCTTCCCTTCCTTTCTTCTCCCCCCACCTTTTCTGACTCCCTCTCCCCTTTGCCTGTCTTTCCCACTTCTCCTTCTCTCCCTGTTTACCCTTTCTCTCCACACCCACTCTTCCCCAGAGTGAATCTCCTGAGGTCCTAGCTCCCCAGGGCCTGGCCCCGCTCCCATGCTCTGAGCCCCCCAAAGCTCACAGGCAACAGGGCAGAGTGTGGCAGGAGTGGGGCTGGGGAAGCTGGTGGAGGGGGGGACAGGATGTCCACACTTTGGCTCCTCCCATCAGCCCTTCCCCATGGGAGAAGCTGCTCCTCATCCAGAGGGTTCTGTTGATCAGAGCCTCCTTGGTGCCAGCTGCTGGGCCCCTCCCCCGAGTGACCATCTCAGATGCAGAGGGCACCCCTTGTTATGTCTGCTGGACCCTCCACCAGCCCACCTGGGCATTCACCCTCCTCTGGGGCAGTTGTCTTCCCCTTCTGCAGACCTCCAGTGCCGGCAGAGCTGTGGGACCTACCCCCCTCCCCGCCCCCCCCCCCAAAAGGAAAGCCTGCCCTGGGAGTTTTCAAGCCAGAACTGAGAAACCCATCCCTCTCCAGGGGGCAGATGTTCTGTGACCAGAGGTCTGGTGTGGTGGTGTCTCCCACTGAGTAAGGAAATACAATGAGGTGACACACAGACAGAAGCAAAAAATGACACCGAAGGGGAGAGACACAGACTGGATGATATGGTAGTTCCATTTTTAATGTTTCTGAGGAACCTTCATACTACTTTCCATGATGGCTATGCCATTTTATATTCACACTAACTAGAATGATAATCCCAACGTATAAGCGTTCCAACTAGGATTATTATCATCAAAGGATACCTTAGAGCGAGTTCCAACTAGGATTATTATCATCAAAGGATACCTTAGAGCAGTGGTTCTCAACCTTCTGGCCCTTTAAATACAGTTCCTCATGTTGTGACCCAACCATAAAATTATTTCCGTTGCTACTTCATAACTGTAATGTTGCTACTGTTATGAATCGTAATGTAAATATCTGATATGCAGGATGGTCTTAGGCAACCCCTGTGAAAGGGTCATTCGATCGCCAAAGGGGTCGCAACCCACAGGTTGAGAACCGCTGTTTTACAGAGAAGGAACAGCTCTCACCCGGCGCTCCAGGCTTCTCCTTTAAACCCCGCTAGCCAGAACTGGTCAGCTCTGCCACCTTCACTGCAAAGGGAGGCTGGGAAAGAGAGGACCTGTGTTTTTCAGCTTCTACACAGGAGGTAAGCAAGCAGGTGAAGGCTGAGCTGGCTGTTGGGCAAGTAACCAGTGCATCTAGTGTCTAGCAAAGGGCCTCGGGATCCATTTTGTTTATCTTTTAACAGCTTTATCAAGGTATAATTGATATAAAAAAAAAGCACACATTTAATGTATACAATTTGAGGAACGTGGACATATGCATATGTATACTCATAATCCCTTCACCATAATCAAGGTAATACACATAGCCATCACCTCCACAAGTTTTCTTGTGTTCTTTTATGGTGTTTTACTGGTTTGGAGGAGGAGGAGTAACAACATATATGAGATCTACCCTCTTAAATTTTTAAGTACACAACACCATTTGTTAGCAGTAATCACTATATTGCACAGTAGATCTCTAGAGCATATTCATCGTGTATAACTGAAACTTTCTACTCATTGAATAGCAACTCCCCATTCCACCCTCCTCCCAGCCCTTGGCAGCCACCATTCTATTCTCTGCTTGACTACTTAGATGCCTCACATAAGTGGAATTATGTAGCATGTGTCCTTCTGTGACTAGCCTATTTCATTCATCTGTTCTAGGTTCATCTGTTACTGCACATGGTAAAATCGCCTTTTCTTTTTTGAAGGCTGAATACTGTTCCTTTATATGTATATCCCACATTTCCTTTATCCATTCACCTGTTGGTGGACATCAGGATTGTCCCCACATTGTGACTAACACTGCAATGAACATGGGAGTACAGAAATCGCTTTAACATACTGATTTCAAATCTGTTGGATATATACCCAGAACTGGAGTTTCTGGATGATATGGTAGTTCCATTTTTAATGTTTCTGAGGAACCTTCATACTACTTTCCATGATGGCTATGCCATTTTATATTCACACTAACTAGAATGATAATCCCAACGTATAAGCGTTCCAACTTCTTCATTCTTCACATCATCCTCACCAACACTTTTGTTATGTTTTTTTTATAATACTAACAAATATGAGGTGATATCTTACCATATTGTTGTTTGATTTGCATTTCCCTGATGATTAGTGATGTTGAGCACTTTTTCATAGGCCTGGTGGAATGTATATCTTCTTTGGAGAAATGTCTAGTCAAGTCCTTTGCACATTTCTTAATCAGGTTATCTGTTATTTTGCTTTTGAGTTGTAGGAATGATTTACATATATTGAATATTAACCCCTTATCTGATAAATGGTTTGCAAGTATTTTCTCTCTTTCCACAGATTACAAGACAGGCATATAGAACAATGGCACAGAATAGAAAGCCCAGAAATAAACCCTCATATATAAATGGTCAACAGATCTTCAACAAAAGTGCCAAGAATATGGGGACAAGGGCAGTCTTTTCAACAAACAATGTTGAGAAAACTGGGTATTTACAACCAAAGGAATGAAATAGGACCCCTATCTAATGCCACACACAAAAACCAACTCAAAGTGGATGAAAGACTTAACCATGAGACCTGAAACTGTGAAACTCCTACAAAAAAACAGCGGAAAACCTCTTGACATCGGCTTGGCAGTGATTTCCTGGCTGTGACGCCAAGGGCACAGGCTGCAAAAGCAACAATAGACAAGTGAGACTGGCAAGTAGAAAAGCTTCTGCAGAGCAAAGGAAACAGTCAACAGAACGAAAAGATCTTTTTAAGTGACAAGGAAGCTAAACGCCAGTCAAGTCCCTTAAGCAAAGTTCAGACAAGAGCTGGTATCAGAATCGGGCTAGAACTCAGGACTCCTGCCTCCCAGTATCCTCTCCACTGAAACCCACTTGTGTCAACCAGTCTCACCTCATGATCACAGTGCCCCACATTAGAACGTATCAATATAACGGCCCCACTCTAGAATCAGAGCATCTCCCATCCCCTGGTCCACCTTTTAATGAAATCATTGTGCAGATCAGACAGTACTTTAGGTGTGATGTCAGGGGTTGTGAAGACTTCCTGCCCCAACCTGTCCCCCTCACCTTCTCACCAGGCCTTTGTGAGGACCCAGCACATGGACCCACCAAAACGGACCCAGCTCCTCCATGCACCTGGTTTAATCCCCATAGATTTAACTCACAGTCAAAACGTGAGCCCTGATATCAGGGGCCCAAAGGCATCGGTCCTCATCCTGGCTCTGCCATGTGGTGTCGGACATGCCAGAGCCTCAGTTTTCTCATCTGGACAATGGGGAGTGGAATTGGACACCCACAGGGGACTTTACAGCTTGAAAGGGTTAGGGTGTGTTTTGCCCCAAAGTTCCAAACCACTTGATCGAATGGATTCCAGAAGTACGCGTGCAGAGCGCCTCCATGCTTCCTGAGCAAACAGCCCCTTGTGCTTTGGGCCTCTTCTCACAGGAGTCAGTTCCACCCACCGTCCTCACCTCCTCTCACAAGTCCTGCTCTTAAAGCACCTTCCCCAACATCACCCCAAGTTCAGGCTCTGGGCAGGGAACAGACTCGAAGCAGCCTTTTGCCCTTCCCTCCTCTGCACCCAGTGAAGCCCTGTGAGCAAACCACATCCATACCACCCGACGTGTGAACCTGGGGGCTTTTCCCCTTCAGACTGGAGGGAGAGGGGTGCGGGCAGGAGAGGGAAGGAGAAGGTAAGGGCCAGCCGGCTCACACCTCACTTATTTGTAAGCAGCCCATGTGGTTTCACTTTGCACCCACTTCTCCAGTGGGAGTCTGCATGTTAGCACCTGGGGACACCTGCCTCCAATTAGCCCAACCATTTCCCTAAGAAATGATACCCCCAAGAAGATGGGCCTCCGCGGTCTCCCCTGGCCCACGGCCCACAGAGAGTTGCAGCTTTGTCCACCGTCTCAAGCCGGCAGTAGAGCAGAAACAGGAGAGGGGCCGAGGTGGGAGGTTTGGGGGTGCTTCCAGGAGAAGGGGGGAGAAAAAGCAGCAACACCTCCCAGTCCTGGAACTTCGTCCCAGCCGAGAACACCTGGCGGCCTTGTGGCTGCCAGGCCTGGAGATGTTTGGCATTCCTCAGTGGCCACGCTGGACCAGAAATGGAAGCCAGCCTACGCAGAGGGCTTCAGAGGGCGCTGGGGCTGCGGGGTCACCTTCTGGGGGTCGGGCTGGATTTCATGGTCCTGGCTGTCTGGATGATTTGCAGAGGATTCCAGCTCTCTGGGCCCCCTGCTGAGAGGCCTTGTCCAGCTGCAAAAGGCTGGCAGACGCTCTGCAGGGCCTGCAATAACATTAGAAAAACAAAACAATCCCTCCTCTCTAGGCTACCTGGAGAGTCCCCTCTTTACACGTGTAATTGACAGAAAGTAAATGACTCATTCCCCTCTTCCTAGGAGCTCACACTTCCAAGGCCGTGCTAATAGGCCTTGTCCTGGTGCCGACCCTGAACACCTTGCAATTCTACTAGAAAGCCAATGCACTAATGATTTCTTACAGTTGCAGGCCTAGGTCCCCCCGCAAACAAGCCAGGTAAAGTCCTCATGGCTTGGCCACTTGGGTCTTTTTGTGTTTTTTAATTCACATAAGTTAATATTGAGATATAATTCACATACCAAAAATCCACTCCATTTAAACTGTACAATTTAATGGTTTTCATATACTTACAGAGCCATGGAACATCACCACAGTCAGTCTTAGAACATTCCCATCACCCCAAAGAGAGACCTGTTAGTACTCATGCCTCATTCGCTTTTCCCTCTAGCCCCTGGCATCATTCATCCACTTTCTCTGTATGTATATCTGCCTATTCTGGACATTTCATAGAAAAGGAATATAATACTTGTCTTCTTGTGATTGGCTTCTCTCACTTAGCTTAATGTTTTCAGGGTTCATTTGTGTTGTAGCATGAATCAGTACTTCTTTCCTGTTCGTGGCTGAGTAATATTTCACTGTATGGATGTACCCGGCATGACAGATCAGCTGGGCGTGTTTGTCAAATAAGGAAGTAGAGGAAGGAGAGGGAGGAGAGGAAGGAGAGGAAGAGGAGGAAGGAAAGGGAGAAGAGGGAGGAGAGGAAAGAGAGGAAGAGGAGGAAGGAGAGGGAGGAGAAGGAGGAGAGGAAGAGGAGGAAGAAGAGGGAGGAGAGGGAGGAGAGGAAGGAGAGGAAGAGGAGGGAGGAGAGGAAGGAGAGGGAGGGGAGAGAAAGGAGGAAGAAGAGGAAGGAGAGGGAGGAGAGGAAGAAGAGGGAGGAGAGGGAGGAGAGGGAGGAGAGGAAGCAGAGGAAGAAGAGGAAGGAGAGGAAGGGGAGGAAGAGGAGGGAGGAGAGGAAGGAGAGAGAGGAGAAGGAGAGGAGGAAGGAGAGGGAGGGGAGGGAGGAGAGGAAGAGCAGGGAGGGGAGGCAGGAGAGGCAGGAGAGGGAGGGGAGGGAGGAGAGGAAACACTCTCACACAGGTGGTTAGAGCTGGACCAGGAAGCCGGACTCAGGTCCACCTGGTGTCTGTGTGCAGGCCTCTGGACTGTTCTTCACCTCAGAGCCCAGCCCGGAATGGGGTTCTTTATGATTACATATACATTCAAATGCAGAGAACACATTTGGGGGGACAGAACAAGCAAAAGGTCCCTGTGCGCTTCTGGAGACAGGACAGAATCGTGTGGCAAGAGCAGGCCACTGTGGAGAAGAGTCCCCCTTTCCACCTGTGTTTCTGTCGGTTTGGGCGGAGATTGGATCGGCAGGGCGGTGGTGCAGGACCTCTCTGTGGGTGGCTTTCCTGGTGGTAGATACACTTACGGTGCGCGGGGCCCTGAGCCAAGCCCTTGTCATGTATTTGTTGTGTATCCATATGAGCACACAATGAGACAGACACAGTCTCATCCTTAATTTTATTCCTGAGGACGATGAGGCTTTGAGACAGCAGAGGCCTGAGCAACAGAACCAGGGTTAAGCCCCAGGGATCTGCTTCCAAGGCCTGCAACCATGGGCGAAATGTTTGCAGGCTTTTTAAATTGGTGCCAAGGCTCTAGCCGGTTCGGCTCCATGGATAGAGCATTGACCTGCAGACTGAACCGTCCTGGGTTTGATTCCGGTCAAGGGCACGTACCTCAGTTGCAGGCTTCTCCTGGCCTGGGCCCTGGTTGGGGGTGTGCAGGAGGCAACCAACCGATGTGTTTCTCTCACATCAATATTTCTCTCTGTCTTTCCCTCTCTCTTCCAGTCTCTCTAAAAATCAATGGGAAAATATCCTCTGGTGAGGATTTTTAAAAATAATAATAATAAAATAAAATTGGCAGGCCTAGAAAAGTGCCAGAGACATAGGATGCACTCAATACATCTGTTTAATAAATAAGTGGATAAATTACAAATATAGTCTTTGTAGAAAGTCTAGAAAATTCAGAACATGTGTAGAAGAAAATTTAAATTATCCCTAATCTCTTGATTCAGAGATAACCACTGTATTTTTGTAATTTTCTTCCAACATTTTTTCATGAAAATATATAGTATTTAATGGGGTGCAGTATTTACATAATTGAATTTATGATGTACATATAGTTATCTATATGAAAAGCACTTATAAATCATATACAGCTTCTTTTACTTAAAAAGATATTGGGAGTATTTTCCCATGTCATTTAAAATTCTTCAAAAGCACTGCTTTAATGATTGCGTGATGTTCCACCGTGTTGTTATGTTACAGCTAACTTGACGATTCCACTAAGGCTGGACATCTGAGTTACTTCCAAATAATGGCAATAAATACCTCTGCACATATAAACCTTTGTCCCAGTTTCCATTTTCTTGGCACACATTCCTGGAAGAGAAATGACAGGTCAAGCTTTAGGGACATTTTTAAGTCTCTCGGTGCATAAGAAAAATTGTTTTCCACAAAGGTAAGCTAGTTTGACCTCCCAAAAGAATGTGTCACCATATAATTTTATTCTCACCAAAATTAAGGATTCATTTTAAAGCATTTTGCCAATATGATAGGTAAAAATTAAGATCTCATTTCTATATGCATATTTGTTATTCACAAAGCTAAACATGTTTATCACTCATTTATAGTTCTTCTTCCATGATGTATTTCTGTTGATTCAATATTCTATTGCACATTAATGTTTTCTTATTGATTTATAAGTGCTTTTCATATATGAAGGTTATCAATCCTTGGTCAGATATGTTTCACTGAAATTTGCTTCTGATTGACAGAATATCCTATCTTTAGCTCTTAATTCCTTTCTCTGATTGTCCACAAAACAGTTGTACCTACACTTCCAGTGGCATCTTTAAACCTTGCCACTTTAAACATCCTGTCAGAGCATAAGCCATCAACAAGGACACGTGGTGTCAGGAGAGAGCCTCATGTATCACTCAAAACTAGACAGTGGGGTGCCCAGCTCATTGTGCTGGACCCAGTGTCTACACTGTCACCGTGTCAGCGGACTGCCTGCTTGCCTGCCCTGGGGCCAGCCATGCAGCCAACGGTGACTGCTCTGACAGGTATGCGCTTGAAGTGGCATTTTACCAATTGCCAGCCTCAGATCACAGAACTCCGGGCTCAGCTGCAGGTGTGGGCAGCCAGGACGAAACCATGACAATGATTAGTGACACGGGGGCTCCAACAGATGTTTCTGTCCCTTACAGTTGCTGATCTAACAAGTCATCTCACAGCTGGTACAGCTCTCTTGGGCCCGTGGTTGCAGGGCTGAGGGAAGGAGCTGCGGAAGCAAGCGTCTCGGTTTCCTGAGACCTCACACTGGGGTGGGGGCCAGGAAAGGGTGACTTCAGAGGCCTTTAACCAATAAGTAAAGATGATGTTGGGCATGTGTGTGGCAGTTTGCATGACTGCTTAAAAACACAAATGTCACACATTGATTCATTTTTTCACTCATTCAGAACATGTCTACCAGATGTCTGAGAGGAGTCGAAAGTCGTCTTCCCAAAGAACATTGTGTAAGAGCGGAATTGTAGGAGACAGTTGGGAGCTCAGCGGGAAGGGTGTTCCAGAGAGAGGGAATAGCATGACAAAGGCCCAGAGCCTGGAGAGAACTGGGAGCTGGAGTGTCTCAGCAAAGAAATCTCTGATGCAGCTGTGGTGCTGTTGGCCAGCGTGGCTCACCCACCGCTCCTCTCAGAGCCCGGTACTCACCACACGAGCTGGACCTGGGGAGCAAGGAGGAACACCCCGCAGCTGTCCAGCAAAGTCCTCCCTTCCCTTGGGATGCAGATCAGGCCACGCCCCCTGCGGCATGCCTGCCTGGGCCCCTCACCCCTGTCCTGGGGGCCCACATTCCCAAGGGTTTTTCCCGCCCTTTATGCTGTGAGTACTGTAGTTTTCTGTGCATTTGATTGACTGGGCTACAAGCCTAGGAGGCCCTGGAGGAGGCCTGTGTTTTGCTCACCATAAATCCCCAGGACTGACAAGGCCTGGATTTGGAAAAGGTCTTGGAAGTCTTGCTGTTCCAGCCCATCCATTTGCTACTGGAGAAACCGAGGCCCAGAAAAGTTATAGAATGTGCTCATGGCAAGAGGTGGTGCTGGGATTCAAACCTGTGTTGCTAAGTCCGGAGGGGCCATTATCTTCTGCAGGTAGGGGAGTGGGACAGTTAGCGCCCAGACAGCGTGGCCCCAAAGGCTGGGAGCTGGAAGACTGGGGTAAACATAAGTCTGTGTCAGTGAGGCCTGACCCCGCCGCAGGGTCCCCTCGGCCCAGTGGTGACGGCAGCTGGACGGCAGCAGGTGCAGGCCGCCCCGGTGTCCATCCTCACCCAGCTCACCAGGGCAAGGCAGAGCCGCACCTTCTCATGCTGATGGTGCCACTAGCCACAGGGCCAGAGAGCCAGCCATACACCTTCCTTCCACATCCTCCTCAGGGAAGAGATGCGTCCCCTCCAGACGTAGTGGATGATGAAGTGGCGACTGAGTTTGCAGGTGGGGGCTGGGACAGGCAGATCCCTGGAGCCCCGTTTGGTGACATGAGGAAGACACTGAATGACCTGTGGGGCTCCTTGTAGCATCTGCACTCTGAGCAGGGTTTCAAAGGGAGTCCGTTAAAAAGCATTTATAATTGGCCAGTTTTCTTTTCATTGAAGTCAGTAGGTTACATCCTTTCTCATTCATTCACCAGGGCTGGGATCTCCAAGAGGCCACACCTTGATGCATAATCATAGGGCTTCCTGCCCCATGACTTACGGTCTGCATCCTGTTTTTAAATTTGTTCTTCTGCTCTGGGACATTTTAGAATCCCATCTTGATAGGCAGTGTTCGGGATAGTTCAGTTTCTTGATTTGAGTGTGTGTGTGTGTGTGTGTGTGTGTGTGTGTGTGTGTGGTAGGGTGCGTGATGTGGTAGGGTGTGTGATATAGGGTATGTGTAGGTATGTGTGTGTGTACGTACGGGTGCTTGTGTGCAGGTGTGTGAGGTGCGTGCTCAGGGCATTTCATGGATGCCCTCAGTGGGAAGGCTCAGGTCCTGCAGTTCTAAGAAAACTGCCTGTGTTGTTTTTTTTGAAAGTTCCCTCCCCCATGTTTTCCCTGTTCCTTAATTTCGGAAGCCTATTAATAAAATGTTGGACACCCTGGTTGGTTCTTTAATTCTTTTATCATCTCTTTCCTAATGTTCATCTCTTTGTGTTTTTCTTCTCCTATCATAGACATTTCATTGATGTAATTTTAAATTCTCTTAAACTTTTTAATATTACCTTTATATTTTTCATTTCCAAGAGCTCCTTATTATTCGCTGAATGTTTTTTGTTTTGTATTGTTTTTTGCCTCCTCTTCTTTTTTTAAAAAATATATTTTATTGATTTTTTTACAGAGAGGAAGAGAGAGGGATAGAGAGCTAGAAACATCAGTGAGAGAGAAACATTGATCAGCTGCCTCCTGCACACCCCCTGTTGGGGATGTGCCCACAACCAAGGTACATGCCCTTGACTGGAATCGAACCTGGGACCCTTCAGTCCACAGGCTGACGCTCTATCCACTGAGCCAAACCGGTTAGGGCTGCCTCCTCTTCTTGTTCTGTAGCTACAACCTATTTTGCACTCTGTTTATCGTATTTGTTGTGGTTTCTCTGTTTTTGCATTTGCTTCTGTCCAGCCTTCAGAGCAACTGTCCTGGACTGTCGTTGGCCCTGGTCTGCTGGCCACGTCTGTGATGCAGGGATGTGACTGGAAGCTTTGTGCATGAATGGGCATGTGGCAGGGGACCTCACACAGGTGAACATACTAGTACAGTGGGCCAGCTTTTTAACTAGGACCCCCCCCCCAAATGTCACTCTCTGTGAGTCTTTTCTTAATTGGTTAGTTTCCTTAGACAGCAATCCCAAACTCCTACTGAGACAACACGGAACCTGAAGGGGGACACGTGCAGCAGGGCAGCGTGAGGATGGGGTCTCATGGCTCAGGACAGAGACTTGCCCTGGCCCCTTGTCTTCAGTGGGGACCCTGTGCTGGCGGCCTTGAGGTCAGTGTCCCTGCGCTTTTGGGTGCAGAGTGGAGAGCCGGCCTCAGTCATGCTGCTGCAGGAGGGCAGGCTAGTTGCCTCCTGTGTGGGGTGAGAGAGGAGTCTCGGGCTCCACGTGCTCTTTATAGAGACTTTTGAACTGTCTTACTGCCCAAGGTTCCTAACCTTGACCATCGGAGGCACTCAATGCCTCCAATTGCTGAGCATGTCTGGCTCCTGCTGAGGATAAGCAGCTCCTTGCTGGCTCTCCCACGTGCTCCCCATCCTGGCAGCTAGGTTTTACTCCTCCCCCTGCTGAGTAAGCGCCACTTCTCTGTCCATTTTCTGTCGTCAATAAATGTGTTGACATCTGACAAATGCTCTCCTCTCCTCTCTCTTTGTCCTTGGGAGTTGTTGCTTTTTCATTCTTTTGCTATTCCTTTTTAGGGTGTTGGAAGGAAAAATCCTATATAATAAAGAGCTAATATGCAAATGTTGTCACGCCCTCACGCCATCATGCAGTAACGGCTCAGACACTCAACACTGGGGAGAGAGGAATGGGGACCAGCCAGGCACAAATGAGCTCACGAGAGAGGAATGGGGACCAGCCAGGCTGCGGCCTGGAGAGGGACAAGCTGCCCTCCCCGCTGTCCTGGGTGCTTGCGACCGCAGCCCAGGCAAAGCCGCCTGCCCACAGTCCCCTGCTGCTGCGGCTGGCCTGGGCGAAGCTGGTCCGGGTCCTGCAACCAGCTGGAGAAAGGAATCCTGGGTCCTGGGTGCGGGGTGAGACAGAGGCGATTAGGGGCGATCAGGCCAGCAGGGGAGCAGTTAGGTGCGATCAGGCTGGTAGGGGAGCAGTTAGGGGTGATCAGGCAGGCAGGCAGAGGTGGTTAGGGGCGATCAGGCAGGCAGGCAGGCAAGCAGTTAGGAGCCAGTGGTCCGGGATTGTGAGAGGCAGTTGGACATCCCCCGAGGGGTCCCGGATTGGAGAGGGTGCAGGCCGGGCTGAGGGACCACTCTTACCCCCATGCATTAATTTCATGCACCAGGCCTCTGGTATTTAAATAAGTTGATACTTAAATGTGTGCTTACATCTGCCCTGCTTTCCTCTAAGTACTAGATTTAAGTCTTCAAATCCTTGCGCTTCAGGTTATTACCTAGAAGGAGGCCAAAGAGCCACCTAAAATGTTTCTCTTGCCATGGAATTCATAAATAACCTCTGCCCAGAGGTGATGAGATTCTGGTCTGGAACAATGAGTGAGCACTTGCTGCCCATCGGCACAGGGCTGACGGTGGGCACCCTGCCCTCGGTGAGCTGATGGTTCAGGTGGGGAGGCGGACATGTGAGAGCCATGGGATAACTTCCATTAAGATGCAGCGAAGAGACCGAGTGAACAAGTGTGTGTGTGGGAGGGAGGAGGCCAGTGGCAGGAGAGCCCTTCTTCCTACCAAGCTCTGGTATCTTGCTCTGTCTTCCTACCTGCTCACACACTGAAACATGGACACCTACTCCAACACCGTCAGGCTCCGGCAGGAGCCGTGTGACGTTCCTGGGTTGTAGTGTGTGCTCAATAAATATCACGGGAGAACTGGAAGATGGAGGTGTACACGACCACGTCACATCACGTTAGCTGTGTGGATGCAGAGGAATCTTCCAGAAGGGCAGTAGCGGGAGTGGGACGGAGGGAGGCAGGTGACAGACGCTTCTTCTGTAAAGCTCTGAGCTGTTGCTTCCATGTGCTCACAGATTTGTGCATAAATTCTAGCGATCTAGCCTCTGTCATCCGTCCTCTCACCCAGCTGGGCTTTTACAGGATGCACACAGCCAGCATGGAGCTTCCCTCCCACCCCCACCCCCCGCCCTCTGCGGCCTGTGGCGGCAGTTCAGGGCACCTGAGACACCTGTCTATCTGAGTGGAGCCAACAGCAAAGGGGGAGCCATAGAAGGAAAATGAGTGCCAGGACGGACAAGGGTTGTGGCACACAGCAGCCAGGGACCGGCCCAGCAGTAGAAAATGAAATTCCCACCCGGGGAATTCTTACCACGCACCAGCCTGCACAGGAAGGGGCCCGAGGGGTCGGGAGGCAGTGGGCCGTGGGGACAATGTACTGCTGGCCTGGAAAAACAAACAGGTCGCTCCCGACAAAGCACAAGGTGCCCGTGGCGAGGCAGCTCTGCAGGGACACAGGTGCTGGGAAGGGATAACTCAGAGCTTTTGAGCAGCAACTGCAGAGACAAAGGGAGGAGAGCATGGAGGCTCCTGATAGGGGCAGAGGCAACAGGGGACGCCCAGGCCGCCGGCTGCCAAGAACGGAGAGTGTATGAGATCCTGCTCCACAAAGGGGCAGCTCAGTGTTAGCTGCTATCGATGGCAGCAGAGAGCACGTCTTGCGCCACCAGCACAGGGGCGGGAGGAGCGAGGCGCAGGACAACCCAGGGAAAAGCAACTGGTATTCACCCTCCGTGGCCTGTGCCCCGAGCCTGTTATGAAGAGGCTGGTTAATCCAAAAAGAGAGAGGAGGGAAAAGGAGACCCCAGAATCTTAGGGCGCCTTTGGGGTGTGGAGCAGCTTTTCTCAGCTTCCCTCCTCACCAGGAGACAGCTGTGTGCTGCAGAGATGAGAGCCAGAGAGGCTGAGCTCTGTGCCAAAGGCTGCACAGCAAATCAGCAGCAAAGTTAGGACCAGAAGCCCGGTGTCACTCAGCCCAGCATCTGTTCTACCAGGATGTCTGGCCTCCTTTTGCCTAGCAGTGATGCTACCCCTCAGCCAGGCTGCAACTCCATATGCAAACCCAGAAGCAGCCCAGCTCCAGAGGAGACAGGCACAGGTTTGCATGGTGACTCGTCCTTGCCCACAATGCCCTCCCCAACCACTCCCTTTAGCTCCTGCATGGGGCTTATCTAAGTCAGGAATGGCTCTGCCGATTTGTGGACATGCTTCCAGCTTGTTGTTTCTCTCCCCACTGAATACAAGGGCAGGAACTTTATGCACCTTGCTCACTGGGCATGCCCAGTGCTACATCAGTGCATGGAGCATACACACTGACTTGAGAAATATTGGTTGGATGAATGAATGAATGAAAACTTAGACCCAAATGCCAGCTCCATCACTTATTAGCTGTGTGACCTTAGCTAAGTGACTTAACCTCTCTGAGCCTGAGTTTTCTTAGCTATAAAACAGGGATGGTAAGAGCTACTGTGCAGGTAAGTGGTGTCATCATGGGCTCAGCATATCTGGCACATAAGGTGCATCAGCACAATACGCGGTGGCTGTCATCACAGTTGGTGCCTGCGCAGCTGCCTGCCTGGCCCTAAAAATGAAGGCCCTGCATTGCCAGGCTTTAGAAGAATGGCAGTGAGCTGGAACGTGGGCCTTCATCCCCCCCTACCTGGAGCCCGCCTCAGAAGCAGCTCTGAAAGCACACCCCTGCTCCCTTGACAGGTGCAGTGTCACCCCTGGCCGCCCCCTGCCTGGCACACAGGGGCCCTTACTGCCCCCGCCTTGACTGCAGCCTGGCTCTCCGTCCCTGCTCCCCGGCCAGGCCAGGACTGTGCTGACCCCAGTTGCCCACTCTCTGAGGGAGGGAGTGTGAGAGGCTGCGTGAAGGGCTGCCCTCTGGGTAGAAGGGAGGGAGGTGCTGGGATGGGCATCTTCAGAGGCTGAGTGTAGCCACAGGCTCCATTCCAGAGCCAGCAGGGCTTCGGAGAAAGACAAGGAAGGAGCTGCCTACAGAGTCCCTCTACCCCAAAATGAGCCCAAAAGGAAGGCTTTTGTGTTAGGAAATCTCAATGTTCATATTATACCATTAATGTAAAACAGTCTCTAGGAAATGTTACTAAATTTTAAAACTCCTTCCACTCACTGACTCATTCATTCCCAAATAGCTATTGAGCACCCACTCTGGTGCCCGGCGCTGTCCCACCCTTAACACAGGGGTGTGGGGATGCTGCCCCTCATCAGTAAAGGTCCTTGTGTTAGCAGCCACGCAGGGAGCGGCCCAATGGCATCTCCATGCTGCTGCTATTCTATGAGACTCAGCGGGAGAGGACATGGGTCAGCTCATTTAACCTGAGATCCAGGGGACCCAGCCCTCAGATCCTGTGCTGCAGCCCAGAAGTGAAGGACTAAAACTGCCTCTGAGCTGCCTCGAACAGACTGTCAAACTACAGCGGGAAGGCCGGGGAGGGTTGGGGGGCAGGAGGGGGGGTAAGAGATCAACCGAAGGACTTGTATGCATGCATATAAGCATAACCAATGGACATAAGACACTGGGGGGTAGGGGAGGCCGGGGGATTGTCAAGGGCGGGGAAAAAAAAAGGAGACATATGTAATACTCTTTGTAATACTTTAAGCAAAAAATAAAAATAAAAAAAATAAAGTGATGTATTGAACATAAAAAAATAAAAAAATAAAACTGCCTCTGAGGTGCATGTTGGGGAGAGCAACGTGTGCATTAAAAAGTAAACAATGTGGAGATGATATGTGTAACGTTCTAGATGGTGCTTGGCAGACGGTGGCCTTTCTGTGGCCACGTTCCCAGGAGGCTTGCCTTAAGGAGACCTGTGTCCCCAGTATTGTTTCCCAAAAGTGACGAAATGTTTTGGAGCCCAGATATCTCTGCGTCTACATCGCAGTCTCAGCATGCTACATACCAAGTCCTGTGTGACCTTGGTTTAGCCACTTGACCTCTCTGGGCCTTAACTTCCTCGAGGGTAAAATGAGGAGCATACTTCTTCCCTTACAGTGTTGTGAATGGTATCAAATGAAACAATGTATGTAAAGCACTTGCTACAATGCCTGGCCCACTGGAAAGTGCAAAATAAATGTACTCTATTGTTTCAGTTACAATCGCTGAGTAACATATGACCCCAAAAGTCGAGGTCTAAGATAGCCACCATGGGGATTTGCTCGTGATCTTCTGAACCACGAATTGGAGAAGGGCGTGGCCTCCCCTGCACAGCATTCTCGGCTGCGTCAGGCTGGCCACAGGGTGTCGGCTTCCCCCACTCGCCCAAGCAAATGTCTCAACAGGACAAGGGGCAGTGCCAGGTGTTTTCTCACCCTCCCTTGACGTCGGTAGCATGGCTCTGCCCAGCTCTCCTGGTCAAAGCTGTCACAACCCAACCCAGACCTGAGAGGGGGCGAGGCCCTCTTCTCAGTGGGAAGACTGTCACAGAACCAGGGGCCACGTCGACAATGGCCACTACTCTGGCTATTTTCATCTGTAAGAGCCAGTAAATGGCACCCCCCCCCCCTGCGTCCCACCTGTGCCCAACAAGGGCATCAGGGAAACCTTGAGCGACCATTTTTACTTGGGATGAAACCCTTGTTTCCCGCGTTCTGCTGTACAATGTGCAAACAGAGCAATTGCGGCACCTGAAAGCCACCCAGTTCCCTGCCGTCCCCGAGAGGAAGGGGCAGGCCCATTCTTGGGGCACAGGGGTCAGTTGGGAGCTACCTGGGAGCAGGCCCATTACTGTGGCTTCCGCGGCAGCAGCTTTCGGGTGGAGGTGGGCACACTGCACTGGAGCTCGGGTGAGGGGCTCTCCCTGGGGTCTGGCCCCTGGGCCTGGTATTAGAGCTGGGACAGGGGCCTGGAGTGGGAGCGTATAGAGGAGGTGGTCCGTGTGCGCTCTGGATCACTTGGTTTGCATTTTAAAAGTGTGCCCCGGGTGAGGTATTGTCCCTAGGAGTTGGTTAATGCTGGAGGGACAGTCAGCCAGGCCCTGGGTGTCAAAGCATCAGATACAGAAAAGAAAGAAAAGCCATGGGTAATACACCTACAGGGACTGCACGGCTGCTGTGGGTGGGTCTGTGTAGCTGACGCTGCCAAAGTTAGGAATGCCCTCCACAGCATCCCTCAGGGGCAGCCTTGCGGCCCTGCTCCAGCTCCGCCAGGGAGGGCTGCTCCCCATCCTTCTCACAAATGGAGCCCCCTGTCCCTGACCAGCCTGGGGAGTGGGGCTTGGCGCCCATTTCCAGAGCATTAAGTTTCTATGGACGCAGCCCAGCCTGGCAGGGCCCTGCGCCCCCCTGCTGTTGCTGCAGTCATAACAAAGATAAGACTGGGAGAAGCCCTTCTCTTAAGCACCTCAATGCCATTTGACAAGAAGTTTCTAAACATCATCTCATGTGGCCAACACTTCAAACCCCAAACCCTCACCCAAATCACTCTGGTCCTTGATCCGGTTTTAAATGAGCCTTTTGGTGCCAGGAACTTGTTAGACATCTGGTTCCACTTGGCTTGGCAGGGGGGTTGTTCAGGGTGGGTGCGCAGCTACCTCCGCTAAAACCAAACTCTCCGATTCAGAAACACACACCAAGCCAGAGCCCAGGGAACTACACTTCAAAACAGTTAGGAGAGGCCAGACTGTGGGGATGGAGAGAGATTAACACTAGGAGGAACCAGCCTCCAGAGCCTGGCCTGGCCCTGGCCTGGCATGGTGGGCATGGCAGCTCTGACCTCAAGCCCAGGCAACCACCCCCTGTCCTGGGAGGTACCCAGGAAGAAATCTTGAAGTCAGCCAGGCCCCTTCTCTCTCTGTCACGGTCCTCCTCTCCCCCGGCTAGCAGCCATCCAGTCCATGGGTTCTCCCACCTGCAGGCCCCTCAGATGCACCCCATTCTCAGGTTCCCACTGCCTCCAGCCTGGTCCCAACACTATTGTCTCCCCAAGACCCACAGGGCCCTCCTGAAGGGCCTCCTGCACCTGCACTTGCCCCTTTTACTGTGTTCCCAACACAACGGCTAGAGAGAGCATTTCCAAAACATGGATCTGACCTAAAATTTCTAAAAAAACAGAAACTTTTCTTCAAAACACAGACCTAATTAAGACCATCCAATGGCCTTAGAATGGAGACCAAAATTATTAATGGTGCCGGCAGGACCCACAGGTCCTGTCTCCACCTGTGACTCCAGCTCCATCCTGCTTGGCACTCCCTCTCTCATTCTTAACTCCACCCTGAGCCATTGTGCACGCTGTGCTGTCCTCCGCCTGCCCTCACTCCTCACCTTCACCAGCCCCATTTCACTCATCTTCCATGACCTGATGCAGTCCCTGCAGCTCCATCTTTCTCATCTCAGCTCAAGCCTCGCTGCCACCCTGGCATGCTCCCCTCCCCGCCCTCACTCACCCACAATCTCTGGCCAAGCTTTGGGCCTGCCTACTAGTATTTACTAGTACCTCCCACATTGTTGTAAATGTTTCCCTCCACGTCCCGCGTGGTTCAGGGTTCAGAATCTGGAAGAGGAGCCGCACACAAATGAAAGAGAAGAGACAAGAGATAATTTGGGAATATTGGGGGACCAGGCGGGTAAGTCCAACTCAAGAGGAAGGACTTCCACCGGTGCTCAGGCCGCACCAACCATTTTATAGTCAGAGGTAAACAAGGTAGTGGTTACCATAGTTGCAGTGTTCTTGTGAGTTTCACTTGTTTTGACCATAGTTACACTTCCTGCACTTCCCTCAGCCCATTAGCTTCCCAGATAAGATCTAGGGAGTGTTATAAGGTCAAGTCTAATTATGCTAAGAGGACTGTGCCCTCTAAGCTGGGACTTGTTTGTGACTGCCAACAGGTCAATCCGAGGCTTAACCCTATATCAGCTCCCCACACCACATGTTTTTTTTTTTTTCCTGGTTGATGACATATTTGATGCTCATTTCCCTACCAGACTGAAGGGCAATGGTTGTTTCTGCCTTATTTTATTTTTATCACCTAAGGTAGTGCCTGGCACACACTAACCTTTCAACTTCTTAAATAAAAATGATGCTGATGCCTTGGCCAATTTTGCTCAGGGGTTAGAGCTTCGGCCCGAAGACCAAAGGATCATGAGTTTGATTCCCAGCCAAGGGCAAGTACATCGATTGCAGGCTCGATCCCTGGCCCCAATAAGGGCACGTGCAGGAGGGAACCAATCAGTGTGTCTCTCTCACAGCGATGTTTCTCTCTCTCTGTCCTCTTCTCTTCTCTCTCTCTAAATAATCAATGGAAAAAATATCCTTGGGTGAGGATTTTAAAAAATGATGATGAAGAAGAAGTATTTCTTACAAGTGACCATAAAGGTGAACTGTGACTACCACTGGTACCTGCTGGGTCCTCATTTGGCTCAGTGATAGATGGATATGGTCCCAGAATATTCCTTTTAGCTAATGTGCAGCCTCTGGTGATTTGACTGTCTGGGGAGATTAATGTAGGTCTTATGGCTTTGGTGGTAGGATCAAGATGCTGCTTTTTATATTCTAAGCTGTCAGTCGGACATCCTTAGAGCTGCCGCGGAGGTGGGAGAGGCTCCCACCACCTCGGCTGTGCTCTCCAGCCGTGAGACCAGCTTCTTGCTGACTGCTTTTTATATTCTAAGCTGTCAGTCGGACATCCTTAATGCTGCCGCGGAGGCGGGAAGGCTCCCACCACTTTGGCTGTGCTCGCCAGCCGTGAAACCGGCTTCTTGCTGACCTGCGCTCCCCCTGTGGGAGGGCACTGACCACCAGGGGGCAGCTCCTGATTGAGTGTGCACCATAGCGACCGGTCATTCCACCATTCGGTCAATTTGCATATTAGCCTTTTATCATATAGGATGATTTCCCCACTGAGGGAGACCACAGTGATATGAAATTAAAGAGAAGAAAGAAAGAAATGAAGGAAGAAACAAAGAAAAAGAGAGGAAGAAACAAACTAAAAGCTATCATTACAAAGTGTTTAAAAAATAATGAAAGTGAAAGGGTAAGACATATCAAAGCAGATGGGTTGCAAACACAGCTGTTCTCAAAGGCCAATGCATAGTATTTGAAAAATGAAAAACAGAGTGGTCACTTCAAGAAGTGACAAAGAACAACATGCAAGCGTAAGGATGGCAAGAGGGACGAAATACTATTTAGATAAAGGAGGATTGAATGAATTAAGAAACAGAAATCTGTGTCTGCCTCCATGGGCATTAGCCAGCCGTGAAAGTCAGTGGGTGAGTAGGTGACCTTCTCAGCTTCCCAGATGCCCACCCACCTCACCTTCCAGTCTCTTTCCCCCTTCAGTTTCCCAGTTTCCTCAGGGTCTTCCATCGCTTCAAATCTCTCCCAGGAAAGACCTACTAGTAATAACCACTCATTGTAAGAAATAAGTACCTGGTGACTTTCTATAATGTTACCTGGGAGAAAAGAACATTTTAATGGAAGGCAAACTAGAGATAAAAAGATAAACCTCCAGCCCTAGCTGGTTTGGCTCAGTGGACTAAAGGGTCCTGAGTTCAATTCCGGTCAAGGTCACATGCCTGGGTTGCAGGTTCGATCCCCAGGAGGGGGTGTGCAGGAGGCAGCCAATCAATGATTCTCTTTCATCATCAATGTTTCTATCTCTCTCTCTCCCTCTTCCTTCCTCTCTAAAATCAATATAAATATATATGTTTTTTTAAAAAGATAAACCTTCAATGCTAAAATGTTGGACTCCAATGTGCTGGCAGCAGAAACCTTGATTTGGAAAGGACAGACAAGCCCAGATAAGTGAGATCACAATCCCTATGTTGTAAGTTGTTGGGCTTTTTCCCAGTGAGTGAAGGAAATAGAAAATAAATTAGTTGAAGGGCTTCTGTTAAAGGGAAAAGGGAACTGTTAAGCATTGTCCTAGGAAGATTACATATATTTAATTTGACTTGCAGACTAACCCCAGAAAAAAGGTACAATTATTACCATTTTGCTAATGAGGAAAATGTTCCTCAGCAAGGTCAGGCAAGGAATCCAAAGTCACACAGCTCTGAGTGGCAAAGCTGGGATTTGAACTGTTGGGGAAACTTCAGATAACAAGGAGTCACCGAAAACCAGGGACTGGGTGGGATTGTGCTCCTTGGAAAAGAACTGAAAGACAGTCTAGGGAGGGAAATGAAAGCAGGGAAAGGTGGATGAGTGGAAGGGATGGGGGTCCAGCATCCAAGGTTTCTGAGTAGATTTCATCCTTAGAATTGACTCCCCATTTTTAAAATACACATTTTGTTTATTCGAAGACACATTTTTCCCCCACAATGTAGCATCTCTAAAACCAGGGTGTATCTTAGAGTCAATGTCAACCAGGCAGCTGCCATGGCACAGCGGTCACTGCCTAGATGCTCACACACATGGTCATGGAAGTTCAAGCTGCCTCGCTCACTTGTGCTGTGAGCGCTATCAGTACCCTACATGTGCAGTTTAATTGTCGTTTATAATTTCCTTCACCAATTACACAATGATTCAACCTTGAAACAAAAACTTCAGGGGCACATGGAAAAGCATGGAAACAGAGATCGGGTAAAATTTTGACATTGATGAAGTAAACATTTGTACTTAATCAATAACTACAATTCCATGTTCTCTTGGAAAACAAATGGGCTTAGGTCAGCCGTGGGCAAACTACGGCCCACGGGCCCGGTTCGGCCCATTTGAAATGAATAAAACTAAAAAAAAAAAAAAGAGACCGTACCCTTTTATGTAATGATGTTTACTTTGAATTTATATTAGTTCACACAAACACTCCATCCATGCTTTTGTTCCGGCCCTCCGGTCCAGTTTAAGAACCCATTGTGGCCCTCGAGTCAAAAAGTTTGCCCACCCCTGGTTAGGTGCATGGTTTACCAATTCAGGAGACCACCATGCCAGTCCTGAACTACCCAGCTCTGGGCATTTTTTTATGGGAGAAATCAATTCCCAATTTCTTTAAGCTCCTGTAACTTTTTCTCTCTTGTTACCAACTCCAAATGCTCTTGCTGGCTCAGAATCAGGCTGTAAAACGGTAAGTGGTGGGAGGGTTAGATGCAGCCCAGAATGCTGGGGGTGGCCTGGAGTGTTGACCTGTACAGTGATCATGATGATGGTAATGATGGTGGTGATGATGATGATGGTAATGATGGTGGTGATGGTGGTGATGATGGTGGTGGTGGATGGTGATAATGATGGTGATGGTGGTGGTGACAATGATGATGAAGTTGGTGATGGTGATGGTGATGACAGTGGTAATGATTAAATCTATTGCCAATATTTGAAACTAAGAAACTTGAAATCAAAATGTGACTCTCCTGCTTCATTTGGAAAATCAGACATGCCAATACTGGACCCTCATTCCTGCAGTCCAAGGGAGTTAAAAGAAGGTACTCTCCCCAGGCAGAGCAGGTGCCCTTTGGGGGCCACAGCCCAGATTAGGCTCCTCACTCTTCACCCCATCCTTTATTCCTTCATTTTTCAGTTTGCAATCCCAGCCATAAATAATTGACATCCCTTTTAACTCCAAAAGTCTAGTAAGGAACATGTAGAAAAGTGTTCTGAGCAACTGCAAGGTCGTTAATGTTTCTATTTTACTACAATAAGTTGTTTTTATTTGTTTCTTCTCACTAAGATATCTTCCTCATGCAGCAAGCCTAGTCTCAAATCGCAGATATGCTGGGACACTCCAGGTTTCAGAATCTCTGGTTTTCCTGTGCTCATCCTGGTAGTTCCTGTGTCTGTTCCATGTCTGATGGAATAAAGATCCTGTATCACAACCCATGCGTGGGACTATTCATGATTATTCCTCTTAGACATCTCTAAAAGCCATCTCCATTTTCTGTGGCCTCACCCTTGCCCCACCCCCATTCCAACATCTCAGCTTCATTCCCTTGTATCGGAGGCCAGGATTTCTCAACCTCTGCCCTGTCCTACTCCTCTCCTCGTCTCATGATTGCACCTTCCTAAGAGGCAAACACCACTTTATAACAAATCAATCATTCTAAGGGGTGGACAGAATTCTAAGATGGACCAAGATTCCAGTGCCCTAGTGGACATGCCTTGTGCAATTCCCTCCCCTGAGTGGGACTCCTGAATATAATAAGATAGCACCCCTATGATTGTGTTACATCATATGGCAAAAGAGATTCTGCAGGTGTAAATAAGATTCTTCATCGGTTGCACTTGAATTAACCAATAGGGAGATTATCCTAGGCGGCTCTGACGTAACCAGTTGAGCCCTTTATTTAAAGCAGTCAGAGAGATCCCAGATGGGAGAGATTCCCCTCCTGGCCTTCGGTAGCCCACGGCCTCATTGTGGAGACGGCCACATGGCAGGGCAGGGCAGCAGCCTTGAGGAGGTAAGGACAACCCCTGGTTGCCAGCCAGGAAGAAAGCGGGGGTCCTGGTCTTAAAATTGCAAGAAACTAAATTCTGTCAACTACAAGTGACCTTGGAAGAAAACCCCAAGCCTCAGGTGGGACCACAGCTCCAGCTGACACCTAGACTTCAGCCCTAGGTAAGAACCCAGCAGAATTGTAAGATAATCCATTTGTGTTGGTTTAAGCAGCGGAGCTTGTGGTAATTTGTTACACAGCAACAGGAAACTAATACAGGAGGGAGTGTCTGGAGTTTGGAGGGCTCAAGACATTTCTGGGAGGGAGGGAGAGGAAGAAGTGGGGAGAGAGGGAGGGAAGTAGGGAGGGAAGACACAGGTAAAATGTCAGAACCCAGATAGTTGTGCCTCCAGCATGAAGATGAGCCTGCTGGGCACTCAGCCACGGGCCCTTGTGGGGTGGCTGGTTTTCCTGCAGTGGAGGTGAGCTTTCACAGTACATCCCCATCCGCCCTCCTGACAAGGAGCAGATCAGTAGCTGGCAAAGCCACCTGCTCAAATCCATGTAAGGAGTCACTTCTTTTTTTTTCTTTTTTTTTTTAAATAGATTTTTATTGATTTTAGAGAGGGAGAGAGAGAGAGAGGGAAACATCAATGATGAGAGAGAATCATTGATCAGCTGCCTCCGGTATGCCGCCTACAGGGATCGAGCCTGTAGCCTGGGCATGTGCCATTGACTGGAATCAAACCCAGGACCCCTCAGTCCCCAGGCAGATGCTCTGTCCATTGAGCCAAACCAGCCAGGGCAGGAGTCACTTCTGGGAAGCCCTCTCCACCTCCTTCAGCTGATCTCCTCTGTACAAACTCCCTAAGGTTTAGGCTTTGAGATTTAACTGTCATTCAAATTGGTGTCTACTCTGTTCATCCATAGGACACATCTTTAATGAGCACAGCAGAGTGCCAAGCAAAGTGCATGGTCATGACTATACACTGTGAGCAGGAGAGCCATCAGCATCCCTGCCCTCATGGAGCTTTTGTTCCAATGGGGAATGTGGAGGGGGAAAATTAATAAACAAGCCAATAATCGTAATACATGTGAATTGTGTTACCTACAGAAAGGAAGTAAGCAGGGTGGCTGTATATAGCCAGACTGCTGGACTCCTCTGGTGCATTCCCCATAACACAGCCCCTCCCTGCCCGCCCCCCCCCTCCCCATAGGCTTGCTGAGGCCTCTCTTCTCACTCACTCTCACCAAGGAAAATTAATTCTAGTGTCCCAGCTCCCAAGACATGTCAAGGGAAACATCAAGAAAGGGAACACCAGCCTGAATTGGCAGCTGCCTCCAAACTTAGAGATATTAGCTTGTATTTATTTATTTATTGAAATCTAAACCCTCAGTTTATTCCACCCAGGATTGGAGGCAGCATAAGCAAATACATATAATACAACAATGCAGGAAAAGGGTTTAAATAATAGTTAGGGAAAATGTAAATAGGACAAAAAGTAAGGTCAATGGGTAGGTAGAACATACATGCATGCGTATATTCATAAAAGAATCTCTAGTGATGAAGTCTGAGCTACAACTTCAGCCCTGAACTTTCAAGCAGCCAAAGAGAAATGAGAAATATGAGTAGTTACAAAATTCACATTGTGTAACAGAAAATAAATTCACTTTAAGAGAAACATATTTCATTGATACATCTAAAATAAATTTTTCGCATGGTTTCTTATATAGGGATATTAGGGGGACATGTATTAGTTATATTTTGTCCTTTCAATGTGATTACATCTTTGAAAATCATGACCATGACTTATGTATAAGAAGAAAGAAAAGGGCAATAAAAGTCCCACTTTCTGGCCTCGAATGAAATTGTGAAGCAGCCACTCTATCTCATGATCTCTGTGTTCTGATGATAAACATGTGGCTAAGGTCTTTCATCTTCAGCCCAGACTTGTAACTCCCTTTCTCCTCTTGGCACACACCTTGTTGTACTTGTGTACTCAAGAACAGAAGCTCCATAATGTCAAACTAACTAAAAAAAAAGTCTGAAGGCTTTGGTTAGAAATAAATGATAAAGATTTACTCAAGGGTCTTGTAAACCAGAAATGCAACTAGGCAATACCCAGAGTGTTCTGAAGACGAAAGAAGAGACGGGGGTGGAGGTTCTTTATAGTGAAGTGTACATTCTTGAGAAGAATCAGTCCTGCATTCTTAGCCTCTGGATGGGCTGGGATGAGGTCCTCTGCATGACAGGTCTAGACAATGATGTCAGGAGGTCTGACTACATGAACATTCTTTCCTTAGTCCTTTGGGGGTAATAAGAGGGTTATCTGACAGCCTCATATATACTCAGGCATTGATTCAGGACTGTCAAGTTTAAAAGTTTAAGTTCCCAGTCTAGTGAAAACAAGAATTATTTCCTCATGCCTCAACCTACTTGCTTTTAGTAATTTAGCAGCTTGACATAGTGACTCCATTTTATCTTTCATTCTAGTCATCAATGAGAATGAGGCTTCTGTCTGTTTTTGTTCACTGTTATGACCCCAGCTCTCAAGATAGCACCCTACACACAGCAGGTGCATAAACCTGTCTTCCGCCTACAGGACTTAAGGAGTAGAACCTCCATTGAGGAGAACAGATTTTTGCCCACAAACCCTTAGTGCTTTGTGCATAGCGAGTGCTCTTCAAAGTTGAAATCCCCTCCATAACAGTTTGTACAGTCTAACCAGCCATACTTCTCATTGCACTTCTGGCATCATCTGGTTAGACCTCTACATGTTGTCAGAAAGGACTGGACTACTGTGCACATAATTTGGATGAGTAAATTAAAGAATAGAGGTTGTTACATGATTTCTTTAAAGTTAGACCCTTGGTAATAAGCCCATGTGTGGCCTCCAACTCCTTGATATCTAACTCAATGCTTTTTATTTTCTCCAGAACTCTGTTCCAATATCTCTTAAACTACCCACATCACCTACTCATATTTAAACACCTAGTACATAAAAAAAAATTGAAACTACTTGAATTCCTAACCAAACTTAATGCTCTGTTTACACTTTTATGAATGAATTATCATTCTTGACCAAATCAAAATTCTCCTTAGCCCTAGTGGTCACTTCACTGAAGGTGATCGATGCAGCGGAAAAGCCTGAACCTGCTGTCTCTCAGCTCTCGGTGGTGAGGTAACCTCTAGCTGACATGACAAGGTCTGGGTTCTCCATAACCTCCTCCTCTTGTCTGTTTCATTAGAAAACCCTATTAGATGAAGTAATTCTACAAAGAGCCATTCAGAAGAGCTTCCATTCAATGACTCAAACCAACCATTTTGGAGGGGAGGCAATGAGGAACACAGCCGTGCCCAGCAGCCTCCAGAAAGCATGCTCTTCCTACAACCCAATGACAGGGTCACTATAAAAGCCACTTCATGGCCGCTCATCCATTTGGCGAACAAATATTAACATCCAAGTGCCAGAGTGTTCTAGGCACTTGAACAATTACAACATAATACGGTGAGTACCAACCTAAACGCATTAACATGGCATTATGGGATAACCCAGGAAGGTACCCTCTGCCAGCTTGAGCTGAGTTTGAAGGGTCAGAGAAGGCTTCCTGAGTTGATACTTCGCATATGGATTCTGTATATGTGTCAGAGGATGTGTCCTGATTCTCTTTCTCGTTGTCTCGCCCTCATTCTCCTGGTGCTGTGCTCTCCGCCATATTGGCTTGCTCTCAAACATGGTAAAAAACAAACAAACAAAACTATCACCATCAATCCAGACTTAAATGGCCCTTAGAAGATGGACTCTCTTCATATATCCACGTAAATACCCAAACAGATTCTGATTGTCGAACCTGAGTTATCAGGTAAGATCGTACCATAGACAGCCTTCTCCCAGGTCACAGAGGAGATGTTTCCAAAAGGAAGAGAAGGATTTTGTTATTAGAAAAATAGGCAAGGGTGATGGTAACTCACCCCTCACTAGCCCCTGTCCTGGACCCCTTGAGGCTCAGTCTAAAATGTTGCCTGTCTAGTTAAAAAATAAATATCTCACGCTGACCTATGACTCCTCTCCTTTTATTTGAGCCATTGGAGGGTTGCCTCCTAAACCTTCAGCCACATGCAGCTGTGGTACTCAGTTCTCTTGCCTGCGCCTCTCTTCCTCTCAAAGGGCTTTCTCTGGCACCATGGAGTTTGCTGGACTGACTTAGGCACAGCCCTCAAGAGTGAGGGGCTACCATCCACCAAGACAAATGGGTAGAGTGAATAAATGCCCAGCTTCCCAATGTCCCCTGAGTCAACTCTGAGGCATGTTCCCCATGGTTCTGCAGCGGTTACCTTTGGACTTCCATCCCCCTCACTAATAGGCACTTCACTGATTTGTCCCTTCCTCACTCCTCTCCCACTTCCTCACTTAAGCTTCCTAATTAACCACAAACAACCAAGACTTTATCCCTGGGTCTGCTTTGGGGGAATTCCAAACCAAGAAAGCTGGTTAGACTAAGAACCTGGACAAACATGAACATGCAATAGGCATGTACTAGTGTGGGCCACACTGACTGATCTAAGTAAAGGAGAGAATCCTTGAGGCATCAGCTCTGTGTCTGATTTGTCCTTGGTTGTCCTAGGTGCCTGGCTAAGTCAACATTCAGCAAATATGTATTAAAAGAAATCAACTGCCCAATGTGTGTGTCCAGGAGCCGTGCCCTCTGGCCTGTACAGCCGCGCTTTAGCTGGGAGGTCGGTGCTCCTGTCGGCAGGAAGAGTATCGGAGAGTTTTTATCCTGGGGTCTAAGAACAGAGAGAGAGTCATGGCTGCTTCTCACAACTAGAAGAAAGCTAAAAGGAGAGCTAGTTGACATGTGATTAGGAGAAAGTGGCTGGTGCTGTGCCCCTCACCCCTCACCCCTCACCCCTCACCACGCTGCATTTTCCTGACAAGATACTGTGGTTAACCAAAGGCAACCTCACCACCATGGGGACAGAGACCTGTGTCTGGAGTCTCAAAAATGAAGTGAGCAGTGGTTTTCAAATATTAAGTTTTGTAACCATTGATCCTGAGACCCATGGGTAGTTAGTAGCACCATTGACAATTGTGAGACCATCAAGTCTTTATAACCAGACATTCTGATGCTTAAAGAATTATGACAAGAAAGCCCAGCCTTTTTTAAAAAATATACAGTGGAACCTCATTTCTCAAATGTCTGCCATCTTGAACAATTTGCTTCTCAACCTGACAACCCTTTCATGCCGATACCTGTATGATCAGTAACCATCTCTTACGTGACAAACAAAGGAGAATGCGTGAATCTGAGTCAGTTCACCACGTTACAATCTCAGGATATTGTGCTGTGAATATTGTCATGTCTTTTTGCTTTTGTTGATGCTTATAGTTATTGTAAAATTTTCATTTTTTACTGTACATTTCCTTTCCTTTTTGTTAAGTTTTCATTTATATTTCATGTCCTGTTTGTTTTTAAAGTGTTTATTTGTAAAGAGTATGCTAGGCATGTATTGTATATAAGAAAGGTTAGAACAGGGAGTCATTTGGGGGTCTGGAATGGATTAATTCAATTTACATTATTTCTAATGGGAAAAAATGACTCTATTTTTGAACAGCCTTCCAGAACAAATTAAGTTCGAGAAACGAGGTTCAACTGTATTTTTATTGACTTCAGAGAGGAAGGGAGAGGGATAGAATGATATAAACATCAATGACAGAGAAACATCATCGATCAGATGCCTCCTGCATGGCCCCTATAGAGGATCGACCAAGAATCGAACCCCGTGACCTCCTTGATCATAGGTCAATGCTCAATCACTGGGCCACACGGGCCAGGCAAGCCCAGCCTTTTAAGACAAAGATTCAGGTATTGTCTTTGGACAGAGGAAGTGGAATCATGTTGTCCCTATAGATTTCTCCATTTCCATCTGGTACAAACTCCAGCGTCCCAGCCAGCAGGACCGGACCGGCTGCTCCCAGACCCAACACCCTGCAGACTGATGATCCCAGAGACTGGACTCTGGTGAATGCCTGACCCCATGTACTCATGCCTCTCTGCTCCCAGTTGAGGGGTTGTCTTCTCCCTGGAATTCAGGACGAGTGTACTCCTGTAAGATAAATAGGTGCAGGCCTTGGCACAGTATTTGACACAGGTACATGATTTGGAAAATTAGGTCAGAGGAGGGAGGGAAATGGTGATTCATTACCAGGCCTCAGAGAGGCGGGATTACCTCATCAGAAATTCAAAGGTAATCAGTTTTTCCCAATCGTCATGGTAATGAATCACAATTGTTAATAAATGGGGAAGTCAGCTACACCTTTGAGGAGCTGGATAAACTGGGGTTGCCTGGCATCTGTCTTCATTAGGAAGGAACCTGCCACGTGGCGGGCGAGAGGGCACTGGTGACCCTGACCCCCTTCCGCACCTGAGGACCAGGAAACCAGGCTTTTCACTTGGCACTGTCTTCACAGCCACGTCGCCCAAAGCCAGTCGGCAAGTCTGTAAACCTGAAGCCGCACATCCACGATCTGTCAAAGTCCCCGGAGGCGAAATCAAAGACAGGAGCCATTTATTTATTTAATGGAGGAACATGCTCAGCACAGGCAGAGGTCTTCATTAGAATCATTTTCCCATGCAAATGAAAAGCAGTGATAAAAAGGGAGTCCATCCCTCCTCCCTCCTTCCCCATGTCTTTCAATGGAGAGGGCTTAACCTCCCAGCTGGTCACTCCAGAAAATCCAAGTCCAGTGGTTCAAACAGAGTGGCCAATGTCCAAGCTCATGGTGGCGTTTTATCGCTCGGTGAGGGATCGGCCTCCAACTCCAGGAGAGAAATGAGCTCAAACTCCTCCACCTTCAGGACAGACCATCCTGGTCTCCGAGTCGTCAATAATCCAAACATAACTTGGAATGTGGCTGTAACTCCATTGCTTTTAGGCCCACGGAAAAACCTGAGACGAATTCTGAGCCGCATGACTTGATAATGGCATCTGACAAGTTCCCATTTATTCGAGGGGTGGGGGATAAAAATCTTTTGTCTGATCATTGTGTCAAAATCCTGCAACTCATTTTCATTTCTCTCTCTTGGGCAAGATTAAAAAGCAAACCCCCATACATGCTGTCATATGATCCTGATGCTGAGAGTTTGAAACATTTCAACAGTAATTTAATATAGGGGATTTGAGGAGAGAGCGAGAGGAGGGAGAAAGAGAGAGGAGAGAAAGCACGAGAGAGAGAGAGAGAGAGAGAGAGAGAGAGAGAGAGAGAGAGAGAGCCCTAAGAGGACGTGGAGGGTTACCTGATAGGGGACAAGATGAATATCAAATCTGTGACTGTGCCTCACTTCCCCACCCAGGAGGGAAGCTGTGTTCCATGTCCTCCACCCTCCCCAGCCCCACAGGGGAGCCCCGAAGATATAGGAGGAGGAGGAGGACTCTCAGACCCAGAAGGAAGGGCTGGGCGCTCTCCCTGCCCCAGCTGCTGGGTCACCAGCATGCTGCTGTGCTGCACTGAGTGGCCCTGATGACACTCCTGCTAGGAGAGCTTGGACCCATATCCTTCCTCATTCCAGCACCAGCTCCCCCCACTCCACACACACACACAGTTTATAATGAAGATGGAGAATGAGTGACTTCAGGTCTCTATGGCAACTTTAATTC
>NW_005371827.1:327023-333125 GCF_000412655.1 Myotis brandtii | reverse complement strand
TCAGCCACCTTTTTTTTTTCTGTTTCTCATAAATCGTCATTCCTTTGGTCTGACCCTTTTGCTAGACATTATCCCATTACCCTTATGTTTGTCTCTTGTGAAAAAACCATGACTATGCATTATGCAAAAATGCTTTATGTAATTGGTGCCTTTATTGGGATATGGAATCTTAGCCTGGCAAACACTGATCCCCTCCCAACACAGAGGCCCAGGACCTGCGGGCCACTCTGCCCCTGGAGCCCCTGGAGTGCACGCTCACTGGCCCCCCTGGAGCCCCTGGAGTCCATGCTCACCGGCTCCCCTGCAAAGGCCTCCGTTTATGTTAAAATGGTCCCTTCTCCTCCCTGGCTGCTCCGCTTTCTTCTTCGGAAGTTTCTCAGAGACACTCAGCAATCCAAGTCAACAAATGTTTACTTAATACTTTAGGGCTCTGTGTTTTGTTTCCCAGCACCAACTCTTCCCCCACACACTTCTGAGGGCTTCTCCACTTTCTTCCACAGCTGGGGATGGGTGGGCCCACCCGTGTCCAGGAAAGGAACACATGACTCAGACCCAGGCCCGTGGACGTGTCCCACTCCGTGAGGGGTGACAGGTCCTACTCCCTGAGGGGCTTGGGGACGGCTGGAGAGTGGCTGGGCTCTGAGCCAAGAAGACATCAAGTCTGAAGCTCCTGCAATCATCTCTGAGGCTGAGGGTCGGCCTAGCCCAGTGGACATGCAGCCAACACCGACCAGAAGGGAACTGAGACACGGGGTGACAGGGCCAGGTTCTGGGACATTATTTGGTGCCTAATAGGCAGCAACTCTAAGCGTTCTCTGCTTGCACCACTCCTAGTTAGCTTTTCTGTTTCTGACACAAGTATCTCAACATGCCCGCAGGACATAGGTACAAATGAGTCACCACACGGTAGATAGCATCATAGCAGAACCCCAACTTCCTCTCAGAGTTCTCATTATACTCCAAATCTTTTTTGTGAGCCCCCCCCGCCCCCAATCTCCAATGTTCTTGTGTTCCTGCTTTAATCCAGTCCACTGCCTGGCCCTCTGCCAGCCATCCCTCCAGGATTACCCCTGGGCCCCATGCCCTCACTGCCCCACAGGCTTCCTTAGCTGATCTGCACCTGCACCGGCACTGCCACCTCTCCCAGGCCTCCGTGCTGCTCTGGACCCCGGACTCACCTCTGTCCTGAGGAGAAAGAACTCCCTCCCTTGCTCTGTGGCCCACATCTCTGGAGCTGTTCCTCCACAGTGGGTGAGCCCCTGTGCTCAGCACCTGTCCCCATCACCTGTCCCTTCCTCCTCTCTCTTGGCACCCCCTCCCCCATGGCTACATCGAGTTAAAACTGTGGGTTCCGCCTAACCAGTTTGGCTCAGTGGATAGAGCGTCGGCCTGTGGATTGAAGGGTCCCAGGTTCAATTCCGGTCAAGGGCATGTACCTTGGTTGTGGGCACATCCCCAGTAGGAGGTGTGCAGGAGGCAGCTGATGGATGTTTCTCTCCCACCGATGTTTCTAACTCTCTATCCCTCTCCCTTCCTCTCTGTAAAAAATCAATAAAATATATATTTAAAAAAAATAAAATAAAATAAAACTGTGGGTTCCGGTCAGAGCTGCCTCCTAGGCCCATAGCGCTTCCCAAATGTGCGAAGCTAGCAAGGGTCCCTGGAGATCAGGGGGCTCTTGGCGTGACCTCACAAAATATCCATACATAAACTGGAGATAGCTAAGCATCATTTCTTAGCAATCTACAAATACCGAAATGGTAGTAGAGCCAACATTTGAATACAAAGTCGGGGCAGAAAATGGTGGCAATTAATATGTATTTATTTAATTTTCTACAAACTGAATGGAAAATGATTAGTACTGGATTTTGACAGCTCAGCGCCGTGGAAACCCAGTGTCCTGCAGAAGCGTGACTGGGAACTCCTGGCCTAGAGCAGAGGGAGCTATGGGGCACCAAAATGTCAACCACACGCATAAGGAAAAGTGCATGGGAAAAGCAAGTTGCAGGGCGACGCAGAGTGTAATCCCAGATTTTTAGAAAATCAAATCTTACGTGTGCAGGGACCCCTGCACACCCAGCCGCGTCAGCCCCACCTGAAACCTGTTGCCCCATCAGTGCCATGCTTCCCATGCTCATCCCAGCTAGCTCCAGGTGGCTTCCAGCAGGTGCGCAAAGCAGCCCGGGTGTTTAATACACAGCCTATAAAATGAATCATCTTCCAAGGTCACAGTGGGATTGTCCTGAAGGGGGCTCTGTCCATGGTCTTCCCTAGATCTTGGGATTGTAAGTGAGCTTTTGTTTTCTTCTTTAGATTAGCCTGTGCTTTCCAACCTAGTGTGTGTGTGTGTGTGTGTGTGTGTGTGTGTGTGTGTGTTTGCTTGTCTTATTTTGTATTATTTTTTGTTTTTTATTTATTTCAGAGAGGAAGGGAGAGGGAGAGAGAGAGATAGAAACATCAACGATGAGAGAGAATCATTGATTGGCTGCCTCCTGCACATCCCACACTGGGGATCGAGACCACAACCCAGGCATGTGCTCTGACTGGGGAATTGTACTATGACCTCCTGGTTCATAGGTCGATGCTCAACCACTGAGCAACACCGGCCAAGCTTTTGTGTGTTTTTTAATGGAAAAGTCTTTCGTTTTTAGATTGGTGGAGAGGGTAGTTTAAAAAATTGAAACTACTCTTGTGATTCTCTTAAAGAGAAGTCTTCTTTCTCAGGCTCACGTCTCTTTGCTTCGATATTCCTCCTGACCCTGGGTCCTTAAAGCCAAGAACTGTGCCTTTTCACTCAACAAACATGTAAGAAACATCAACCATGTCCCAGAAGTGCCAGGGTCAGCTCAAACTGCGCGGTGGCACCAGGCTTTCAAACAGCCCCCGCAGCTCTCCACGCCCAAGTCCTGTGAGCTCCTGGAGGGCGGGGCCGGGGTCTACGTCATCTCAGAGGCCTCGATGCCTTGCACTGTGCCTAGCTTAGAGTTCATTGTCCACAAACAGCGCTGAATGAACTGGTGAGTAAATGGATAAGAAATAAAGGACAAATGCACTAGAATCCCCACAATACTGAGAGTACTTCTATGGGGGGAGATGAAACAAGAGCTTCAATGTTTATAGAAGAAGCATCATTTTTTCCTGGAGAGTTTCTGGCAAGTGTTGGGCATGTCATACCTTTCCTTTCTTACCTTATCCACTTACCTCCTTCCTGATAAAACCAAATGAGAGGAGGTCTTGTTCCCGCCATTGATGTCCCTAATTCTAGAAACACCACGGAATTCCAGGGCTGAGACGGTGTCCTCAGGGCACAGGGCTGACGATGCTCTGATAATGCTGAGCTCCTTGATGTGGCCGGGGTGGGTTCACAGTGGCCGTCTGCAGGCAGCGGGGAAGCTGCCATTCCATTCATTCTGGTAAATATGTGAGGCTCTGAGGATGTGGCCAAGGAAATGGTCATATGCCCTGGACTGCTTACTTTCCCACTCCAACCTCTCTCCTGCCCCCACAGGAGCTAAAAGTCCTCGTGGGTCAACTACTCAGATGGCGACGGATGTCACCTCCATCTCCTGTTGGGCTGGGGATAAGGTCAGTAGGAGAAGGGAAAGTGTTAATTATTAGAGAGTTTGTTTCTCCTTTTCTCCAGAAACCATGGAGAAAATAATGCTATCAACTGACACATGATAACCACTAAACACCCAAACAATGGAGCCCCACTGTGTTTCACCTCCTGACAAACCTTCAGGGAAAACGCAGGAGGAGCTGGGCGCTGGGAGAGCGCCCTGCTCCCAGGAGGTCCATGGTGTCAGGTAAGGAAAATGCAATTTAGAAAGTTCCAGTACAGGACACAAGAAAGGAAAAGTAATTCCATGTATCTCAGGAATCACACCAGCTGGATTCGGGTCTTGGCCCTGACACAAATTATGAGGTCCCGGGTAATTATGAAATCTCTCAGAGCCTCAGTGTTATCATTTATAAAATACAATTGGAAAAATAAATCAATGAAATAAAATCCAGTTGAAGTGGTCCACTCTTCCTCTTTCTCTTCCCTTCTCTCTTTCCTTCTCCTCTTGAAGAATTCCCTCCCAAAATCATTACATGGGACTGAAGGAGGCCTGCAGTGGACTGAATGATGCCTCCCAAAGATGTCCACATCTTAATGCCAAAACCTATGAATGTTACTTTACTATAAGGTAAAAGGGACTTCAAAGATGTGATTAAGGGAAGGATCATGAAATGGTGAGGTTTTCAGGATGATGTAGGTGGGCCCAGTGTAATCTCGCAGGTCCTTGTAGGAGGGAGGCAGAGGGTCAGATACAGAGAGACGATTGAGGACAGAAGCAGAGGTCCGAGAGGACAGAAAGGTCATTCAGCTGCCTTCAATATGAAGGAGAAACTGTGAACCCAAGAATGTTTGCAGCCTCAGAACCAGGAAAAGACAGGAAATGGATCCTCCCCGAGAGCCTCCAGAAGGAATGTTTTAAACGTCTGATCTCCAGAAGAATAAGATAATAAATGTATATTGTTTTAAGCCATTAGGAGTGTGGTACTTCGTTATGCTAGAAAAACAAAATGACTACAATGTCCGTGAAGGAGGGGCTGAGCAGTATGAAGAGAGCATTCTTCATACCGGAGAGCAGGGGGCCATGGGGGCCTCAGAGGAAGTGTTGGAGAGGAGAGGTTGAGGGTGACATCTGTGCGAGGGGCTGCACAGAGCAGGTGACAGAGCCCAGGTGGAGATATGTCCATGCCGGGGGATGGGAACAGCGGTGACAGGAAATTGGTTCATAGAGAGGGATTTGTCAAATAAGCAAATATTTTTAAAATAATAGGAGTGAGATTTCTCACTGTCAGAGAAGGTGCTAGATTGAAATCAGAGGTGAACTCATCATTTGTGATTTTTTAAGAAGGCACAAAAATAAATGTACATCTATTCCCAAGTTCTGTCCACTGAGACCTGGAGAGCAACAGTAGCCCAGTTACAATGAGCACAGCTAGAGGTCCAATCTTGGCTTCTAAATGCCCTTCCAATGAAAAGGGAGCCATGTTCCTTAGAGAAATTGTGGAATTCAGGAGTGGGGCCAAAGAACAAAATGAGGCTGGAACATCTTTTTGTGCCAAAAAGTACAGAATTTCTCAAAGATTGATGGAGTCATATCGAAAGGACATAGAAGACAGCTTGAAGGTGTTTCTGGTAGCCAAAATCAGGATAATTTGAGCATCTAGATAGAAGATACCTGTTATATATATTATATTGCATATATAATGGTAACCTATTCAATAAAATAGAAATCTATAACTTTATAAATAAATGAATAAGTACATTAAGGTTTGTATGATAAAAGGAATATTCATATACACTTGAAGTACCTCTCTACAAAATACTTACTAACCCAAAAAAGAAAGAATATAAATTAGAGAAGTCTGGCAGACACTATCTCAGTCAAGTGATCAAAATTAACATCATCAGTAATAGAAAAAGGTAAATTGTGCATTATCTGATAGAATGTAATGAAAATTACACAGCATCACATCTGTGATATTGCTGATAAAGTTGTATAACTTAGGACAGACACATCCAGCAAACCCAAATTATACAAAATAATAATAATAATAATAATAATAATAAGACTGTATGCTTCAAAAGTATCAAGACAATAAAAGTCAAGAAAAGTTTGAGGGACTATTTCAAACTGAAGGAGACTAAAAAGACAAGTAAATGTAACCATCATTCTGTGCTCTTGACCATAAAGGACATTATTGAGACAACTGGCAAACTTGAGTGGGTCTGAGGATTAGGCGGCAGTATGTCAAATGGGAATTTGCTCATTTGGATGGCTGTCTCCCTGCAATGGGCTGTTAGTGGCCATACATTGCACTCACTGGCTGGGAGCAGCATGGTCTCTACACAAATACGATGGAAGTTTCCAAAAGGCAGCACTTAGAGCCTGTCGTCAATTATGCTCTTGGTAGCAGGAGATGTGAATGGGGCATTTTTATAGCCTTCACACACCACCCTGAGAAAATTTTCCTTTTCCCGCAAACAGTTACTGGAAGTTTAAATGTTTGTTTTAATATTATAAAATTTATTTTAAGATCCCATGT
>NW_005371827.1:322013-325505 GCF_000412655.1 Myotis brandtii | reverse complement strand
CAAATTTTTGTGCACTGGGCCTCTAGTATATATATATAATGCAAAAGTTCTACAGATATTATCTGATTGATATCACCCAGAATTTGGATCCATGGATAAACTCAAGCATATTGCCATTCATTTGGAGAAATAGGATCCAAATCTTAAATTAACTTCATCCTTTCTTCATATCTTTTGCCCTTTCCTCTTGCATATTTGGGAACCTCCAGCTCTTGCTGGTCCCATTAGTGACTTCAGATGTCCTTCCAGACTTGTCCATGGACCAAGTGCTCCATCTGAAAGAGATCTTCTCTGCAACCAGGACCAAGCCATTGCTCGGTTCTTCCCAGGAGGCAGCTGCTCTTTCAGAGGCTCCGCTGTCTCTCAGTTTGACTATTGCATCAACCTTCTAACCAGGCTCCCTACCTCCAGCCTTACTTTTGTTGTTCCAATCTGTTCTCCATTTTATAGGCAACATATTACTCTGAAATGCAAGTCTAATCATGTCACTCTCCTGCTTGACATTTGTCAGTCATTCTCTATTGCCTAAGCCTGGGCTTCAGAAGATAGGCGAGTCCCACCAGATTGTGTCACAATTTTGTGTGTGTGAGGATACCTACCATTTTCCTGGTAGAGCATCTGTAGATGTCAGCAGATTTCCAAAGGGTCCGTGGAGAAATGGTTGAGAAGCCCTGGGCTCAGATTAAATCCATGCAGACAAGAGCCGGTTCGGTCTGGCTGCTGCCCTCACACCACTTCTCTGTGTACTTTTTGCTCTAATTCCAAAGTCCTTAGAACTTGCCACTTCCACCAGGCCGCTTCCACACTCCCACGCCTTCACTCTTGCTGTGCTTGTTGCCCTCCCTGCTCTCTGCCCCTCGCTGCTCCCTAAAGGCTCAGTCCACATAGCTCCAGCAACCCCCCTGTCCCCGCAAAGACTGCCAGAACCCCCAGACTGGGCTGTGTTCCTCTAAGATGCCCTTTGCACATCTTTGTGACCATACTGACCAGGATCTGTTCTAGTTACTGATCCACGTGCCAGTCTAGTCACTGGACTACGGGTGCCCTGAGGGCAAAGACGACATACTGTTATGTCTGAGTTTCCTGGACCTTCTGCAGGCCAAGCGTGTGTCTGACTCCAGGCTCACGGTACACTGATGGAATGTAGTGGAACACACCCTGACTGCTGCTACAGTTGCTTCATTCTCCAGCATTTTATTTGCCTGGGCTGGCCAATCTAGGAGGGGTTCCCTCCACCTGGCACAGGTAAAGGACCAGGGCTGGTTTCTCTGGGGCCAGGAGGGAGACAGCCTGGCTCCACTAGCGACCTTGGGCGAATTGCCTCACCTCTCGGTGACCCTCCCTTTCTCCTGTGTAAAACGAAGCTAATAGTCCCGGCCTGCCCAGCCCCACCCTGACAGCCCAGACAGACTGGATAATGGGTCTGGAAAGCTTGGGGAAGGGGGCCTATGCATATGTGAAATGTGCGCACAGCTCCACGCTTGCCAGGAGAAGACAGAGTGTGTCTCACCCAAGACTAGGCACCGTGAGGGTGATGTCTCTGGTTCTGGTGTCCATAAGGAATAAAGAAAGTCCGATGAAGTCTGAAGCCAAAGCTCAGCCCTTTAGACCCCGCCCTAACTTTCCCGGTTCTCTTGACAAAGGCTATGGGAGGGTGTCTGGACCTTAATCTTTTCGTTTTGATCTGGCTTGGGGCTGAGAGCTGAGAAGGGAGGGGTGAGGGGAGAGAGTCTGATAGTCAACCACTGAATAACTGAGAGTGAAGCAGAATGTGACTTTGACTTTCTGCTGGCAGATGGCAATAATACCACCCTTTGGAATGTCCTCGGAGCCGCCAGTTGCTGTCTTTTGGTTTAGATTAAACCTTGAGATAGCTTGCCAAATTTGAAACCCACCCAACCCTCACGCAGTGTATGTTTTGAGCTCAACTTGAACTTTATGAGGTGCAAGTTAATTTGCATTTGGCAAAATGCAATTTCCTGTTTCTAAGAAAAAGGGACTTTAAAGATTTATTTAAGAGACACAAATGGCTTCCTGGACATCAAATAGCTCTTACAAAGCAATATTTTAATAAGTTAAGTGTAAATGAATTGAAAACACATGAATCTGATTTCCCTTGAACTGCAGATGGGTTTAACAAATAGAGGGGGAAATGGCTTGGCACAGGGGTTGGGGGTTTTCTCCATCCAAAAAGCTTAGGAAAGTAGATCAAGATGTTAGACAAACCCCTCCACACACCAGGGATCCCTCCTCAGATTGTGTATCTCCAGAACTCGTGCAACAAAGGGAGGGTTCCACATCAGCTCCACTGGGCAAGTCCCTCTCGCCACTCTGCATTCTGCCTCTGTCTTTCCAAGTCTTCCCGCTGCCTCCTCCTCCTCCCTCCCTCAGAGTGCAGGCCTCCCCAAAGCCTCCTGCCCGGCCGGCCCCATTGCTGAGACCATACAGCACTTGTGCTCACGCAGGCTCCACGTGTCCAGTCCTTCCCCAACAGGGAGCCAGGGAAACGCCCTCAGTCACCTGCCCTCTGTATCACCTGTCCCCTCCCTCCAATTCCATCCCTCAGGGAGACAAGCCTGCCACTGGGCTGGAGGCTGACTGCGAGGATGCCACCTCTCCCTTTCGACAGGATGGAGTCCTTGGCAAGGGAATGGCCGGTTGTATAGGAACAAGGTTAGGCCGCGCAGGCTGGAAAGGCAGCTGCACACCAGTGCACGGGAGGTAAGCTCCCTGCGGGGCAGTGGGGTCAGAGGAAAAGGCAGCGGTCCTCAGACAGAAAAACAGACCCTGAGAACAGGCCCTAAGTCAGCAGGACTCGGGACGTAGGACTCAGCCTCTCTTTCTTGGTCTGGACACAAGGCATCACAGGGCCTTGTGTGTGCTCCTGGGTGGTGGCAGGATGGTATAGAGTTGGTCACAAGTTGAAGAGAGGGGCAGGTCCCTTGAACCAGATGAATTAGACACATCGTTCTGTCTGCGGTTATTTCCCTTTGCCACCCCCCCATTACGTAGGGCAGAAGGGCCAAACCAAGAGCAAGCCAGCCAGCCCTCCCTTCACATCCCCTGGCCTAGATGAGACAAGCTGGGACCGTCAAACAAGTCTGCGTAGGTAGTGAGGGATGGAGAGACCTGCTCACAGCCAGGCCCCTGTTAGCAGCGGTACCCCGAGGCCTTCAGGGTCCCAAATCAAAGGCAGAAGGCAGAGCTCAGGTTGAGAGTTGGAGCACCCACATTGAAGGTGGTTTGTTTTTATTCAGGAAGGTGGCCATTCCTCATGGGAGGGTGTGGGGGACAGTCTTAAGGGTTCTAGAAGAGGCCATTGCCCTATTTGTTCAACAAAATTTCACTCACCACCAGTCACCCACCATAGAATCGTGCTGGGTCCTGCTGGTGAGGAGAGACGCTGGAGTGCTATGGTTTCCAAAAAGAGTCTGCTCCAGCCCTGCCTGGGCTGCCCACTCCAACCTTCTCCCCTCCTCCCCAGCCACTCCG
>NW_005371827.1:319893-321998 GCF_000412655.1 Myotis brandtii | reverse complement strand
GCCCTGGCTGCCCACAGAGCAAATGGGAGTCCAATGGGAGTCAGAGGGGCCTGTGCTCTCCAGAGGAGGGGCCATGAAAGAGATGAGTATTTATCCTCCTCATTTTTTCCTCCTTTCCTAATTTGCAGCCTTTCCCTCTGGCCTCATTGGATTTATACGTCTATTACCCAAATTGCCATCTAGTCGAGAAGTTAGTCAAAACTGCTGATAGCTGTGTGGTACAGAAGAAGGGGAGGGCATGGCATCAACAGGTCTGGGTTCCAACAGCATCGCTCATGCTCACTAGCTGGGTTGCCCTGGGAAAGTTGTTTAACCTCTCTGTGCCTCAGTTTCCTCATCTGTAGAATCGGACTAATCCTAAAATTAACAGAGGTATTAAAAGAGCAAATATACATAAAGTGCCCCTGGAAGGAGAGGTGACTGACACATTAAAACATAGTAGACCATGTGAAATCCCAGCTTCAAAGAACGAGCTGTGCCCCCCTCCCTCTCACACATACACACACACAGCCACACACAGTACAAACACAAATACATCCCTGTATAAGTTTTCTATTGTTCATTACAAATTAGCACAAATATGTTGGCTTAAAATATCCCCCATTAACTAGCTGACTGTTCTGTGGGTCAGAAAGCAGACACCGCATCGCTAGACTTCTGGTGGACTATCACAAGTCCAAACCCACCGTGTCAGTGGCTTTGGAAGACTTCCCCGGCCCAGTCAGGTCACTGGCAGTTCAGCTCCCACACTTGTGAGGCAGCAGCCTGCATGTCCTGGCCGCTGGCAGCTGGAGCCTGCTGTTACTAGTAGCTGAAGCCCCCTGCATCCCCTGCCACATGCCCTCCATCTTCACACCAGCAATGGAGCACTTCTGAGCCACTCCCCCGACCCCCCACCTTTTGCTCCGATCCCTGACTCCTCAGTATCTGACCTCTAGTCCTGGATTTAAAGGGTCATGGGATTGGGTCAGGCTCACCCAAATTGCCTCCCTATCTTAAAGTCAATGGATTTGGGACCTTAAGGACTTGAAAAATATTGACACCCTCTAACTCAGTCATTTCATGCTGGGGAAGCTAAACTAAGGAACTGATCTGAAATGCAGGTGGAAAGAGTCTTATTAATAAAGATGTTCATTGTAGAGTCACTTATTATAGTGAGAATCTATAAATAACATGAATGTTGAATAAAAGGCTGTAAGTAATAACATTTAAAGTCACCTGATGAAATGGAACAATTTTAAATGATGCTTTAAAATATATTTATTGATAGGTAAATGTTTAATGTGATAATGCTTGTTATATATAAAATCCTATCTTGAGTATGAGTCTGCCTGTCATATTTACATATATATGCATATCTATACCCATAAATAGCTAGCTAATATGTACATAAATAGCTATAGATAGGGTGAGAGGGCAAATATCACAATGTTAATCGATATTATCTCCAGAAACCAAGAAGACAAATTATGTTTATTGACATTAATTTTTTCAAATTGTGATAAAGCATATACAACACAAAAGTTACCATTTTAGCGTAAGTGTACCGTTTAGTGGCATTAAGTGCAGTTCACATTGTGCAGCCATCACTACCATCCATCTCCAGAATTTTTCCTCTTCCCAAACTGAAACTGTCCCCATTAAATGTTAACTCCCCATTGCCCTCTCCCCCCAGCCCTGGCAACCATCCACGCTCTGTCTCCATGACCCTGACTACTCTAGAAACCTTATGTAAGACACAGTATTTTTGTGTCTGGCTTATTTCACTCAATGTGATGTCTTCACGGTTAACCCATATTGTAGCACATGTCATGGTAAAGACTCTCCATGACTACACTGTGGTCAGAATTTTCTGACCCCTCTTCTCAATTAGGCCTGAACCTTGGTCCCCACCCCTGCTGGACTTGCATCGCCCAGTGTTAGATAGAATCCTGCCAAGTCAATTTAGTGAGTATCCCCACCATTAGTACCTAGTCACCCTGGCTTGTCACTAGCAAGAATCCTGGTAAGTCTGTTTAGCTAGAGCCCCCCTATGTTTGATGACTCCTCTTAGTACTTTTCCATCCACTGACCCCACCCCCCCGCACCCCCTGGCATTCTGTTTG
>NW_005371827.1:318205-319622 GCF_000412655.1 Myotis brandtii | reverse complement strand
AAATCATCATACTATTTCCCACAGCAGCTGCAATTTTATATTCCTACCGGCAATGCACAAGGGTTACAATTTCTCCAGATCTTCTCCTATACTTGTTATTTTCTCCTTTTTTAAAAAATAATAACCATCCTAATGGCTGTGAAGTAGTATCTCATTGTAGTTTGGGTTTGCATTTTTCTAATAATTAGTGTCACTAGATTCCAAGGCTAAGATCATCCACACACTCATATTGCTAATTACTATGTATTGATATAAAGGTGGGACAGTGAAAAAGGCTGACAGGAAAAACATTATTCATTTGAAATATGGTGTTGGAGGAGAGCTCGACGGATACCCTGGACCACCAGAAAGATGAACAAGTGGGTCCCAGAGCAAAGTAAGCCTGAAATGTCACTGAAGGCAAAGATGACACAACGGGAGCTGTCCTGCTTAAGAAGGCAGGGATCCTTACAAAAGACAATAATGTTGTGGAAAATCAAAGGCAGCAGGAAAAACTGAACACCTAATACGAGATGGATTGACTCCCTAAAGGAAGCCAAAGACATGAGTCTAAGGAGCTGAGTAGGCACACTGTGCACCTCACGATACCCTGGACCACCAGAAAGATGAACAAGTGGGTCCCAGAGCAAAGTAAGCCTGAAATGTCACTGAAGGCAAAGATGACACAACGGGAGCTGTCCTGCTTAAGAAGGCAGGGATCCTTACAAAAGACAATAATGTTGTGGAAAATCAAAGGCAGCAGGAAAAACTGAACACCTAATACGAGATAGATTGACTCCCTAAAGGAAGCCAAAGACATGCGTCTAAGGAGCTGAGTAGGCACACTGTGCACCTCATTCAGTCATAAGGCTTGCCGGGAGCTGGAGCCACCTCAATGGCATCTGACATATGCATGATAATTAGTGATGTTGATCATCTTTTTGTGTACTTGTTGGACATCTGTATACCTCCTTTGGAGAAATGCCTATTCAGGGCCTTTGCCCATTTTTTATAGTGGGTTGCTTATTTTTTGTTGTGGTTGTTGCATAAGAGTTCTTTTTCTGGATAGCAAATTTTCTCCCATCCTGGGGGTTGCCTTTTCACTCTGTTGATAGTGTCCTTTGGCACACAAAATAAATTTTCTTTGTATTCCAAAATTCCACAATGAACATGTAACATTTTCAAAATAGAGGGGAAATTTTTAAAAACTTCTTAAGATATTTATGAAGAATTTTTAATGATATGAAGAAATAAATATGTAATATAGTATTGCTAATTAAAGCACAAGAAACTCGGTTATAAATATAATCAGATCTCAACAATAAAAACAATATATGCCTTGTACAAAAAGACCAGAAAACAACAATAATTATTTAAGTGGGGAGGGGATACCATCTAGGTTCTCAAGTATCAACCTTCTCAAAAGCACAAAGAAAAA
>NW_005371827.1:291638-316924 GCF_000412655.1 Myotis brandtii | reverse complement strand
AAATCATCATACTATTTCCCACAGCAGCTGCAATTTTATATTCCTACCGGCAATGCACAAGGGTTACAATTTCTCCAGATCTTCTCCTATACTTGTTATTTTCTCCTTTTTTAAAAAATAATAACCATCCTAATGGCTGTGAAGTAGTATCTCATTGTAGTTTGGGTTTGCATTTTTCTAATAATTAGTGTCACTAGATTCCAAGGCTAAGATCATCCACACACTCATATTCCTAATTACTATGTATTGATATAAAGGTGGGACAGTGAAAAAGGCTGACAGGAAAAACATTATTCATTTGAAATATGGTGTTGGAGGAGAGCTCGACGGATACCCTGGACCACCAGAAAGATGAACAAGTGGGTCCCAGAGCAAAGTAAGCCTGAAATGTCACTGAAGGCAAAGATGACACAACGGGAGCTGTCCTGCTTAAGAAGGCAGGGATCCTTACAAAAGACAATAATGTTGTGGAAAATCAAAGGCAGCAGGAAAAACTGAACACCTAATACGAGATGGATTGACTCCCTAAAGGAAGCCAAAGACATGAGTCTAAGGAGCTGAGTAGGCACACTGTGCACCTCACTCAGTCATAAGGCTTGCCGGGAGCTGGAGCCACCTCAATGGCATCTGACATATGCATGATAATTAGTGATGTTGAGCATCTTTTCGTGTACTTGTTGGACATCTGTATACCTCCTTTGAAGAAATGCCTATTCAGGGCCTTTGCCCATTTTTTATACTGGGTTGCTTATTTTTTGTTGTGGTTGTTGCATAAGAGTTCTTTTTCTCCCATCCTGGGGGTTGCCTTTTCACTCTGTTGATAGTGTCCTTTGGCACACAAAATAAATTTTCTTTGTATTCCAAAATTCCACAATGAATATGTAACATTTTCAAAATAGAGGGGAAATTTTTAAAAACTTCTTAAGATATTTATGAAGAATTTTTAATGATATGAAGAAATAAATATGTAATATAGTATTGCTAATTAAAGCACAAGAAACTCGGTTATAAATATAATCAGATCTCAACAATAAAAACAATATATGCCTTGTACAAAAAGACCAGACAACAACAATAATTATTTAAGGGGGGAGGGGATACCATCTAGGTTCTCAAGTATCAACCTTCTCAAAAGCACAAAGAAAAAGAAAAATGCTTTAGGTCCCTTCCTTTGTCCTTAGCTCTCTCTGCCCTTCTTCTTTGGAAATCACAGGGGAGCCCCTTTAGCCAGGTGCTGGGAGTGGGTCACGGGAGGTCCATCTTCATTGCGCATTTCAGCTCACCTACTTGCAAGGCAGAACAGGAGCAAATTCCTGCAAGAAATGAGTTTCCAGTTCTGTTTCTGAGGACATGTGCCTGAAAACTCTTACTGCCTTTACATAAAGGAGAATTTGCAGATGACAAACATTTTCTTTCACTGAGTTAACTCACCCCAAGGTATGAAGCTCTGCAAACACTTTCATATGCTCATCTCCAGAATAACGGAGCAGAAATAAACTCCTCCTTAAAAAAAACTGTAAAGGAGGAGGGTCTTCATCCGTGGTTTCCTTTCCCCTCATTGCCATGTGTTGGGCAGTGGTCAGCGTGTGTACCTGCCTCAGGTGTTCTGTTTCTGAGGACATGTGCCTGAAAACTCTTACTGCTTTTACATAAAGGAGAATTTGCAGATGACAAACATATTCTTTCACTGAGTTTAGCTCACCCCAAGGTATGAAGCTCCGCAAACACTTTCATATGCTCATCTCCAGAATAACCGAGCAGAAATAAACCCCTCCTTAAAAAAGAACTGTAAAGGAGGAGGGTCTTCCTCCGTGGTTTCCCTCGTTGCCCTGCGTTGGGCAGTGGTCAGCGTGTGTACCTGCCTCAGGTGCGTGAACACGTGCACTTCGGAAGGATTCTGCACCTGCTCTTCCAGAGTACCAGCAGCTCAAGGCTCTGCCCCTGGACCGCAGGCTTCCTCAGAGGCAGGGCAGTGTGTTTGAACAGGTGGTACAGGCTACAGTGTTTAGGCAAGAGCAGTACCTACTTCAACAACCATCTGGTTGTGAGATCCTTAAAAAATCACTTCATTTTTCTGTGGTGCAGTCCTCAGGGAGGAGTCCATCAACACTATCCTCCCCCAAGTAAGTGCCCCGCTAATTGTCCCACTCCATTTAGGCCTCTCGGCTCAAAACCACCCCCTACTTACCAGCACGTCTGTTTCCACCATCCCCAGCTCAACTTAGCTACTCTTCACAGGGCCACCAATTCCTGACGTTATAGTGTTTGCTATGTACTTGCTTACTTACCTCCCATCTCTCCTACAGAATGCAAGTTCAATGTTGGCAGGCTTTTGTTTTATTATCCACTCCCAGCATCTAGCACAGTGCCTGGCACATGGTGGGTGCTCAGTAAGGATATCTGCATGGTTTAATCAATCAATAAATCAATCATTAAACAAATTAATTATTAAAATAAGTTTGCTTCTACCTCCCTCATGTTCTGAGGATAACATGAGGTTATTTTTGTGATCCTTAAAATTCTGTACCATTTTCAAATGCATGGTCCCAGTGCTTAAGTCAGTACTGTGTGTGTAGTTAGTGATTAATAAGTCTGGTGAATGATGAAATAAAATAATACATAATGTATTATAGTCAACGTCCAATCATCTGCATTAATAAAGGGGAAGCAAGCAATGGATAATATGAAACAGAAGCTAATCTGAAAATAGTTTCTGTTGGCTGGAATGTATACCATACTATTCATAGCTTTATCTCCCAATAGTTGCCATCAGTCTGTGAGCCGGGGACTGCTGACCAGCTCCGTGTACCTGATGACTCACTCTTCAGACATTTCAAGTCCTCTTTGCCATGTGTTCCAACAAATGTATTCATTTCCTGCTGCCTCCTGAATCTGGGCCTGGACTGAGTTTCTCTATCCTGTCCCTTCAGCTCTGATTTACAGGGCCTTTTCTCAAAGCCAGAGGCGTCCGTGGGCGGCCAGAGCTGGGCTGACTCTGAGCACAAGTTCTCCTGGTGGACAAGGTTGCGGGAGCACATGGGCCAGGGGCTGGGAGGGTGGCTCCAGCACAGTATGGCCCCTTTGGCAAAACTGTGTCTTTCCCCGGGACCTCAAAGGTCTACTGCAGAGCAGAAAACTTTCTGGAATCCGTTGCTTTCTTCTTCTTTGACTTATACAGGTGCAGTCAGCAGCTGGCATTTATTTCTTGAGTCTGATTTTGCGCTATTCATGAATTACCTCACTTAAAGCTCAATGCAACCCTTTGAGATCATTAGAGATATTCTCTCCCCTCTTGCAGATGAGGCAGTGAGGGGCAGAAAGGTGAGGTTCCACCCAGGGTGGGCCCACTTCACCACTCCTGCTGCTCATATATTCTCTCAATAATCACATTACCTTTAAGTGGCTGTTTCCCCCAATTCACTGGATTCCTAAAGGAGATTTTATTTGCACTTGGGAGTACATTTCCAATATAGGAGTGGGGGCCAATGAGAAAATGGGACTCAGTATACTAAACTTAGGTAGGCATTTAAATGACAAACTTACCACTCTGATTAGTTTTGTTTGGGCCAATATTAATTTTAGTCTGTTCACCTGATCAATAAATATTTTGGAATGCCTGTCCTATCTGCGCCCAGTGCTGTTGTAAGCACTGGGGATACAGCAGGGAACAAAACCAATAAATCTCCACCTACATGGATCTTATGTTATAGTTGGGGTCACAGAGAAAAGAGGCAATAGTTAAAAATATAGGGCAGGCGAGCTGGCAAACAAAAAAAAATAAAGTAGGGCAGGAGGATGGGGAGCACAGAGTCTGTGAGAAATATTCAAAAGATGCAGGTGGTATTTGAGGAAAGATCTGAAAGAAGTAAGTGATCCATATAGATATTGGCAAGAAGAGTCCAGATAGAGACAACAGCAGGCTCAAAGGTACCAGGGCAGAAATGTGCCTGAAGTGTTGGAGAAAGAGCAACAGGGCCACTGTGGCTAGAGAGAGCACGAGGGGTGAGTAGGTGAGAGAGAGGGTCTGAGGAGTGAGGAGCAGAGGGTTAGATCATATTGTGCTGGGTCCATGGAGAGGTCAGTGTGTCCATGAACTAGTTTGGAAAAAGTATTATAGCTGCATTTTTATATCAAACATAACATGCATTTGTCCACCAAAGACCCCCCCCATGGTTGAATGTTATTATTCAAGCTAAGCCACCCTAATATGTTTTTCAAAAATAAACTTAAACTTGTTGCTATTTTTAAAGTATTTTATTATATACTGCACTGATAAAGAAGTACATATCCTAAATTTTGTGGGTTTATTAGTTTGATAACTATGTTTCAATATAATTGGTGTTTTGGACTGAATTTCAACAAATTCTTATGTTGAAACCCTAACCCCCAGTGTGATGGTATGTGGAGATGGGTCCTTTGGGAGGACATTAAGTCATGAGAGTGGGTCCCTCATGATATAATCTGTGACTTATCAGAAGAGCAAGAGAGATTTTCTCTCCCTCACTCTGCCATGCACTGAGGAGAGCCATGTGTGGTCACAGAGAGGGAACAGGTGCCCTCTGAAACTCAGGGCGCAAGGCTTCCCAGAACTGGACGTACTGGCATCGAGCTCAGACTTACAGCATCGGAACTACAAGAAGATATATTCCTGTTGTCTGAGCCACCCAGTCTATTGTATTTTGTTACAGCAGCTTGAGAAGAATAAAACAACTGGTTTCCTTTAAGTCCTGTGCCTTTTCTTTTGTGCATTGAAAGACATCCCAAGACAGGGTCCACGGGCTTCACTCTCCTTCCAGGGGGCTCCAGGGCACACACAGCCTAGGAATCCCTCCTATGGGGGCCTTGAGTCATCACAAGGACATGGACTTTCATGCCAATTTGGGAAACGGGGTCATTGGTGGGGTGAGCAGGGGTGTCACTTGAGCTGACATTGTTTGTTAATAGGATCAGAGTGACTCCTGAGTTGGAGTATATTTTGGGCAAAAGCAAGAAAACCAGTTAGTAAGCTACTGCAATAATCTGAGCGTGCATTGAAAGACATCCCAAGACAGGGTCCACGGGCTTCACTCTCCTTCCAGGGGGCTCCAGGGCACACACAGCCTAGGAATCCCTCCTATGGGGGCCTTGAGTCATCACAAGGACATGGACTTTCATGCCAATTTGGGAAAAGGGGTCATTGGTGGGGTGAGCAGAGGTGTCACTTGAGCTGACATGTGTTTGTTAATAGGATCAGAGTGACTCCTGATTTTTGGGCAAAAACAAGAAAACCAATTAGTAAGCTACTGCAATAATCCAAGAAAGAGAGGATGATGTTTTAGATTACAGTGGTTATTTTTATTTTCCCAGATCAAACAGTGACTACTGAGTGAGAAGCCAACAAGGCAAAGAGCGAGAAGTCACTGAGGCATTAAAGCCAACAGACACCACTGAGAGGTGACTACAGATGCAGCCAGGAAGGAAACAGCAATTACAGCAGGTAGCTGGGTACTAATTTCTATAAACGGCAATCCTTTCATCAGTAAAACATTGTAAAAGCCATTTATGGGCAGCCCAACGCACACAAATGAGACAGTAGGATTAGTAGTAATTAATCCCAATTAAATCCAGTCTCAGGACCTGGGCACACCCCTTTCCCAACTCCCCACTCCTCTCCTCTTTCTCCCAAACCTCACCCATCACATAAGGTCAACCCTTCTGATAAGATCAAGCTCTTTCACAACTGACTCCACAGGTACCTCACCACAGCACAGTCAGTGGGCACAGCTGGGGCGTCAGAGGCAGGAGCCCTGCCCCAGAAGGGAGGAAGGGAGGAATGCACGCCGACCAGCTATTAGCTCAAGCAAGGACACAGTGGGAGTCAATGCCAAGCAGACAGGAAAGACTCCCAGACTATGAAGGAGAGAGAGAGCACTACTGGGCAGCAGGACCTGGGATGCTTCACGGTCAGGAGGGGCTTGGCCAGATCCCAGAGGGATGAACGATTTCGGAGTCTCCTTCAAATGAGGAAGGTTCACAGCCATCACTGTAACTCCCGTGCCTGGCTCGCACCTGCTGCCCAGTGAATGGAGGCCTTGGAAGAGAGTGGACCCTCCAGGTGGGAGTGACAGTGTAAGCAGAGACAGCGAAGAAGGGGCACGGGGCCATTCGGATGACCACTGCTTGGTGACGTCAGCCTGTGGACTAAATCCACACTGTTGCCTGCTGTGCAGCCACAAACAAGGAACGGGCTTTGCATTTTTCAGTGGTTGGGAGAAAAAATTAAAAGAAAGGTTCACCTTAATTATTTGAATTTTATTTTGTAATTTAGTGTCCATAAATTTTATTAAAACAGCTATGTCTATTCATTTATATACAGCATGAGGCAAAAGTAGCTTTACAGTTGTTCATATGGAAGATAATACAATAATTAGTAAATAGTAACACAAGAATAAACTGCGTTTCATGTACTCATAACTGTGAACCTACTTCTGCCCCACCCTGTATCGTCTGTGGCTGTTTGGGTGTTACATGGCAGAATTGAGTAGTTGTGACAGAGACCATCTGGTCCAAAGGGTTTAAAATCTTTACAATCGGGCTTTTCGTGGAAAGTCTGCAGACCCCGGTGTGCATGAAGGGCTCTCCCTAGACCTGTGCCATGCCCAACCTATGTCACCAAGCATGGCAACTGTGGCCGGGAGCTTAGTCCTGGCTCCTGGTTGGTTTCTACATTGTGGGCTTTTTCCTTAGGCCAGCAAGGGGCATATTCCTTTCCTGCTCAGTGGGGTCTAGGGATGGAATCTTTCCCCATGTCACCAGCTCTCTCAGTGCTGATTAGCTGCCCTTGCTTTAGTCTAAGTCTCTCTGCACTACTGCAGGCTCTCATGGTCCTAGGTAAGGGCCATATGTTCCTGCTAAGACTGTCAGAAATGCCATAACCGGTTTGGCTCAGAGACTAGATCGATGTTTCTAACTCTCTATCTCTCTCCCTTCCTCTCTGTAAAAAAATCAGTAAAATATATATTTTATAAAAAAAGACTGTCAGAAAGCCCAAACCCTGGTGATTCTGATTGGCCCAGCTTGAGTCACATGCCCTTCGAGACCCAATCACCAGAGCCAAGTAGGTGGTGTCATCTGGAAAGCCTGAGCTATGGAGCAGAGTGAAGGCCATGTCACCAGAACCCAAAACCTAACAGCTGAGCGGGAATACTGCGGGACAGTAGAAGGAGGGTTCCGCAAGAAAGGGATGCTGGGTTACACACAGGACATCGGCTTCTGACTCCAGACTACAGAGGGCCAGAGTCAGGAAACTGGCCCTGGCTGCAGCCAGCAGGTGGGTCCTAGCCCAAGTGTGTGGCGCTCAGGAGCTGTCCTCCGGCCAATCCTGGACATTGTTAGGCAACTCTGGGCAAGGAGAGAGGCCACTGTACCACTCAGAACCAAGACACTTTTCACCTGGGGGTGAAGCCAGTGCCAAGGGGACTGTGGAGGAGGCAAGACTTTGACTCGAGGTCAGCCCTGTGCCCGGGGACTATCTCCTGTGTCTCCAAGTCCAGGGCCGCACCAACAGTGAAGGAGGGACAGACAGGCAGGGCGACCAACATGAGCGCCTCCTGCCTGCCTCCTGCCTACATCAGCTCAGGACCTGAGGTCAGCCTCACGGGCCTCAGCTCATCTGCCACGTGTGCCCAGGGACATTCAGGCAGGAGAAGGGGAGCTTCACACAGATCTTCGAAGTCAGAAAGGACTGTTGGGGATCTTAGATGACAAAGCAGAAAGAGAGGAAATGGTAAAAAAGGAAATTAGGACTCAAAATTACTTCTGTCCTGCCTCCCCTGGGGCAGGAAGAGCTGCTTTCCATACAAAGAAGCCTTCAGCTCTCCTCTGCAGAAAAGGGAGAGTAACTGTGCCTCTGGATGGCCCGGGAGTGAAGCCGGTAGTTCATGGAACAGTTAGCACAGTGCGAGACACAGAGGAAGCACCGGCAGGTGTTTATTTTTCAGTAGCCATGGAAGCAGGGATACTAAATATGTACTGGGGTGAAGGCATGAAGGAGCAGATAAATTCATTCTCAGGTAGCTCAGTGGCACCCTTCAGAATGACATATCCCTCTTACTTATACAAAGACGAGTTCCTCTTATTATTTTTCCAGTTAACAAAAAAAAAATCCAATTTGAGCAAACTCTCCATCAGGCTCTCGTTGCATCCTGTGCAAACGGCTTCCTTAATTAAAAGATCTTAATCACAGCACAGCTTTCCCCATGGAGCCTTCTGAGAGGAGGCAGGATCTGCCAGGGTGGGTCCCGCGTAGCTTCTGAGGGAGGGAGTCACCTCCCTCTGCAGGCGCCTTGGAAAACCCACAGCACGAGGCTACATCTTCCCAACCTTATTTCCCACCTTCCTCCTAGCATCGTCCTCTCCTCTTCCTAACAACCTTCCTCCTCCTGGAGACTCACAGTCTCTTTTTGATCACCCACTCAGCCCCTGTGTCGGCGTGTCTTGTTCTCTAGTCCATCCGACCTCTGCATTCCCTCACTCTCTAGTAGGTTCTAGGACATTCAGCCTGGTGGCAGGTGTTGCTTCCACAGCCTTCAGACTTGCTTACTATGGAGGCTCCTTCAAAAACCAGTGGTGTTTGGTTGATGATTGCATCTTGGATAACCCAGGCTTCCACCTGGAGGCCTTTCCTCCAGTCCCTCCTCACACCTTGCTCATACCCAAGCTTTGTCTGCTTCCTTCTTCAAGACACAGACAGACAGCCCCAAATTTACTTCCTCCAGAAATTTTAATCATGCATCAGTTCTTAAAGAGCCCCCTTCACCATAAATCTGTCCATAAATTCCCCTTCTTCCTGGGAGTAGTCAAATAACCACCATATGACCAAAACAGGGTTGGCTTTCCATAGCGCCATATTTAAACAGTCTATTACAGATTCATGGCACAAACTTTAGTCCAAAGGAATGGCTTTCCCATAGTTTATAAAATGGAAGAGTTTGGTCCAGATGTTTAAGTGAATGTAAATGACAACTAATTTGGGGAGATTGAGGCAAAGGTCAGAGTTGATGCCAGGAAGCTTGGTGTTGAGCTCCAAGGGACTAGGCAGGGGGGAGAATTCTCAACCATTTCTGGGAAGGCCGTTTGGGACTTGCAGATTCTCTTCTGGGCTGATATTTTTGGTAGATGGGCCACCAGGGAGTGTGAGTCAGGAGAAGTGGGGAAGGAGAAGACAATATTTTCAACTAAGAAGGACCATGGAGATCTCCTATTTCAGGATTTTTCGTATAGTTTTTGAGCCTCAGAACTTTCTTCAAACAAAATATTTTACAAAAGATGTTCTCTGACTTAGGTCATCATCTAGTTCAGCAAGGCCTTGCCTAGCTTATAGAAATTGTCATTTTGTAGGTCAAAGATGTTAGAACATTGACAATTTCATGTGGTTCAACCTAATGCTTCAGGAAAACGTTCTACCAATTTCTTCCACCACTGGCAGCCTCGCCACTCTCTTTGACTTTAAATCTAAGGAATCACAAAGTCTGCACTGGGTCCACTGTCCTTTCCTTTCCTTGAACATCAAACAAATGTCCAGCCTTGGTTTGGACGGTGATTTTTCTGGTCATTGCCAGAACATGATAGAAGGGTGAACACAGGCTACCTGATGGAACAGGAGCAGGTGCTTTGAGAATCCACATTGTCCCAGAGACAAACAGGGAAAATGTGTTTTCATGCTGTTGTTATGTCTTCCCCATGTGGAACTATTTTCATATGTGAAATTTATGCAAGTGAATGTTTCATAACCCATGAGTGCTCTCACCACAGCATCACAGGCAGACAGAGTGACTATGTTTTCCTTTCTTTATTACTAAACTTATGTTACTTATTATAAAAGTAATAAAAACCCATTATGTAATACAATATAGAAAATACAGATAAGAAAAAGATGTGTTTTGATCACTGACAATCCTATCCTTCATTTCCTTCCCATCTTTTCTTCAAAGAAATAGAAACACTCTATAAATATATGTAAACATTTAGTGACATATTTTAACAAAGGTAGGATTACACATACATATTGATTATAACTCTTTTTTCACTCAATAACATATTCTGATCATGTGTTTATATCATTAAATATGCATCTAAATTCAACACTCAATTACTGTATGAATACATTGTGTAGAATAAATGATCAACTCTTTGGCCATATGTTAATTGTTGAATATTAAGGGTTTTTTTCCCTTTTTTATTATAAGTATCATGTTACCAAGGGTCCTTGCACATATATATCTGCTCATTTGCCCATTTATTTCCTTATAAAAGTAGAGTTGTTGGACCCAAACAGTATATACTAGTGTGGACTCTAACAGTTGGGTAACCAAACCTCATTCCTAGTCACTTTGGACATTAACCAAAGCTCTGATGACATTGAGAGCTTTGCTGACTTTGGAGGGACTGCCTCCCCCTGGGTTAGCCAATTTCTAGCAATAGTGTGAGATCACACTTTTCAAATAGAAACCAACCAATCCAGAGTCCACACCCTCCCTGTCAGGTTCTCATAGGGCTCCCACACCCTGGGCCACTATCTGCCTATCCTGATACCCCAGGGCCAGGCACCAGACAACCAGGAACAACCTCTGTGCCCCAGAGCCCACTGGGATTATTCAAACTAGCCAGTCCTAAGCCTCCCACTCTGCCTCCCCCTTCCTTCCATGGAAACCACAGTAATACTCTTGCTCAAATTTTCCCTGGGTCCCTCTCCTCCTGTCTGACCTCTATTTGGCCTTTCCTGATGGGGTGCGCCCCCTTCTCTCAGAAACTATGAATAAAAACTGGTAATCATCTCCTGCTCCTATTGGCCTTACTATACCTTGAATTTTCTATCAATATACTATATATTTATTTTTTTAATTTATTGATTTTTAGAGAGACAAAGAGAGACACACATTAATTTGTTGTTCCACTTATTTATGCATTGACTGGGTGCTCCTTGTGTGTGCCCTGAACAGAGAAAGGGGGGTGGGGGAGAGAGAGACATTAATTTGTTGTTCCACAAATTAAATGTGCAACCTTGGCATATCGGGACAACATTCTAAACAACTGAGCTACTCTGCCAGGGTCAATATACTATATTTTAAAACACATGTGTGGGGGGCACAGGTCTGTTCACCTCTATTTCTTTTGTGACTGGTACAGAGCCTGCAGACAGAAAGCCTTTTGGCATGCTGCGTGTTTGAGGGTAACTCCTCTGTGGTAATCAAAGAGTTTTCCCATTCCATCTCCAAACGCCTCTCCCTCAAGTCTCCTGCCACACCTAGCCCGCTGGCCTCCATGAGCAGGTATGAACTCCACTGGGCCGCTTCCTGAACCTGTACCTTGATGCAGTTCCCAAGGTATGGCTTGGCTACATGGGCATGAGCAGGAGTCAGACTGTGAATGGAGCAAAAAGAATGCATTAGACACAACAAGATGGTGCTGTTAGAAGCAATGCAGAGAAATTCTAAAATTACCAGTGTGGAGCAACCTAAATTTGAATCTAACTCTCTTACTTGTTTTGTGAGCTTTGGAAAATTTCTTAGACTCGTTAAGTGTCAAGTCCTTCATCTCTAAAATGAAAAACTGAAATCTTATCTTAAAAGGCTGTTAGAATTCAATGAAATCATGCACGTGAAAAACTCTATTAGTTAAGATTCTTTCAGTGGCAATGACAGAAATTAAGGCCCAAAGTAAATGTATTCGATCATAAAACCTGGAAACCCAGAGTGACCGGCTTCAGGCAGTGCCAAAGCCGAGGCTCTGAAGACATAGCCAGGCTCAGCCTTGCTCTCCACACTCAGCTTTGCTGACCTCGGCTTCTAGGCAGAGAGGCCTCTGCGAGGAGTGCCTGACGGGCCCCTGCAGACCCAGGCCCACCTCAGCCCTCTGGCTTGTGATCACTGTAGAGCGAGGTGATTGATCTAGTAACGGTTTCAGTAGGGATCCTGGAAAGGCCTCAGCTTGGCTCACATGTCCAGCCCTAAGCCAATCATCATCTGTAGTCAAGACAGTCACCTGGTGGTAAAGTGAGGCCAAGCAGTGGCCTTCTGTGGTTTCCTAAAGGTAGGAATGCTGAGGTCAAACCACTGGTCCACTACAACTTTCGGCAAAAACTGGAACTGAGTTTACAAACCAGCACCCCTTGGGGAAACTGGCTTTCAGACACATTCTGCGTGGCTCCGTCAAAAATGGACATTCACTGGTCACATTAAATGCTGCTGTGGAAAGTATAAATTATCATAGCTCATGAAGGGCAATGTGACAATAAATATCTAAATTAAAAATGTACATGCTCTCAACCCAGCAATTCCATTTCTAGGAATTCATCCTACAAATATCCTCACACATGGAGTTCTGGGAAATGACTCCCTGGGAGGTTATTTATTGCAGTATATTTGTCAGTGCAAAGGGCTGGAAACTACCTAAATGCCCGTCAACAGAGGCTGAGCTAAAGGAAGTATGCTATACTGATTCAAAGAAATCCTACAAACAATAAGAAAAAAATGGAAAAAAAAATCTCTTTATGGACTGACCGTAAAATACCAACCCACCTGCAAAATATTTTGTTGAATGAAAAAAGCAAAGGGCAGAGTCGGGCATACAGCATGGCGCCATTTGTTTAAAGAGTGGGGAAATCTCTACATGGTATGAGCGTTTGCATATGTGTCCCTAGAGGATTCACAAGAAAGTGGTGACCTTGGTTATCTTTGGGGGAGAAAACTGAGAGTAGGTCTGAGGATATAGTGGAGAGGCAACTATCCACTAAATATTATTATATTGGATTAGCTTGTATTTATGTTTTGAGCCAGGCTAATAAATTACCGATTTTAAAATAAAACGAAAACATTATTACAACAAATGTTAAGTAACAATTGGTGTGCTGATTTTGTACACAGCCTGGCACCTCCGAGGAGAAATGCCCCAACATGTTAATTTCTTCAGCTCTTTCTCCATGTGGCTACTTTCCTAGGGGTTAAGAAACACATAGCAACGATTTCCATGGATGAAGTGAATCGCGGAAGGCTCCCTGATAGAAAGTTCCAGTTGGTCCTGGAACGATGAAGAGCTCAGCGTGTGCAGAAGGCGGAGGGGCTTCCAGGCCAAGGAACAGCCTCTGCCGAAAGCCTCAGCATATCAGAGCTTTATGACAGGCCCGGCTGACCGCCAAGAAGCGGAGAGAGAGCGTGTGCGGGGAGTGGGAACAAGCCCATAGAAGTCAGCTGTGGTCGGGCCCCATCCCACAGGTGACAAGGGCTGCAGGTGGCTGGGGGCCGGGCAGCGTCCTGTGCTATGCTCAGCAGGGTCAGGAGGCCTGGACAGCCAAAGCACAGCCCACGAGGCTCATGAAAAGGCCCAGCACCCAGAGACCAGAAATGCCCTCTGTGTGGTGGCCCCATCCTCGCAGGATGGCGATCTGCTTTACAAGAGAAATGCTGCTGAGGGAGCAGCCAGCTGCTGGCCTGGGAGACAGCTGTGCTTATTCCTCTCCGTCCAGCACCCAACTGCCCGGGCCAGTGGGCAATAGATGGTGCCCCCAGGCTCAGAGCCAGCCCTTCTGTGCAACCCCAGTCCGTGGTGTCTCTGTTACAGGAAGGCACTAACTTGTCTGGCCAAGCTGTCCCAGAGCCCCCCTCAGGCACGGAGGCTCTCCTTCTTACTTTTCCCATCCTGCCTTGTCCCCATCCTGAATTTCCTTTGACACAAGGCGACTTTCACAGCCAGGTGCCCTGCTGCCCTGTTGTCCTACCTGGAACCAGAAACTGAAACCATCAATGAGAGAAGTTGCTCTTCCACACAGGAACCTGCCTCTTGGCTGGGCAGAGTGCAGAGGCGGGGCATCGAGGAGGATGGGGGACCTGAAATCCCACCACTGCTGACCGCAGCAGTGCAGCCTGCTGACGGGGGCGTTGGTGTTCTGCAGGGGCCATTTACAAGGAAGACTTCACAAAATAACCCTCCTTATGTTTTAAAAATTATGTGTAGTCCATATTGATTATTTTAAAAAATCAGAATAGAGAGAATATAAAATAACCTATGATCCAACTATTCTAAAATAACTGATGTTTATTAATTTGGTTTATATCCCTACGTCTTTTTGTTTCAAAAATAGAATTATATGGCCTATTTTGTTTCCTGATTTCCACTTACTGAATCATAACCATCTTTGTCCTACATTAGAAGTCTCCTCCTATCCGATCTTTAATCGGCTGTAAAGACCCTATGGTTTCCAGTGGTTCTCAACCTTCTGGCCCTTTAAATACAGTTCCTCATGTTGTGACCCAACCATAAAATTATTTTTGTTGCTACTTCATAACTATAATGTTGCTACTGTTATGAATCATAATGTAAATATCTGATATGCAGGATGGTCTTAGGCGACCCCTGTGAAAGGGTCGTTCGACCGCCAAAGGGGTCGCGACCCACAGGTTGAGAACCACTGGTTTAGACGCACCACTGTATATAATCAGCAGCCCCCGTGGTCATTTCACTCTGCTCTTGTAAATGGTGCTGCAGTGAATACTCACACACCTGTGCCATTTTTGCTCACTCATTTATTTCCTGTATGATAAACTTCTAGAAGGAAAACTTCTACTTGAAGGCAATATGCTGGTTTAGGCATTTGAGCTATTCTGCCAAGAGCTATAAAAATAAATTTTCTCCACAGAATTAGATCCCATCCCCTGCACTGGCCACACCAGCCCTGGGGATGGGGAACCATGCCCATCAGAGCAGCCTCGAGGAAGGACAGGGAACACAGGGCATCACGTGACTAAGCCATGTTAGGGACCCAACCTATTAGGTCAACAGGATTGGCTGCATTCAATATGGTGGCACTTGTGTGTTAAAACACTGTCGCCCTCAGTCTTCACAGTAAGTCCCCAAGGAGGTGGGATCCCTGTTTTCAGCTGAGGAAACTGAGGCTGGGGGCGGGGGTGGGGAGGGTAGGATGCCGGCTCAGTATCACGTAGCTGGTAAGAGAGTCAGAGCCAAAAGAAACATCCAGGCTGTGAGGAATGGGGCCCTGCCACGCCCTGAGAACAGGAGGGCTCTGACTGCAGATGAAACCTTGGGTCTGCTCAGGGTGACTGGGGCAGCGCTCCCTGTTCCCTGCACAATGCCCCCTGGTCACTGGCATAAACGCAGGCCCCTTGGAGCCAAAGGCCAGATCCCAGATAACCTTCCTTAGAAGAGCTCTCTGAGCAAAGCTGGCTTGAAGGATTAGAATTCCAGTTCAAATCATTTCCACGTGCACTTGGTGGTTCGGGAGAGTGCCGACATTGGGTCCTTCCACTCACAGAGATATGTGCTGTGCCCAGAATGCACCTAGACGCCTGCCGCGGTCTGCGGGCGTGGGCACAGCAGCCTTCCTGCTGGGGCTTGCGCGGAGCTGGGAGCAATGATGGAAGACCACACTGTGGGCTGCTCATCTCACCCCTTGCACATGAATCAACGTCGTGTTTGACAGTATGATTGGAACCAACTACATAAAATCCAGTGTCTGCAAAGTCAATGCCAACTGTCCCCGGGCCTTCTCAGGCTTTGGAGCACCTTAAGAATCCGATCCCCAGGTCGAAACGTGCATTCTATTATTGGCCGGTCGTTCCACCTGAGATGTAGCTCCCAGTTACAAGCCAGCTCAGGCAGCAACCCTCATGCATGCTTTGCCTAGGAGAAATATTCTTGTCACATAAGAATCCCCCTATTAATCAAAAATCACATTATGGCTCCTGGAATGAAGGTTCCTTTACTACTCTTTAATAATAAGCCTGAGATAAGATAAAAATTGGTAATTGCACGTTCTCTTCTGATGGGAGATAATACAAAAGTGGTATCGAAATTTGACTTAAAAGAGTACATTCACTTGGCTAATAGGCTTCCATTATGCGGTCTTTACTTATTCACTCATTACAATTTTTGCCACATATGGAAAACTTTAATTGGAAGTTACTTATTACATTGTTCCCGAGTGTTAGCAGCAGAAGAAAGTTTTCAATAATCAAAGAAGGATGAAAGCAACAGGAGCCCAGGCTTTTAGAGAGTGAAACCTGCTGAGTAGACCTTCTCTACTAACCACCAGAGAGGGCTCTCTCCTCAACATGTGACCTTAAGATCAGAGACTGAGGACTCATTAAGGGCAAAGCACAGTTTTTTGGGGGGCTGAAAGTATAATAAATGGATTCTAAGTAACATATTCATATGTGTACTTTACTTTATGTATTACCGGTATTGCAGAAGGCAGCTGATCCTACAATGGTCTACAGTCCACAGGCAAGGGATCCTTCCACTTATAAGCTAAAGAACAATGAGCTTATTTTGTGAGATTTTTCCAGGTAATGGGTACCAGTCATTACTGCTTGTTAATCAATTAAATCATATTTACAATGCCAACATCACCAAGCCAAACTCAAGCAGCACTTTCACAAGGAAATATTCCTGATCAAGATACAAAGGCCAACAAACATCTAACACAACTCATGTCATTGGAGTAGAAATGGCCACGTGCCAGGGGTTCAGTGGTTCACACAGCCCTGGCTGGGGCCGGTCCTTCCCTGGGACACCCCTCAGAGGTATGGATGCAGCAGCACCAGGCAGGGGATCTGGGATCCAGAAAGAACAATGAGCAGCTGTGTGAATTGCGTTTCCGAGGGACCTTACTTCCACTGCAAAACAGGAGCTTCTGCAGCAGAGCTGTTTGTCCGAGCTGGCCCTTCAGCATTGATGCTAAACCACTAAAATGAAAATGTGTGCATTTACACATGAGAAGTGTGTGTGCCTGTTCCGTGCAGGCAGCAGCTCTACAGGGAAGGCTGCAGGGGCTCGTCGTTGTCATCATCATCTTCTTTGTCTTCATCATCATCATCATCATCATCATGGCCATTTTAGATGCTGGAGCCTGGAGGACTGTGCTCGCACCAGCGCCGCCCAGCGGCAGAGTGGCAGAGTGTGTGAGGCGCCCAGTCCTCTGACTCCTCCCGCCTGTACCTCAGGTGCCCCTGTTTGGAGGGTCCCAGCAGAAAGTTCTCTCTAAACAAGTGAACAACATGCTTGGGCTGGATGGAAATTTGTGAATCAGCTCTTCTCTTTGGCTTTGGCTAGTCACATATTGATACTAATAGAGCTTGGATCCTTCTCCAGAAACAGGCCTTGTGGAAAACATGTCTCTGGTGAACTTGCATTTGAACTCTCCCTGACCCTACAGGTCTCTTTAGTGAGACCTTGGGGTACTGATTAAACAAGATGGCAGCCACCCCTGTATAAATGATGGTGGCTTCTCCATCTCTCCCTCCCACATCACCACCATTAATCAAGGGCACACCAAGGGGGGCACCTGTGTTGACACTAATTGGAGGATATAACTACACCAGAAGAGAGAAGTGTCTCACTGAGGGTCCACAGGCCTGGTTCCAGGAGCACGTGTGAGAAAATCCAGCACAAAGCAAACATAAGCTGCTGAGGAAGGCCGACCAACCACTGTCAGGGGCGATGGAGACCAATACATCCCAGCCAGAGCTCCTGGGACACTCTGGCCTCTGTTACTTATTCATTCAACAAACAATGTTGGGCATCCACCTTGTTTCAATCAAAGAAATCATAGTCACTCCCCTTGAAGGCCTCACAGTCTGGGGTGTGGGTGGGGTGGCAGACTAGTTAACAGAAGATTATAGAACAATCAGAGTGGGGTTACACTCCATATGGGATGGGAGGAGACCCCAGAAGAGGGGACCTCACCCAAATTGGGGGTGGGAAGCCTCCTGCATGGAAGTGGTTCTTGAGCTGAGTCTTCAATGATGGGTAGAGCGACCCAGATGGTCAAAGGAAGGAAGGCCACCAGCAAGGGGCACAGCATGTTCGAATGCACTGTAGTTGAGAAACACAGGCAGTTATCGTGAGAGTGGGGAATAAAAAAACCCATCGGAGTTCAATCACAGCTCAGGACCACACCCCACCGCAGGGGAACACACCAGGACCCAGGAATGCTTACTGAGCACAGCAGCCACCACCAGAGCCCTGGGCAGATGCTGTGCAGCTGTAGCCCCGTCAGGATTTGACACCTAGAAATGTCACAGTGGAACCCAGACCTGCCAGTTTCACACTGGAGGTTCCTGGAGAACTTCCTTAACTTCTCTCTTCCTCAGTTTCCTCATCTTGAAAATGGGATTAATGACACCTTCTCTGAACGATGGTTCTAAGCATTGAAAACAGGTCTAGGGAACACCTGGAGCAAAGTAGCAGGCGCTGCGTAGGTGTAGCTTCCCTGCTGCTACTATGGGGGAGTCTGGGGCCGCTGGGGTGATCCTGGGCCTCACAGACAACGCAACGCCATCCCTCTGTCACACACGTGCCTGATTTTGAGCTCGTGGCAGATCTGTGGGTGACAGTGTTCACACCTCCAAAGATCCCTGAGGCTGCACCCTGCCCACCAGGAGGCTGATCTCTCCTCACATGCTCACAGAATCCAGCCACAACCCTTTTCTCCTCTGGGTCCTTGGCCCATGGCTCCCTGTGGGAACATACCCTCCATTTGTTATTACTGAAGCCAGAAAAGAATTGTCATGGTAAGTCTGTCAGAGGGAAAAATGACATCACATTCCCAAGACAAATGGAAACGCTATTGTGTTTGCTCTTTGGACTGACCGCCCCACCTCCCTCCTGCCACACAGACTGATTCCAGTGGGCACTTCCTGCCCTCCTTCCTCTCTCAGGTGCTTCCACTTTCACAAGTCCACTTCACTGGGTTTTTGGAGGTAAGAAAACTAACTTTATCATAGGGATGACGGCTAATGCCACTTTTACTACCTCTCCGCAGCCACCCACTAGATCCTGCCACTAACTAAAATCAGCCCTGAGTGTCCCACCTCCGGGGACATCCTCTGGCTAGCACAGACCAGGGCTGCTGAGAGTCTTGCTTGGGTACCAAGTAGGACTTACGAATCCCAATTCCACTGCCTGATAGGACCTTGAGCGAGGTAGTTACCCCTTCCCAGCCTCCATTTCCCATCTGGAAAATAGTGATAATAATACCTATCACACCTTTGTGCAGGTCGCCACACAGCGGGTAATAAATAAGTGACAGCTGTTGTCTATTTTAGTATTACTATTCTCCCCCTTTCTGAGTACGCAGAGATGTCCTGCTGATCGGGGCCTTCGCCATCCCCAATGAAGAGCCCAAGTCCCTTGGCCAGAAGGGAATGGTTTCCTTGGAGCCTGCTGAAAGCTGAGCCAGGCTGGAAGTGGCCACGTCCAGGTAGACGCCAGAGCGGCAGCCTAGGAGGCCAGCTGTCATGGCCCTGGAGCACAGGACAGGGAAGGGCAGGGAATGGATCTGAGTTGAGGGTGGGGACATGAGTGGGGAATAAAGCACATCCTTGTTATTCCAGTTCCTTCATGAGGTTCTGCAAACATCCCTGGGAGGAACCTGCTATTTGAGATACATACATCTTCCACTTGAGGATCTGATGTGGTAGCTGTGGTGTAACACCCCAATATGTGTAGTTACATGTGCCCCCCCAAGCCTTAGTCCATGTCTTCTCCTTCTAGATTTCTCTTTAGATGGCAGAGAGCCTACCATTTATTGAGTACCTACTATGTGCCAAGCATGAAGCCTCATTTGATCCTCACAACTATCCTCTAAGAACTCACGGTTTGAAGATGAGGAAACTGAGTCTCAGAGAAGATGAGTCTTGCCAAGATCACTCAGGCTGATCTGACTGTAGCTCTGACAGTGAAGCCAGTAATTCCATGTCACAAGACCTCACGGTTTTCGGGAAGGAGTCCCAGCCCTGCCCCCTCCACCGTGGCCAGCTACCCTGCAGGCTTTGTTCAGGCCATTATTATATGGTCTGTCTGGCAGGTGGTTAAGGGGATGCACTCAGACCTCAAACCTGAACCCAATATTAGATGTACCCCAAACAATAGACACTCTGTGCGGTGGCTTGTCCTGTCTGTTATCACCTCCTGAATCGTGTTGGGTGATCCAAACTGCATTCGTGTCCTTCTCCTGCAACTTCCCTGCCATATGGGACACCAGAACAACACGAGACAAGCTTCGTATCTGCAGCGTGAGGGCCGGAGGTCCAGCCTGCAAAGAGAGGAGAAGGTGATGACCTGACTTTCCAGACTCAGAAATGAGAGGAAGCTTCTGTCTCCCACTGTGAGTCCTGGGATAAGGGATTCCTACACAAGAAAAGAAAAGAGGTTAAGCGGCAGGATGGTTTAAAAAAAAAAAAAAGACAAATGTCCACTATCAGTTACAGTCTTTTGAAAATAGCAAGATCGTCATCTCCATGTAAGTTTTGAGGCCGGGTCTGCCTAAAGGTGGGAAGCAGAGGGTGGGCCCAGGTCCTCTGGGTTTTCACGGTGAGCTCTGCGTGTTGGCACGCTCACCTGCTAACTCACGGCAGGGTGCAGAGGCAGCGCGTGCTACATCCAACATGGACATAGAACAGATCTTGAAAACCTGCATTATGCGTCTTCTACCTCCGAACACTACCACATCCGCTCCCCGGTTCCCAGGCCAGGGCTCTGGCCTGTCCCGCCATGCTTCCTTCTGTCTAGCCTGCATCTCTCCTGCTGCAGTGCAGGCAGCCTGTTTCCTCCGTCACAACCTCGTGGAGATGGAGAACAGCTGGGGCTGATTCATTCTCTAGAGACTAACTTTTCAGGGTTTTGTTTTAGTAGAAACACTTGGGTGCTGAGGAATTCCCCCCTTTGTTTGAAAATGAATGACTTCCTCTTAGGGCTGCTCTGAGGGGCTTCCACCTGAGTTGTGGTAACTTCAAAGGCTCCCCACATTTCTGTGCCAGAGGCCAGAGGCCGGTGGGGGGCTCCTCCAGCAGCTTCTGCATCCCCCGGCCTTAAACCCAAAGCTGGGGAAGGGCCCTGTGCACATGCGCGATGGGCACTGGGGTCAAATATGCACAGATGTGTACGTGGCCTTGAATTCGAGGGTGGGCGTGGGTATTCAAATCCATCTCTCTCCTTCCGTAGCTAAGACTCAGTCTTAGAAAGCAACGAGACAAGTGGGACCACAACATTCAGCAAAGACCCTGCATCTTCCGTTTTAGTTTGTAATAAATATTTATGACCAAGTTACAACAAGTCCTGAAATGAAGCTTCTAATTACAGGGCCCCGCTGGCCGTCCCGATGTGCGTGTTCTGTTCATTTTAAGGCTCTGCCGTGATTCTTCTCTTGCTTTTTCAAAAACTCTGTCTAGCGAGCAGCTGAGTCCTACATGCAGCTGGGGTGTGCACCAGACGACGGTTTCTCTTTTAGTAATTTTGTCAAGCTTCATTTGCAATGAATCTGACTTCAGGTGCCAGGTAAGGGCAGGACTTTGTTCCCCATGACCTCAAACCCTTCGGAGCAGGAGGCGGGGAGGCCCAGGAGCCAGAGGACATGCTGGCCAGAGGCCGGAGGGTGGAGGCCCGCGCTGCGCCTGGAGAGCAGCGTCCATCCTCGCCGGGCTGGGAGGGGGCAGCATGTCTGCAACGTGGACTCCACACCTGGGTCCGCAGAGGAAGACACTTCGCAAGCAGAATGCAGTGTTTTAATTGCCATGTCCCAGTGACATAAAGTCTCACCAGCAACCCCCATAAATCACACCCTGACAGCTACCGGGCTTGTCCAACGCTAAACACAAGTGGACTCCTCTTTTACGTCGAGTCTTGAGTTGTAGGCAGCACCATTACCCTTCAGCAAACATCTGTAGTTCATCTTAGCGTTTGAAGAAATATATGAGTTTCACTGTCTTTTTTTTTTCTTTAAGTTTTTTGCAGCTTCTGCTCCTTGATTTGTTTGAAGGCCATCTGCTACATATAAAATTGGGGATGGGGGCAGGCTGTGGAAAAGAAACATTTGAGAGATGTACAGGCTGGGAGCAAATGCGAACCCTGGGAATGCTTTGTCAGCTTCGGGGGGCAGACCACTTTCCCTTCTGAACCCCAGCCCCTCCGTGGGTGCTGGACTTGGACCGTCACCATTGGCTCTGGCTGACGCTTGTCCTGGTTCTGTCTCCTGGCCAGTCCTCTACCACCCAGAACAAGAGTCTGGGCATTGTTCATTCTGAGATCTCTCAAGCCTTGAAAATGCACGCTGGAGTGGACTTCCAACACTCCCTAAAGATGCCCCATGGGCTGCGGGACTATTTCTCCCCAGAATGGCAAGGAAGCCCAGACTCAGGAGTGTCTGTCATGGCACGAAGTTACCACAGGGTGGTAGGAGTCCTGCAGTTGCCTCGCGTTCTTCCCTAAGAAGCAGAGAAAAGAAACCAAATGCTTCTATGCAAATAATGCAGCCAGGGGCTTCCTGCCCCTCCTGCCCAAATGGAGGGGTCCCAGCTGAAGGCTGGCTTCCCCAAGGCTCCAGGTGTTTAAACATTTGACCCCTGAAATCATCACCACCCCCAGCCATGCCCGGCCGGGTTTCCTCGGCCTTAATGTAGAAACCGGCTTTGTTCAGGTTCCAGGGACCACCACTCTGCTTGCCAAGAAATTAACATAGAGGACGCGTTTGATGACCAAGGCGCTGGCTGGTTCACCAGAAATGCAGAGCTAGAACAGTGATGAGACGGAGAAGTTGTCCTAACACCAGCTCTCCCTTCTGTCCTCATGTCGACCAAAGAGAAGTCATAAATCCCAAGTGTCACATCAGCCAGTTCTATTTTCCCATCCTTCCCACAAGGTTCCAAATACTTTCGTAAAACCAGTGAAGCATTGGTTGGCATCATTAGGACCAGCCGTACTTGTTTGATCTCTGTAATTTATGGAAAAGTGGTGTGAAGTTCCACGCAGCCTTTGTAGGTCCCCTGCTTTCACTTCTCCGGTGGAGTTCTGGCACGCAGCCACGGCAACGGCTCCAGCCATGCGCCGAGCCACGGGTTTCCAAAGCACATTGGAGCCTTTGCTCCTGGAAAGATAAATTACGGTATCACCAGCTTTGTTCTGGTGTTTAGTGGAAGGCCCTTCTCCAGCTTAGAGCTCGGAGGCCGGCTGGGCATCCCAGCCAGGTGTGACCTTGCCACATGGCTTTGCCTGTCCTGAGAAGGCAGCGTGGGCCCCAGTGGCTCCCTTCCTGTAGCAAGGGCTGCTGCCCCCCCCCTCTCCAAACCCCCACCTGCCCCACCCACTTTTAAACCCCCACCTGCCCCACCCCACCCTCAACAGGGCTGGTGTAAACCCCAAAGCAAGTAAGCATGGAAATTCCTTGAGCAACAGCACAAATGCACCCAACTCTGTCAAGCCTACAGATTTATGGGATGGAGAACATTTTACCCAGAGGGGAAAAAAAAAGACTTTCATGTCAATCACCTCCTATAAGCCTAGAAAAGAAACTTGCTTGTAATTGTTAGCCGCTTAGTAGAGAATTTCAGAAAAGTTGCTTAAGAGAATGGATTCAGCGGAAAAGTGGAGGGGTCGGGCCTCAGGGAGCTTCCCCTGCAGCGTGTATCTTCTCCGCAGCTGCCCGGGAAACACGCGTGTGCTGGGAGTGAGGGGTGATTTGTTGGTGCGTGTTCATGGGAAAGGGCCTGCATCTGCGGAGCTCCGCAGCGCTGCGTCCTGACAGGTCCAGATGTTGGGAAGATGAAAAGCCTCCTGCTTGAGGAACTGTGCAACTAGGAGCCTGAAAGGTGTTCCGAATACAGTTTAAAAAGGCATCTGTCTTGAAATAATTTCAACATCTCACTCGTCTATTTATAAGCCCTGTCAGATGGTTTTCTTGGGCCCTCTCAGACTATTTTAAGGGGCTCACTTTTACATCAAGATACTTGAACCAATGAAGTTTCAAACCTTTGCCCCATTTCTTTCTCCGCCTGGGCCCACCCATTCAACCTGCCTCCTGGCACTGTTGATATCTCTTTACATCAGGCTCACTGCAGAAGGGCCTTTCTCTCTTTCCATGGGGCCCATCACACCAACAGGACTTGGCATCGGAGGGGGAGGAACCCGCCAGGCATCACTGGCCTGGACTGATTCAAGATTCATGGGTAATGAGGTAACAAACAAATGGTCCCTGGGCCAAGCCCCACTGCTCCTGCAGACCTCATAACTCACCAGACTGTCGACCTCTTACAGCAAGAGTGGGACTTGACCCTTACCGAGACTTTGGAGTAGCATCTGAGCTTGAGTTTCCACGGGTGAAAACCTACGCCCAAGACCACCCTTTAGAAGACCATTCTTGCTCGACCTGAGGAGCAATGTTATTCTTGGGTCATTTCGCTTCACTCTCGGGGAAGAGTTGAGAATGGTGTAAGTTGTAAATCACTCTCCTCTGGAATGGATTTGTGCCAGAACCGATGGGCCTGAGCATTCCTGCCTCGCTTGACATGGTAAAGAGATTACGGTATGTAAAATTCGGCCAAACATAACTTGTTTCCATTTCCTGCTTTCCCGGTTGTCCGTCTCTCTGTGAAAGGTTAAGACCTGGGAGGGCAATGGCATCCGTGCGTGGAGTCGCTCTCAATCCCACTCAGGTGGGGTCCAGGTACGGTGACCGCGCAAGCCTCAAGCCCCTCAGGTAGATCATCATAAACGTGGCCGTTGGGTGGTTTCAGCTGGTCCTTCTTCCAAAGTTACAAAAACAGACGGCAGGAAACACGGAAGCCAGCCTGTGGTGGCCTGAGTTTGTAACTCCCTGTTCACATGTTCGCCTTTCCACACAGTTGACATTAGCCTTCCCTTTTCCCTGCCGTCAATAGCTGAGTCCTGAAGCTGCATGACATCATTTTAGCTGATCTGGTTGCTCTACTGGGGACTCTTCCTGAAACTCTTAACCCATGTGGGAGATGGTTTCTCAAGCTTCAGTCTCTTGAGATTTCATCTTTGTGGTCCAAGCGTCTGATTTATCCCATTTGATCACATGCGCACCAGCCTAGAGACGAGAACCGTGGCGCACACTGTGGCATCACTCTCTTCCAATTCCCAGAACCCCTTTGCTTTCTGAGATGGAAATTAACAGCTCGTGAAAGATCCTGAGTTCTCACCCGAATGGACATGGTGGGCGGTGCCCAGGTTGCAGAATCAGGTCAACAGGTGAGAAGGTCAGGGTGCTGTGACAGAGGGGCCTACACTCCACCCCTGTGCACACAGAGAGGAGGGGGGCTGACAGCATGGCCAGACACACGTAAGCAAAGACATCTGCAAATTAACAAATCCAGGCCCCTGGGGCCGTGTCATGCATTCGTCTTGCTGAATAAGGTAAACCAGAAAGTAATTTTGATTAGTGTTTGTCCAAGCTATTCATCATAGGGAACTGCACGACTGTGCGGGGGTGGGGGGATGCG
>NW_005371827.1:257522-291592 GCF_000412655.1 Myotis brandtii | reverse complement strand
TTCCTGGCCTCGTTGCTGAGACTTCACAGCAGGAGGCAGACAGTCCCTTGGTTCGGCTTCTGCACTGTGGTAGTCAATGTAAAATGGACCGTGAAAGAAGGTATTTTAACATTATAAGCTCAAGAAAACAAACAGAGGAAAGAGAGTCCCTCTTTCATTCCCCCCCTCTCCCCCCCAACACACACACACACAACAGGAGTGAGCATTGGTTCCTCCAGCTGGGAACCAATACACCAGCAGTCCTAATTGAGAGGGAAATTTCCTCTCGTGCAAGATATGAGAGAAATACTTAAATCAAAAGGCTTACTAAGGGTGATGGAATCTTTATTAATTATTATTTAGAATTATTTTCCATAAAAGGAAATAGCTCTAGATTAAGATAAAGGTTCTAAAAATGGCTTTTATATGGATTGATAAACATCTTTATATGTGTCCAAGCATTTTTTACAAACAGTTCATGTTCTTTCTCTATTTGGGCGGCCACTGGTGCACCATCTCCCCAGTTATCTGAGGCAATAATACCGGCCACTTGGTGACTTTTCTGGGGTCTGGAGAGAGGGAGGAAATGCTCAGAGTGCTGCTCGAAGCCTGGGCTGCATTTCAGACCGACAACTCGCTGGCAGCTTCACCCCTGATCTGCCTCCTTTGACAGAAAAGGGAACTCACTTCAAGAGGTCGTCCTTTCCCTCCTCAGAGCCTTCTCTTCCCCTCCTTCCCTCCGTGCAGCGGGTGAGTCTCAGCGCGATGGAGAAGTCACATGAGGGCTCAGCCCAGAACTAGAGGAAGCAGCCCATGCCCTTCCCCACTTGATGCAGCTTAGGAAGGCTAAATACCTGCAGCTAAGCATGGGGGGTAGGGGGCGGTGGAAAAGAGATGCATTTGTTATCATTTCAGCAATCTCGATTGGCTAGGCAGAGCTGTCATTCCACTTCCAGAATGTCTGCACACCCAGGGCTAAACCAGTGGTCTCCAAGCCTGCCATTGGCTAACACCCGAGAAAGCCAGCCTGGAGCTGCATGGCTTCCCAAGACTGCCAAGTAACTGCTTTTCTATTTGAAAATATCGGAATTTCTCACCACTTGTATAGAGATGTTTCATGTCACTCAGATGAAAGCCCAGTTCTACTGCACATCAATATTGATTGGACATGTTACAAACAAACTTCTGAAGCACAAAGAAGCCTCCTTTATCCATAGGAAACCCGAATATCTTTATGGCCACAGCAACCTGGGGTCTTTGGAAACATCTGGAAGCATACAGTCTGCTCTGCTTCTTCCCCAAACACTTGTTATTGTAGAAGCAGCATCCAGCTACTGGTGCAGAGGAAGCAGCCCCAGGACTCATCTCCCGCTGTCGGTGTGAGCAGGACGGAGTGCGTAGTGCCCAGCCTGACACTGGCCCACGTGGGCACCCACCAATCCTCAGCAAGGCGGCTTTTGTGGAAAACTGGTGTTTGTAGACGGCGGGTTCCAGGGACCGTGCTTGGGGCTTGATGTGCCCTGTTTGGTGGGGGCTGAGCAGCTGCCTCCTTGAGCTTGGGGATTTCTCAGTCGATGGAGGAAATCCTCTAAGTATTTACAACCATTTAACAACTGCCTATATCCTGACAGTTTACCTCCCAAATTTCTCTTGATACATGCCTGTCAGCCTGCACCACACATGCACTCTGACCCTGCCATGCTGATCCCCTGCTTCCGCCCTGGCCCTGGGGAGGTCCCTTCTCCCGGGGCAGCCAGAACAGCCTCTTTAGAGTGCAGATCTGTGCCGGAAGCCAACTCCAGCATGACAGCAGGGCTGAATCATCTGGAGTGGCAAGGGCATTTCCCAAAACCTGAAAAGGATGCATTAAATTGATTGTTTGCTGCCAGACAGCTCAGGGCATCTTAATCTACATGTTATTGCCTCCTACTGGCCAAACACCTGAACAGCCGTAGGCGATTCTTCCAATCTGACAATGGACTCTGTATAGAAACCTGACCCATTGAAGTGTTTCTCTCCACCTCTCCTCAGGACAATTTAGGGTTCTGAGATGAGGGGATCTTAGTTTCTTAAGCTAGGCTCCTCTGACCCCCAAATGCCTTTCAAAATTATATTTCGTCTCTGGACTCTTTAAGTTATACACAGCCCCTTCTCCAGATTGCTGAACGCTTCTTAATGCCGAAACAAGAACCCCAGCAGATCTGCTTTAAAGTCTGAACTGGCTTCTCATTGCGTTCAGAATCAAGACCAAAAACCCTATAGGAACCCCAAGACCCTGCATGACAGAGCCCTTGCCTCATTTCAGTCACCCTCTCTGGGCCCCACCTGTACTGGCCTTTCTATATTTGCTCACGGCCCTCATGCATCCTGTTCCTTCTTCTTAGGGCATGCCTCCCAAACCCAGCCTTTGCCCCATGAGGTCCTGCTGGCCCTTCAGCTCTCAGCACCAAAGCCATGTCCTTAGAAAGGCCCTTCTGGACAGCCCCTGATAGAGTCAGATCTTTACCCACCCCCCACAGGTACATGTACATCCCTACAGCAGCCCCTAGGGAGCCCTTCAAAGAATGGCCCCACTGTGAGATCATTTGATTATTAGGGGTTTTCCTTCTAGACCAGGGGTGGGCAAACTTTTTGACTCGAGGGCCACAATGGGTTCTTAAACTGGACCGGAGGGCCGGAACAAAAGCATGGATGGAGTGTTTGTGTGAACTAATATAATTTTATGGTTGGGGGTCACCACAACATGAGGAACTGTATTAAAGGGTCGCGGCATTAGGAAGATTGAGAACCACTGTTCTAGACTTTAAGTTGTAGAGTCTAGTTCTTTGGAGGAGGGGTAAGGCCAGTTGTTCTCCATCTTGTTTCTGAGTGCCTAGCGTAGTGCCGCAAGCACCTGGCATGTGGTAAGTGCTCAATAAAAATGGATTGAATAAAAGAATAACTGGCAGTCTGACAGGCAGGAGGAAGTAGGAAAGGAAGGAAGAATGAGAGGGAGGGAAGGGGAGAGGCTGGCTAGCTCCAGAGACAACAGTCAGCTCCAGCACAACCTGAATTCCTCACCATTTCTAATCCCTAAATCCATGAATCCCATATCACGTATCTTATTCCCACATACTTTTGAATGAATCAATGCCAGGATTGACCAGCAGACCTGAGCAACAGATGAATGTTTACTCTGACACATGTTTCTGTGAAAGAGAGGCTAGGGGACTGCCTGGCTAAAGGAACCAGACAGCCTCATTCACCTGCCTCCTTAGGCTTTTATTGTAGTAACAGCTTGAACTAAAATTAACTATTAGATATTATAAGCAGGGTAAGCATCCTTGAGAAGACACATGTGTCTGCAGTGTCCTTTAAGTAAGAACGTTTTGAAGTCAAATATAAAGATTCCAGTAAAACACCCGGGGCTCAGACTTGTTTGGAAAAGTCAAGGCAGGGTATGCCACCTTCAGCAAGGCCCCCCTGGAGGCCCCCAACCTTTTGGAGATTCCTCCTTACAGACTTTCCAACCAAGCCCCATGCTTCACCACAAGTCAAGAAAGCCACATTGCAAAGATGAAGAGGAAAAGAGAGGAATAGGGCTGCGTCTCACGGTGGGAGAACAGAACCAGACTCCATGCTAAGCACCCTGCACATGGGAACTCAGTGAGTCCTCACAACACCCCTGTGTGGTAGGGTGTCCCTCAGGACAGCCTCAAAGGGGGTCCTTCCTACTGGTTTTCATGCCCCTGGGCAATCCCTGACCTTCAGTGTGGGCTGCACCCACAGTGGTGACTGGCTTCTAACAATAAGAACATGGCACAAGTGATGGGATGGCACATACAAAATCAGGTAACACCAAGCCTGACCTCTAGCGTAGTGCCGCAAGCACCTGGCATGTGGTAAGTGCTCAATAAAAATGGATTGAATAAAAGAATAACTGGCAGTCTGACAGGCAGGAGGAAGTAGGAAAGGAAGGAAGAATGAGAGGGATGGAAGGGTAGATGCTGACTAGCTCCAGAGACAACAACAATTCCTTCTTCTTAGGGCATGCCTCCCAAACCCAGCCTTCACCTCATGATGTCCTGCTGGCCCTTCAGCTCTCAGCTCCAAAGCCATGTCCTCAGAAAGGCTCTTCTGGACAGCCCCTGATAGAGTCAGATCTTTACCCGTCCCCCACACATACATGTACATCCCTACAGCAGCCCTAGGGTGCCCTTCAAAGCATGGCCCCACTGTGAGATCATTTGATTGTTAGGGGTTTTCCTCCTAGACCAGCGGTTCTCAACCTGTGGGTCGCGACCCCTTTGGGGGGTCGAACGACCCTTTCACAGGGGTCGCCTAAGACCATCGGAAAACACACATATTGTTTTTGTGATTAATCACTATGCTTTAATTATGTTCAATTTGTAACAATGAAAATACATCCTGCATATCAGATATTTACATTACGATTCATAACAGTAGCAAAATTACAGTTATGAAGTAGCAACGAAAATAATTTTATGGTTGGGGGTCACCACAACATGAGGAACTGTATTAAAGGGTCGCGGCATTAGGAAGATTGAGAACCACTGTTCTAGACTTTAAGTTGTAGAGTCTAGTTCTTTGGAGGAGGGGTAAGGCCAGTTGTTCTCCATCTTGTTTCTGAGTGCCTAGCGTAGTGCCGCAAGCACCTGGCATGTGGTAAGTGCTCAATAAAAATGGATTGAATAAAAGAATAACTGGCAGTCTGACAGGCAGGAGGAAGTAGGAAAGGAAGGAAGAATGAGAGGGATGGAAGGGTAGATGCTGACTAGCTCCAGAGACAACAACAATCAGCTCCAGCACAACCTGAATTCCTCACCATTTCTAATCCCTAAATCCATGAATCCCATATCTATCACGTCTCTTATTCCCACATACTTTTGAATGAATCAATGCTGGGACTGAGCAGCAGACCCTGAGAGACAGATGAATGATTACTCTGACACATGTTTCTGTGAAAGAGAGGGCTAAGGGACTGCCTGGCTAAAGGAACCAGACAGTCTTGTTCGCCTGCCTCCTTAGGCTTTTATTGTAGCAACAGCTTAAACTAAAATTAACTATTAGATATTATAAGCAGGGTAAGCATCCTTGAGAAGACACATGTGTCTGCAGTGTCCTTTAAGTAAGGACATTTTGAAGTCTAAATATAAAGATTCCAGTAAAACACCTGGGCACAGACTTGTTTGGAAAAGTCAAGGCAGGGTATGCCACCTTCGGCAAGGCCCCCATAGAGGCCCCCAACCTTTTGAAGATTCCTCCTTACAGACTTTCCAACCAAGTCCCATGCTTCCCCACAAATTAAGAAAGCCACATTGCAAAGATAAAGAGGAAATGAGAGGAATAGGGCTGGTTCTTCTATAATCACTGGTTCATTCATTCATTCATTCCATACACACCAGGGCCAGGCCCTGTATCATTGCTGGAGAGAGGCATATGGCATAGGGGGCGAGATGTAGTGGATCTTGCTGACCCCCTCTCACCATGGGACCTTGGCCAAGACACCCTCTTTCTTTGAGCCTCAGTTTCCCCCTCTGTAAAGTTAAAAGTTTAGATGATCCCTAATGACTGACTCTTTAAAGCTGATATTCTGTTGCCCAAACTGGATGATCAACATGAGGAACTGTATTAAAGGGTCGCGGCATTAGGAAGATTGAGAACCACTGTTCTAGACTTTAAGTTGTAGAGTCTAGTTCTTTGGAGGAGGGGTAAGGCCAGTTGTTCTCCATCTTGTTTCTGAGTGCCTAGCGTAGTGCCGCAAGCACCTGGCATGTGGTAAGTGCTCAATAAAAATGGATTGAATAAAAGAATAACTGGCAGTCTGACAGGCAGGAGGAAGTAGGAAAGGAAGGAAGAATGAGAGGGAGGGAAGGGGAGAGGCTGGCTAGCTCCAGAGACAACAGTCAGCTCCAGCACAACCTGAATTCCTCACCATTTCTAATCCCTAAATCCATGAATCCCATATCACGTATCTTATTCCCACATACTTTTGAATGAATCAATGCCAGGATTGACCAGCAGACCTGAGCAACAGATGAATGTTTACTCTGACACATGTTTCTGTGAAAGAGAGGCTAGGGGACTGCCTGGCTAAAGGAACCAGACAGCCTCATTCACCTGCCTCCTTAGGCTTTTATTGTAGTAACAGCTTGAACTAAAATTAACTATTAGATATTATAAGCAGGGTAAGCATCCTTGAGAAGACACATGTGTCTGCAGTGTCCTTTAAGTAAGAACGTTTTGAAGTCAAATATAAAGATTCCAGTAAAACACCCGGGGCTCAGACTTGTTTGGAAAAGTCAAGGCAGGGTATGCCACCTTCAGCAAGGCCCCCCTGGAGGCCCCCAACCTTTTGGAGATTCCTCCTTACAGACTTTCCAACCAAGCCCCATGCTTCACCACAAGTCAAGAAAGCCACATTGCAAAGATGAAGAGGAAAAGAGAGGAATAGGGCTGCGTCTCACGGTGGGAGAACAGAACCAGACTCCATGCTAAGCACCCTGCACATGGGAACTCAGTGAGTCCTCACAACACCCCTGTGTGGTAGGGTGTCCCTCAGGACAGCCTCAAAGGGGGTCCTTCCTACTGGTTTTCATGCCCCTGGGCAATCCCTGACCTTCAGTGTGGGCTGCACCCACAGTGGTGACTGGCTTCTAACAACAAGAACATGGCACAAGTGATGGGATGGCACATACAAAATCAGGTAACACCAAGCCTGACCTCTGTCTCCCTCTCTTTGTCTCTGGGGAGTCCTACAGGCCCAAGAGACAAGGGATCTGATGCCTGAGGCCAACAGCCAGCAAGGACCTGAGGCCACCAACAGCCTTGGGTGAGTTTGGAAGCAGCCTTCCCCCATTGGGGCCTGAGAAGACCGCAGCCCCAGTGCATACCGTGATGATGTTCTCATGAGAAACTTGGAATCAGAGGCACCAATGCCCGTATTCTTGACCCACAGAAACTGTGACATTAGAAATGTTTGCTATTTTAAGCCATTATGTTTGGGGAAATTACTCACCAGAAAAAAGCAAGACATTATGTATGCAGGTACTATTATTACCGCCATTTTATGGATGATAAGACTGGAGCACAGAGAGGTAAATTAATTTTGAAGTCTAAATATAAAGATTCCAGTAAAACACCTGGGCACAGACTTGTTTGGAAAAGTCAAGGCAGGGTATGCCACCTTCGGCAAGGCCCCCATAGAGGCCCCCAACCTTTTGAAGATTCCTCCTTACAGACTTTCCAACCAAGTCCCATGCTTCCCCACAAATTAAGAAAGCCACATTGCAAAGATAAAGAGGAAATGAGAGGAATAGGGCTGGTTCTTCTATAATCACTGGTTCATTCATTCATTCATTCCATACACACCAGGGCCAGGCCCTGTATCATTGCTGGAGAGAGGCATATGGCATAGGGGGCGAGATGTAGTGGATCTTGCTGACCCCCTCTCACCATGGGACCTTGGCCAAGACACCCTCTTTCTTTGAGCCTCAGTTTCCCCCTCTGTAAAGTTAAAAGTTTAGATGATCCCTAATGACTGACTCTTTAAAGCTGATATTCTGTTGCCCAAACTGGATGATGATGGTGACAATGATGCTATTAATAATAGTAAACATAACTGAGCCCTTAGCCTGTGCAGAGCACTATGGTCTTTCCCTATGTTTTCTCATTTGATTCTCAGCTACCCTATGAGAGCAGTACAATTGTCTGTGACTATTTTATAAATAATGGAAACTGAGGTAAAAGAGATTAGATGACTTGCCTATGGTCAACAAGCTAAGACATGGCAGGGTAAAGATGTAAACAAACATCCCCCGACTCTACTTTGCTACATTCACCACCTCAAATTGCATGAAGCCTTCTAATAATACAGGATGTGGCCAGTCTTGGGGGCATGGTGGAGGCACATTTATGTTCTATGCTTAGAGCAGGCAATTGTCTCCACTCTAGGTGAACAGCTGTCCGTGGGCTTGGGAGACCTTTCACCCAGGTGTATGACTGCTTAGAAGGCATGGAGACCACGGTGAAAAGCAGCATTCTCCTGACCAATGCTCTCAGCTGCTGTGGATACTCTCTGGGCTACTTTCCTCCAAGAAGCAACTTCCTGACCCAGACCTTCACTGGCTGCCTCCTGCCCCCATCTGAGGCCATGAATTGGAAGCTCTCAAGCCAGATATGATTGCAAATAAATTTTAATTGGTCTCACCACTTCTAAGAATTGGAAGACTTTATGTAAAGTTCAGATATGTGACTAAAAAACCCAGCTCTGGCTACAATCCCACTTGCCACCAATCAGCTGGAGCCGAGTAGGACCTGCTCCTTTGGACAGACATGCTTTCTCTGCTTGATCACAGACCCCACCACGCTTCTTATCTCACAAGAACCCTTGCAGGCATTTGAGGTTGGCAATCCTGGAGTTCAGATCCAAATCCAAAGACTGTCATTCAAAGTCCTTTGCAACCTGAATCCTAACTTCTCCTTCCAGCCAACCCAAAGCCTCTGCTGTCCGTGCTTCTGGAGTGAGTCCTCCCTGCAGGCTCAATTCAATTACACTTCATCCAAAGGGTCTCCCCTCCCCTCCACCCCTCACATCCCCACCTTCAGTTACATTTCATTCTGTATCACTGCGTGTGTTTTCTTCCATTTGCTTGTGGCTTAACTGCTCAGCTGCAGTCCACAGAAAAGGAGAGGAAACCCTGGCCTTTGTGGATCTCTGCTCAGAAGAGCTACTAAAGAACAGGTTGCCTGGCTCCTTCCTGCTAATCACAGCATGGCCCACTTACAAGCCACTTCCACATTGCCTGCTGTCCAGTCTATTAAAAAGGCAGAACCTCAGGCCGAGCCCCACATGGCTAAATCCAAATATGCATTTTAATAGCCTCTCCCAGGTGAACAGTATCTCTTTAAAATTTAAGAAGCTTGGACTTAAACTTGGAGGAGTTTAAGTCCAAGCCAGGCTCAGCTACAGGTCAGGTACTCACCCCTAAGTCTCCCCAGGCTACTCAGCTTCTCTGAGCACAACAGCAGGTCCACAAGTGGCCACATTCTAAGAGGTAAAGATGGAGGGCTCAGGGTCCCAGGAGTGGCAGCACAGCTAACTACCCTTCCTAAAGTGAGTGCTTCCCCTGCAGACCAAGTCAGGTCAACTGTCTGATCCCAGCCCCATGTCCCTGCTCTACTACAATGGCAGGAAATAGAGTTAGACACGGCAGAAAATGTTCTGCCACCCAATGTGGTTGTGGGCTCTGAGAGGCACCCAGGAACCTTAGGGGTGCTGGAGAGGCTCTAACAGAAAGGATAGTGCATGTGGTATATAAGAAGTAGACTTTCACACAGGAACATGAGCCATCACTGCAACAGTAGAATCACCGAATTGCAATAGTGCCTCTCCTGTTGGAGGTAGAGTTCGTTCTGTCAATCAATAACTATTTATGGGAGAAAATGCTGTGTGTCAGGCACTGTTTCTAGGTGTGAGACAACAGACAAATATACTTATGGGATGAGGCTTATAATCTGGTACAGGGACAGACAGGAAAACAAGAGAAAGAAGAGTCGGGAATGTCTGGTGAGCACAAGCACCTGTGTGACTTGAGGTGTGGAAGCTTCTAACGACCTGAGCAGCTTGCGTCTCACAGTGGGAGAACAGAACCAGACTCCATGCTAAGTACCCTGCACAGGGGAACTCAGTGAGTCCTCACAACACCCCTGTGAGGTAGGGTGTCCCTCAGGACAGCCTCGAAGAGGATCCCGCCTGCTGGTTTTCATGCCCCTGAGCAATCCCTGCCCTTCAGTGTGGGCTGCACCCACAGTGGTGACTGGCTTCTAACAACAAGAACATGGCACAAGTGATGGGATGGCACATACAAAATCAGGTAACACCAAGCCTGACCTCTGTCTCCCTCTCTTTGTCTCTGGGGAGTCCTACAGGCCCAAGTGACAAGGGATCTGATGCCTGCGGCCAACACCCAGCAAGGACCTGAGGACACCAATAGCCTTGTGGGTGAGTTTGGAAGCAGTCCTCCCCCATTGGGGCCTGAGAAGACTGCAACCCCAGCGCACACTGTGATGATGTTCTCATGAGAAACTTGGAATCAAAGACACCAATGAGCAATGCCCATATTCTTGACCCACAGAAACCGTGACATTAGAAATGCTTGCTATTTTAAGCCACTACGTTTGGGGTAATTACTTACCAGAAAAAGCAAGACATTATCTATGCAGGTACTATTATTACTGCCATTTTTTGGATGATAAGACTGGAGCACAGAGAGGTAAATTAATTTGTCCCAGAATATAGAGCAAGTTTACGGTGTCGGAGCTGGGATGTGAACTCTGCAGTCTGGCTCCCGGGTCCCTATGATTAAACATCACAGAATGCTTCCTTAAAGATCACATTAGATTAAAGTACCTGTTCATACATTTGCCTCTCTCTGCAGACTGATCTCCCTTTCTGATCTGTGTGCCTGGCACCCGGTTAGCTCAGCTCACAGAAGGTGCTCTGCCAAAGTCGGCTGAGTGAAGCCAGGAGGTGGAAGAGAGTAAGGCGGGCTGCGCCAGGGACTGTGCCTCACACCAGAGACGGGAAATATTAGGCCTGGGGAGAAATGTCCCCCAGGTCCCCGTCAGCCCCAAGTCTCTTGTATGGAGATGGAACCCATGTTTTGCTGAGACATACACAACTCCAACAAAAGCATGTTAGACTTGGCCCAAGTTTAATATCCTTGATATGATCTCTAATCTTTTTCAGGTGCATCTCACATTCAGGAATCTTTATTTGGCTTCCAAACAGCAAGTTGTCTCTTGTACCAAAAAATATGTGACTTATATCTGTTTATCTTAAGTAACCACTGAAAGATATGTTTATAACTATGGGAATGTCCTACAAGCCTGTTAAACATCTGTTATGTTGTGTGTACACTTTCCGAGATGGGTCTTTTGGATCAACTTTTTTAAAAAAGAAACATCTAGGGAGAATTTTTTTTTCTGGTGCTAAGTAACTATGAACTCATATCGCCCTAGTCTGAGGCTTTGTGCAGGAGGGAGGGAAGCCCAGGAAGCTGACAAGAGCAGAGGTGGGTCCAGGTGAAGGCGGAGCTGACCCCTGGGCGGGGCTTCCAAAGCCAGGCAGCCAGGTGTGTGGAGCGGGGAGGGGCGCTGGGAGGGGTGGGGATACAGGAGTAGACCAGTGTGATAATGAGGACCCATCCTATGGACCAGGCCGAATTCTACCTCTGCTACTTAGGGCCCTGCAACTCAGGCCTCTGAGCCTCAGTTTACTGATCTACAAAATGGAAGTCATTAAAACCTAGACAATGCAAGAAGTTTGCCTCCAGTACTTTCTCTAAAAGTGGCACCTTTTCAACACTTTTGAGGTAGGTGTTGACTTGGCGCCTTTCTTCTCTGCTAGTCCCCTCCCCGCCACCCCTTGGCTTCCTCTCCTGGGGCAGGGCGCGTGGGTTTGGCACCTTCACGGAGGTTAGACAGGAAGGCTCTTCCAGAAGCCTGCAGCGCCCTTGGCTTTCTGAGACGGTGCAAGAGAGAAGAGACTGTGGCACTGCCTGGATGCTGAGCTCATTCCCTAGCGAGTGCTATTCCAGGAGCACATGCATCTTTTTTTTTTTTTAATTAATAAACTTTTTTAGCTGTTTTAGGTTTACAGAAAAGAATAAATGAAAATTACTAAGTTCTCATATGCCCTTTCACAAACCCCAGTTTCCCCTATTTTTAACAGCTTGCACTGCTGTGGCACATTGTTACAACTGATGAGCCAATATTGAGGCATCATTATTAACTGAATCCATGGTTTACAGTAGGGTTCTCTGTTTTAAACATTCTATGGGTTTTGACAAATATATAACATGTCCACTGTTATAGTATCATACAGAAAAGTGGTTTCACTGCCCCCAAACTCACCTGTGCCCAACCATTAATCCCTCCCTTCCTCTCCCCCTGCAGCCCCTGTAACCATTAATCTTTTTACCATTTCCATAGTTTTGCCTTTCCAGAGGGTTAGAGAGTTGAAATCACATAGCATGTAGCCTTTCAGGTTGGTTTCTTTCACTTAGCTATATTCACTTAGGGTTCTGCCATGTCTGAAAGCCCATTTGTTTTTATTACTGACTACTATTTCATCGTAGGAACGCACTGCAGTTTGTTTATCTATTCATCTATTAGAGGTCACCTTGGTTGCCTCCAAGTTTGGGAATTTATCAATAAAGCTACTATAACCATTTGTGTGCAGGTTTTTTGATGGATGTACGTTTTCAACTTAGTTGAGTAAATAGCAAGGAGCACAACGGATGGATCACATGCTGAGAGTGTGTTTTGTTTGGTAAGAAACTACTGTCTTCCAAAGTAGGTTTACTATTCTGTACTTCTCCCAACAATGACTAAAAATTCCTGTTGTTCCACATCCAAACCAGCACTTGCTGCTGTCAGTGTTCTGGATTTTGGATGTGTCCTTGTGGTACTGAGATGCCACTACACACACTTCTAGCAGGTGTGTCGTGGTGTCTCATTGTTGTTTTAATTTGCAATTCCCTGGTGGCATATGATCATGAGCATTATATGCATCATTTAAAATAGGAAGTGAAGGTAATAAGGGAAAGTGGAACTTGCCTGCGCTGAAAGGCATGTTGTGCAAGCACCACTATAGTGAGTGCACGAGCTTCACTGAGGACCACGGGAGATGTGAAGTTCAGGTCTCCCTGCCAGGGAAGCTGGGCTTCTCTGAAGGAACAACCTGCTCATTTTCATAATCAATCATTTTTGCTTTGCTTACTTTTTGCTTTAGCTACCAGGAAGCTCAAGGTGGTCTCTGAATATGGCACAGGATTTACGGTAGGTATTGCTGCACACCAACTCTACCCCTTAGTTTATCTTACAATAATACCCCTATTTTCCCTTCTCTCTAATGTCCTCATCTATTTGGAGCTGAGGAATGGGGCAGGGACTAAAGTAATAAACAGATACAGACAGGCTTCTGTTGAATTGGATCCCATGTTGAACTGGCTTGAGCTACCAGCTCCTTCTCCAAACCCAGCCCAAAAGACAGAAGGAGGCTGGTGAGCCAGCACCCATCCCAGAAACTGTGGGAATTACACAGGGAGGCAGAAAGTGGTGGAGTCCCATTCCGAGGAAAGAATAAGCTGTAGTGGCAGGAGTCCCTAGAGCCACCGACAGGGGATAAGAAATGAGAACTAATCACAAAATTAAGATGAAATGAGAGCAAATGAGCATGTAAAATTGTTCACCAAGGCTTGCCATAAACTGCACAGCACAGTTTTGTACACCTGAGGGCCAAATAACAAAAAACACTTTCCAAGAATGCTGTTGTGCTAAACTACAAAGCACGTTATGCTCATCAGTTGTTACTACTCTGCACTGATTTGATCCTTACTTGACGTCCTGTAGTAAACAAGACATACATCATTATTCCCATTTTGCTGACAACTGAGACCCAGGATGTTTACACTGAAGCGGCCATTTAAATCTGCCTACGGATTCAGGCTCGACTGCCTGACTCAGGATCCCAGGGAGCAAAGGCTGGACAGGCCTGCCTCCCAGGCCAGGCCCAGAAGGAAGCTTCTGAGAGTCCACCTCATGATACACAGGGAGTCGGCCTCTAGGCCCAAAGGTGAGTTGCTGTAAGAATATGCCACACTTATGATAGAGCTTTGGGAATTGAATTTCTCTGCATTTTTTATTGATTGTATTAATTGCTGTTATAGGTTAAATTGTGTCCCTCCCCCAAAAAATAGGTATGTTGAAGTCTTGCCCCCCCAGTACCTCAGAATGTAACTTTATTTGGAAGTAGGATGGCTACAGATGTAATTAAATTAAGATGAAGTCAGCCCTAACTGGTTTGGCTCAATGGATAGAGTGTCAGCCTGCGGACTGAAGGGTCCCAGGTTCGATTCCGGTCAAGAGCATGTACCCTGGTTTCAGGCACATCCCCAGTAGGGGGTGTGCAGGAGGCAGCTGATTGATGTTTCTCTCTCATCAATGTTTCTAACTCTCTATCCCTCTTCCTTCCTCTCTGTAAAAAATCAATAAAATACTTTTATTTAAAAAAAGAGCCTAGGTGTTTTTTGTTGTTGTTTTTTGTTTTAAAGAACCTAGTTTAAAAACAAAAAAACAAAACAAGAAGTCATGCCAGAGCAGGATGGGCCCTTAATCCCGTGTGCCTGGTGTATGTATAAAAAGAGGAGAGACACAGGGGAGAGGCCATGTGAAGGAAGAGACACAGGGAGGCTGCCATCGGAAAGGGGAGGCAGAGAGGGGAATGCTGCATCTACAAGCCAAGGAATACAAAGACTGCCTGCCATCCGGGAACCGGGAGAAAGGCACAGGACAGATTCCCATCCATCCATCCATCCATTCATTCATTCATTCATTCTTATTCCCCTCAGAGCACCTAGAGGTCAGACTTCCAGTCTCCAGAACTATGAGAGAACAGCTTCCTATTGTTGGAATCCATCCAGGTTGTGGATCTTTGTTATGGTGGCCCTACGAAGTGAATACAGTTGGGGAAGGCTAAACAGCTACACCCAACACACCCAAGCTATATAATGGCTCAAGTGCAACCAAAGTTTACAGAACAGTCCCGAGCCAAGCTGCACATTGGTGGGCAGCCCTACTGCATGCAGTCATTTGGGGATCCAGGTGGACAGGGCTTTGCCATCTTTGACAAGAAGTCTCCAAGGCCGTCCTGAGCCTTGCCATTCCAGCGATGGGAACAGAAAGGGAGCATGAAAGGTGTGATGGGTCCAGCAGCATTGGCCATTCACTTCTGCTCACAGTCCACTGGAGAAGACTTCGGTGCACACTCTCCCCAGCTGCCGCGGGGGATAGGAACTAGGGTGCAGCTGGAGGACAGCTAGTGGTCCACCCATAATGATTAAAGCTCCTACTTGAAAAGAAGAGTATAGCTTATACCCAGGAAAGCTAAACCCAGGGGGTCAGGGAAACAGTGTCCAGCACTTCAGCCAGTCTTAAGGGTAATGAAATTGAAGAGGTCAATCAGATCAAAGCTCTGGAAAGAGAATAGGAAATTAGAGCAAGTCAAGGGTCAGGGGGAGACAGGAAACATCCCATAGGGTTTAGCCATTAGGACACCCATGGGAATGCCCCATGATTTCATCCAAACCTTCTAAGGAAACTTGATCAAAACTCTTCCCCACTGTCCCCCTGACTTTGCTGTGGATCTGGTGATGTATTTCCTGTCTTTCCTAACAGTACTCTAGCACTTGATTTCCTCTGAAGCCATCATCAGATGAGGGACCGTCAGCCCAATCTGGAAAAGTTCCCCTGGGCCCTACTGCCACCAGCTGACATTGGAGAATAGGCAAGAGCCCTAAGCAGAGTCCTCCTGCTTCCAGCCATGGGCCTCTAGTGCAGAGTACCAAGGGAAAATAAGATCAGCATGGCAAGGCCAGAACTAAAATCCTGGAGGCCCCCAGAAAGTAGTCACCAGGGGCCAAGAGATACACAAAGACTCGGTTTGTTAGCTGACTTACTTGCTTGTTTGCTTGAACCTTTGCTTTGGTGGTAAAGTGTCAAGAGCGTGGGTTTGAGAGTCAAACAGAGCGGGGTTCAAATCCTCCTATTTGAGCTTGTGCAAGTTATGCATCCTCTCTGGGCAAACGTTTCTTCCTGTGCCAAACAAAGGTAGCAATAAGCAATGTGTACAGACACTATGCAGAGCCAGTGAAACAGAGACTGGCCCAATAAATGTTAGTTCTCTTCCCTTTTCACCTCTTCCATTATTTTTGAATCAGTGCAGTAGACCCCACAAAGGTCTTACAGCAAGGCATGCTCAAGGGAGACAACAGAATCTCCAGTGAGGTGAGGTGGAAATGTGATGGAAATGCACAGTTTACTTCATGTTTTTACTCACACTTGCACCCATGATGACCTCCATTCTTTTCCATCCACCAAAATTATTTGTATATTCCATGGCCAAATCATAGCTAGCTCTACTATGAAGCCTGCTCAAGTCTTTAAACAGAATTCAATGTTCCTGACCTGAATGCAAATGTCCTGAGGGCAGGGTTTTGGTGTATCTTGCTAAATACTATAACCTTAGCCCTTGGGAAAGTTCCTAATACACAGTAGGTGCCCAATTAATATCAGCTAAATTAACTAATTTAACATTTCCCTCTCTTACACCTACAGCCTTACTCATACTACCACCATCCATCCATCCATCCATCCATTCTCATCTGTCAACAAATATGGTGTGTTTATTGTCCAAGGCATTGTGGGAAATGCTATAATAGTTATGGAGGTGGATCTGCCCTCTAGGAGACCAATGAAAAGACATCAGACATGTGGTTCAGAGGAGAGAAAAGTTGCCTTCAGCTGGGGCGATGAGACAGAGAAAATGTTATCAAATAGAAGGCCCTGATTTTAACACGTCTCCCACCACACTTCTTGTGACTTATTTTCAGGCCTAATTCATCCAGTTTCCCACAACTCACTGGGGGCAAAGTCAACCCTCCTCTTTGGGGTCCTTTACCCCACTTTCTGTGCTTCGTACAGAAAAGTGACTTGAATAGATGATATTTCGAAATGAGGTTCTTGCTTGGGAGCAGTGGCTCTGCAGATCATGTCTGGGGCTCAGGAGGAAATGGGTGTGAGCATCTCTCCCTTTAGAAGGCGAGTGAATTGGGGAGCAGTGCCAGCTCCACACGGGTCCTCATTTTCCTGCTGAGTTAGTTGGAGGGTTTTTGCTCCAGTTCTGTTCCCAGAGCCGGAGGCTGAATCTGAAGGCCTGACATTTGATTCCTTCAAGTGTCGTTTTCTAATTTGCAATAAAAATGCAGACATTCTCACTCTGAAGTTGTCTGGGAGAGCCTGCATGTATGGATAGGGACCCAGCTATGTGGAATCTGGAGAGAGCAGACTTTTATCTACAACCACTTGCCTGTTACCTTCTTGTCAATGACTAATCATTTTGCAAAATCTGGCCATGCCCTTGATAAACCACTCCTTGCCCAAAATTCACCTGTGCTACTGGCCCCTCACGAATGCATGGGTCATCTGTTAAATAACATACCATTATAAGAGGAACAACACTTCTCAACCTAAGAATGTCTATCAATTTTCTTGCCTCCAAAAATGTTAACCTTCACAAACCCAGCCAGGACTCTGGGGCAATAGACCAGGAGCCAGGAAACCTGGGCCATGTCTAGGCCCAACCCAAGTCCTACCTCTTTCACAACACTCTTCTGACTTCTGTATCCCTCACCAGTCTAGCCTTTCTTGGAATTTTTATTTTGTTGATGACCTGTTTTGAATGATTTATATAATGAGTTTAGCACATGCTTGATACACAGTTGGCTCCGGCAAATGTTCACTGTTATTATTTTTACCACACAGTCCACCCCTGAGTATATTCTATCATAAATTATGCTCTCAAAATATCATGTGTATGGCCTGGCTGGTGTGGCTCAGTGGAGAGAGCGTTGGCCTGTGGACTGAAGAGTCCCAGGTTCGATTCCGGTCAAGGGCGTGTACCTGGGTTGCAGGCTCCTCCCTGGCCTGGGCCCTGGTCAGACCTCATGCAGAAGGCAACCCATCAATGTGTTTCTCATATTGATGTTTCTCTCTGTCTCTCCCTCTCTCTTCTACTCTCTCTAAAATCAATGGAGAAAATATCCTTGGGTGAGGATTTTAAAAAAAATCATGTGTAAACATCTTGTTATCAAAAAGTTTTAATCTTTGAGAATAAGAACTTAGATTTGTACCTCCTGGGTAGAGTCCAAATGTTTAATATTATTACTTTTTTAAAAATTTTGAGACCACAAGAGTATATGCATTCAAGTTATCTATAAGTATGAGAACATATAGGAGAGCCTCATAACATTTAAATCAGTGGGCCATATTGCAGACATGGCTGAAATCTACTAGGTATAAACAAGGCAATGTGTTAGGCAGGATTCTTGAAAACAAAAAAAAAACTGATCCAGAGTCAGGATAAAGAAATAATAGGTAGAGAAAACATAAACTAAGGGTGCCCAAAGAGGAAAAAAAGCAGAGAACCATAATGGAGCACAAGTATAATACAGGTCCTTTAGGTAGGGCTATGCTTATTGATTTGAGAGACTGATTTTAATGGAGGGGCTTGGTTGGAAGTGGAGAGAAAGATACATAGTGTGCATGGTCTGGGATAAAACAAAACCACCTAATCAGGACTGCTTGAACTATCCCAATTCAAGAATGATGTGGGAAATATGGAAAAGATTCAGAATAAGTTTACAAACAGGTCCTATAAAGAAAGGTGAAACCCTCAAGAGAATGGCCACTCTTAAACCTGAAGAAAAGGATAGAGGGTGACGTTGTGGCAGTTTTCATCTGTGAGCAGGGAGAGCAGAGAAAGAATGGTGAGCAGCTGTTCTCCCACTCCACTGAGTCCCGGAATGGAGGAGGAAATCCTCAACAAGGAGAATTTAGGTTAAATGTCAAGATTAATTTCCTGACCCTGAGGGTTGGTAAGTGCTAAATTGGTTGACCCACAGATGTTAGGCACTCTCCTTTTCTGACACCCTTTAAAAGGAAAATGAATGAAAAGGTACTTCTGTCTTTAAACCAGACACAACTTAGGTGAAGACTGCCTTGAAGCAGATGAATGCATCAGATTACCTTTGACATCTCATGTCCTCATATACACGTGTCATTTTATACACATCGGTGAGATGGGGACTATTCAAGAAATAACTACCACGCGCTTAGAAAATCATACTTTGCCTCAGTGTACGCCTCTTCCTGCAATGCTGCTTGAGGATAAAAGTGGATCTAGCATCACCAAGACCCTACTCTTCTGTCTGACCCCAACCTGCTGTGTGGTACCAGACCGACCTCATAGATCCTCTGATGCACTCAGTATTCCCCCTGTAAAATGGACTGCCAACAAGGACCAGTGTAAGTTAGGATCAGAAATGACTATGGAAAATAACAGAGTTTTAAGGCAATGTGTAGAGTCATTACTACTAAAGCGTATTTCCCGAAGGAATGTCTGCTAGATAAAAGGCTGCTGAGTTGGGCTGAAGTAGACTGAGCTGGGATTCCTAAAGGCAGCATTTAACTCAGCTGAAAGAAAGGCCAGGGTGAGTCCTTGGTTTTCCAAATGCAATTAGCTCCCTTGGGATCAGCCAATTGTAGGAAAACTGAGAGTCACGGCACCCTTTTTCAGCTCCCCGTGCACACACATTTTAGACAAGACGGTCCATTTAAAGATCTTACACTGATGCAAGAATGATTCAACACATGCAAATCAATGGTATACACCACACTAACAAAGTAAAGGATAGCCCTGGCCGGTGTGGCACAGTTGATTGAGCGTTGTCCCGTGCACCAAAAGTTCGCTCCTTCAATTCTGGGTCAGGCACATGCCCAGGTTGTAGGCTCCATCCCCAGTAGGGGGTGTGCAGGAAGCAGTCGATTGATGTTTCTCTTTCTCCCTCTCCCTTCCTCTCTCTCTAAAATCAATTTTAAAAACCTATTTTTTCAAAAACAAAATAAAGAATAAAAATCATATAATCATCAATAGATGCAAGAAAAAAACATTTTATAAAGTACAACATCCATTTATTAATAAAACACTTGATAAAATGAGTATAGAAGGAAAGTACCTAAACATAATAAAGGCCATATATGCCAAGCCCTCAACTAATATCATACTCAAGAGTGAGAAACTGAAAATTTTTCCTCTAAGATCAGGAACAAGACAAGGATGCCCACACTCACCACTGTTGTTCAACATAGTACTAAAAGTCCTAGCTGGAGCAAGTAGGTAATAGAAAGAAATAACAGGCATCCAAACTGGGAATGAAGAAGTAAAATTGTCACTTTGTTTTCAGATACTATGATTCTATATACAGAAAAACCTAAAGACTCCACCAAAAGACTATTCAAAATCCATCAGTCTGCTGCATGTTTCAATGTCTCTGGATCTGTTTTGTTCATTGGTTTATTTTCTTCATTAGATTCCACATGTGAGATCATGTGATACCTGGGTTGTGGAGGGACAAGAACTTATATGCATATATGCATAGACCATAGACAAACAATAGTTCAGGGAAGACCTGGGTAGGGAGTGGGAGAGGGATGGAGGGGTCAATGGGGGGGAGGGAAATTTGTAATACTTTCAACAATGACATTAAAAAACTATTATAAACAATAAGCAAATACAAATAAAGTAAAATTGTAGGATACAAAATCAATGTACAAAAATTAATTATATTCCTATATAGTAACAATAAAATATCAGAAAAAAATAAAGACAATTCCATTTGCAATTGCAACAAAAATAATAAAATACCTAGGGATAAACTTAAAGAATGTGAAGAATATATATACACTGAAACTACAAAACATTATTGAGAGAAATTGAAGAAGACACAAAGAAATGGGAAGATATTCCATGTTCATGGATTGGAAAAATCAACATATTATCTAAGGGATTATACATATTTAATGCAATCCCAATCAAAATTCCATAGCATTTTTCAAAGAAATAGAACAAAAAAATCATCAATTTGTATGAAACCACAGAAGACCCAGAATGACCAAAGCAATTCTTAGAAGAAAGAACAAATTTGGAGGTATCAAACTCTCTAACTTCAAATTATACTAAAAAGCTAAAATATTCAAAACAGTATGCTATTGGCAGAAAAAAATAGACACACAGACCAATGGAACAAAATTGAGTGCCCAGATATAAACCCACACATAATTGGGCAACTAATCTTCAACAAAGGAGCAAAAAACATACAGTGGAGATATGAGAGACTCTTCAATAAATGGTATTGAGAAAACTGAAAAATCACATGCAAAAAATATGCAACTAGATTGCTATTTGACCCATAGACAAAAATTAACTCAAAATGGGTTAGATATAAGACCTGAAACAATTAAAAAAAAAAAAAGAAAGAAAACATAGGTAGTAAACTTATAAACCTTGCTCTCAGAGAGTCTCAGGACCAGTGTAAGTTAGGATTACTTTTTTAAATTTTGAGACCACAAGAGTATATGTATTCAAGTTATCTATAAGTATAAGAACATATAGGAGAGCCTCATAACATTTAAATCAGTGGGCCATATTGCAGACATGGCTGAAATCTACTAGGTATAAACAAGGCAATGTGTTAGGCAGGATTCTTGAAAACAAACAAACAAACAAACAAAAAAACAGATCCAAAGTCAGGATAAAGAAATAATCTTGACCCCAAAAGCAAGGGAAGTAAAAGCAAAAATAAATTGGACTACATCAAACTGAAAAGCTTCTGCACAGCAAAAGACACCATCAACAAAACAAAAAGGCCTTCCATCTAATGGGAGAAGATATTTTTTTAAAAATACCTCTCTGATAAGTGATTAATATATAAAACATATAAAGAACTCATACAACTCAACAACAGCAACAACAACAAAAACCCAATAAAAAAATGGGTAGAGGACCTAAAGAGAAACTTTTCCCATGAAGACATACAAATGGCCAACAGATACATAAAAAGTTGCTCAACTTCACTAGTTATAAGGGCAATGCAAATCAAAACCACAATGAGATACCACCTCACACCTCACATCAGTAAGATAAGAAATAACAAGTGTTGAAGAGGATGTAGAGATAAAATAGCCCTTATCCACCTTTGATGGAAATGTGAACTGGTACAGCCACTATGGAAAACAGTATGGAGGTTCCTCAAAAAAACTGAGAATGCAGCTTACATGACGCAGTATTCCCTCTTCTAAATGTCCTTCAATGGACGAGTGGATAAAGAAAATGTGGTGCGCCAGCAATGCAAGAAATGCTAAAGGGACTGGTGTAAAAAGAAGAAATATAAAGCTCAGAAAGAAAACAGCCACACAAAAAAAGAAATGGCTATAAACAAATACCTTTCAATAATAACTTTAAACGTAAACGGACTAAATGCTCCAACCAAAAGACATCGAGTGGCTGAATGGATAAAAAAACATGACCCATACATCTGCTGTCTACAAGAGACCCACCTCATTAGAAGGGACTCACACAGACTGAAAGTGAAGGGATGGAAAAATATCTTTCACGCAAATGGAAAGGAAAAGAAAGCTGGGGTAGCAATACTTATATCGGACAAAATACATCTCAAAGTGAAGGCCATAACCAGAGATAAGGAAGGCCACTTCATAATACTAAAGGGATCAATACAACAAGAAGATATAACCCTGGTAAACATATATGCACCCAATGCAGGAGCACCCAAATTCATAAAAAAACTCCTGGAAGATATCAAAGGAGAGATCGACAACAATACAATCATAGTAGGGGACTTTAATACACCACTGACATCACTGGATAAGTCCTCTAGACAAACAATCAGCAGAGAAACAGCAATCCTAAATGACTCACTAGATCAGATGGACTTAATAGACATCTTCAGAACACTTCACCCCAAAGCCGCGGAATATACATTCTACTCAAGTGCTCATGGGACAGATTCAAAAATAGACCACATATTGGGTCACAAGCAAAGTCTCCCCAAATTCAAGAAGATTGAAATCATAAAAAGCATCTTCTCAGACCATGATGGCATAATATTAGAAATAAACTACAATAAAAACAACCCAAAATACTCAAACACTTGGAAGCTGAATAGCATGTTATTAAATATTGATTGGGTTACCAATGAGATCAAAGAAGAAATTAAAAACATCCTGGAAACTAATGACAATGAAGACACAACAATCCAAAACCTATGGGACACAATGAAAGAAAATGTGGTGCATATATACAATGGAATACTACTCGGCCATAAGGAAGGATGAAATACTGACATTTGCAACAACATGGGTAGACCTTGAGCTATGATGCTAAGAGAAATGCTGGCAGGTGATGAGCAATTACTGCATCATTTTGCACTTTTTTTTCCCAGAGTGATGTAGCTAAAACAGGATCGCTTGGTACATAAAACAAAGGATTCAGGGATAACAAAACAGAGTTCTAATCTCAGATTGCCACGAACCGACTTAGAGGCATCTGGCAAGACTTCTCGGAGCTTCAGTTTCTCCAACTACAAATAAGAGAGATTGGACTAGTGCAGTGAAGTCAGACCCCCTCCAGCTGACTGCAAATAGTAGTTATGTCACATGTGCTGTGGATTTGCCGTCCTTGAGGTGAATGAGTTCAGGGCCTCCCAGGGTTGCATCTCACTGTTGTGGGATTCTGTGAAGCCTTTATGAAGTTAATCAGAGCCCAGAGAGAAATTATCCTCTCCTTTTTAGGCCAACCTGAAGATTCTTCTAGCTTTAACTGCTCACCCCATCTCCAAATTGCTGGCTCTGAAATGCCATCCTCATTCCTGTCCTGCTTGTCCCACATGACCCAGCATACACCTCACTTAGTCATAACCTTCCTGTCATTTAACATGGTGCGAGATAACCACCAAAGAAGTGAATAGGAATTACAATAATTTTTCACAAAATCCTGAGTGACGAAGCCTTATCACATGACTAGAGGTAGCTAGTGTGTCATAAAGAGAAATGAGCCATTGAGTCAGGAGTCTGGGATTGCAGCCCAGGACTTTCCATCAACCTGCAGCCTCCCATGCACCCTCCCACGCACCCCATTCTTCTGAAGGACACCTGGCCCTCACTTTTCCACCTCTGGCTGGTGATATCCGAAACCGCAACCCCCTTCTCTCATCACTGATCTGAGTGTGACAGCTTCCTGAACATTTTTCCTGGAGCTAATTACCCCTGGAACCTAGACTTTCAGAGCTGGAATGGAATACGACCTCCTCATTTGAATGAGGAAATCAAGGCCTCCAGTAGAATGAGACTTCTCTCAGGGACCTGAAACTGGAACCAGGTCACCTGGCAACCAGGAGGTGAGGCCAAAACTATTGTCCAGTATAACACTCCAGGCCCAAAGCTGCCTTACTCTCTCCTTGGATAATGGTTGTTCTTCTTGCTTAGGCTGGAGTCTGCCACAGGCAGGGGCACTGTGCTAAAGGAAGCAAGATATCAAGGAAAGTATACAGATGGTGGTCCCTCCCAGCCCTGCCACCACCCCAATGGGCCCAACATACCTGCCGAGCCATCTCCAAACCCTTGTCCACAAGACAGAATCGCACACTGCCCTCCTGTGCCTTCTCCATGCTTCCTTACTCGTGAATTACCCGGTCTACGTTAGTCTATGACATCTATCTCTCTACTAGTCTGCAACTCCTAAGAGTTTCTTATTCATGTTTACTGTCCCCCAGACCCCAAAGCCAACTTGAGCAAGGTCTCATTTTCAAACTTCAACTTCCTCATCCTGATTAAAAATAAATGCTAAAACTAAATTAAACAAAAACAGCTCCTTGTATTGACTGCTGGGCACTCTATCTGGCTTGAGTGCCATATCACTATTTCCATTTTACCAGTGGGTGAATTGAGGCTTAGCGAGATTAAGAAAATGTCTTAAAGTCTCCCAGAAGTAAGAGTTGAAGCTGGGAGCTGACCCCCAGCAGTGGGAGGCCAGAGCCCTGTCTCTACCAGTAAGCTGGCTACCTCTACTGAAACCCTCTGCTGTGCCCACCTGGACAGGTGGTTGTGGGGAAGACACCCCAAGCCAGTCTCCTTCCCGCCATGCACACCCTGCTGGCATGGACCTTTCTCTAGACCAGTGATGGCGAACCTTTTGAGCTCGGTGTGTCAGCATTTTGAAAAACCCTAACTTAACTCTGGTGCCGTGTCACATATAGAAATTTTTTGATATTTGCAACCATAGTAAAACAAAGACTTATATTTTTGATATTTATTTTATATATTTAAATGCCATTTAACAAAGAAAAATCAACCAAAAAAATGAGTTCGCGTGTCACCTCTGACACGCGTGTCATAGGTTCGCCATCACTGCTCTAGACTATCCTTGGCCCGTTGCTGCCCAAACTCAAGGGCTCCAGAGAGATGCAGGAGGCAAATTTTCAGGGGCAGGAACCTTCAAGTGCCTGTGGTCCCCTTTTCACAATGTGTCTCTCACCCAGAAGGGAGGTCCTAAAGGGCATGAGCGAGCGTCAGGGCAGCGGGGACCACAGGATCCGCAGGGAAGCAAGGCCTGGAGCTAAATGATGCTTTGAAAAGGATTTGGGGGAACTCAGGGCCAGCGGGGGTGCAGGGAGAGCCCCCTCCAGCTGACAGATCCTCAGGCACTGCAGACCCCTGCCCAGAGCAGCTCTTGCAAGAGCACTCTGTCATCCCTATGAGAGAGGAAAGGGCAAGTAGGAGCCCAGCTGGCATGGCTCAGTGGTTGAGCGTCGACCCATGAACCAAAAGGTCACCGATTCCTGGTGAGGGCATACGCCTAGGTTGTGGGTTCTATCCCCAGTAGGGGGCGTGCAGGAGACAGCTGATCAATGATTCTCTCTCATCATTGACATTTCTATCTTTCTCCCTCTCCCTTTCTCTCTCTGAAATCAATAGAAACATTTTTTAAAGGCAAGCAGGAGTGACAGGCAGGTGCCCACTACATGCCAGGTGCAGGGCTAGAGGTTAGGACGACCCCATGAGGTGGGTGCTATCAGCCCCATTTCGCAGAGGAGAACACTGGGGCTCAGAGGTGCAGCGATGTTTCCAAAGACTCCCCCAGCACAAAGTGGTCCTAGATGAATCCACCCTGCTCACCTGTTTCCAAGGAGGGTGGCGGGTAGGGTGGGGTGCGTGTGGTTGAGCCTTCTGGTGTGACAGGAATATGCCCATCCTAACTGGGCACAAATGACCATCCCTGCCAGCTGCTCTCCTCACTCCCTCCCCCCCCTCTCCTCAGTATACCCGCAGCTATAGATGCACAGGCGAGCAAGAAACCAGTCTTAGCAAAGGGTGCCTCCGAGGAGAGTTCAGACCCCGGGGCCCTGCAGCAAGAGGAACAAGTGGGCTGCAGTGGTGACCACAGTCAAGGACCGGTAGCCAATGGTCAGTTCGAACCCAGGAGGAGGTGAACTTGGAATTGGAGTTCTGGCCAGGAGCTGCTGGAGGGTGAAGTTAATAAAGTTGCATCTGAATAGTCCCCGAGGCCTCCTGGGCTTCAGCTCCCGAAGGGCCCAGGCATCAGGATGCGCCTTGTTCATTTCTTTTGGCAAGTGTCGCTCTGAAGGCTTCTCGCTGCTCTTCCTCGTCTGCTCTGCAAGCTTAGTAAAGTCTTCGTAATGAGGCTCCCCTTCGTGAGGCTGTGCAGAGCACAGAGAAATGGGGCAACCGTGACAGGCTTTTTTTTCCTTTTTTATTTTATTTTAGAATTATTGTGTTTGCAAGAGAGAGAAGGTAAGAACTAATGAGCTTCTACTTCATTGACAGGCTATTTTCCCCACTTCTATAATGCCTCTTCCCAGGGGCACCCCGTTCCTATTGATTGTTTCCAGGGTGAGTTTTTACGCCCAGGAGTTGGTGTTGGGAAGTAAGGACACGGCATCCCTGATGTTGGGCAGAGGCTCCCTGGCGTCCACACAGGGCAACACTTCCCGGGGCTTCCTCTGTGTGGCCAGTCCTGTGCTACGAGCTGACAGAGCCACCAAAGAAAGAGTCGAGGAGGTGGCGGCTGCACCACAGCCATCGGGGGTGGGAGCTGGTAGGTGAGGTTCATGGTCCTGAGGGGACAGCACTCACAGCGTCCACTCAAAGCTGGCTCCGTGGCACAGCGGGAGGGGCAGCTGCAGCTCACTGCAGAGAAAGGACCTCGGGGCTAGCGTTCCTCAAAGAAGCCTGCCTGGGAGGGGGCTTGACTTGGATCTTGCAGGAAAGGGGAATGGGCACTACTATTTGCTGAACATCATGTGAGGCCTATTCCCGCATCCACCTACCCCCTGAGGTGAGTGTTGACATTATCCCTTTCTCACAGAGGAGGAAACTAACGCCCAGAGAGGTTAAACAACCTGCCCAAGGTCCCACAGCAGAGTCAGAACTTAAACCCACAACTGTCTGTGTCCAAAGCCCACATGTCTCCACTCCCCCTCGTGGTCCCTGAAAAGTATAGGGCTTAGATTCGCAAGAGATTTAGGGAGACGTTCACAAAGGGGAAAAGATTTTTAACAAAACATGAAAAAGAGGTTGGAGTAGTAAAGGGTAAAGGGGGCCACATATATGGTGACAGAAGATGATCTGACTGTGGGTGGTGAGCACACAATGCAATACACAGACCATGTGTCATAGAAATGTACACTTGAAACCGATATGATCTTATTAACCAATGTCACCCCAATAAGTTTAATTTAAAAATTTAAAAAATAAATCAAAAGTTCTCTTTAAAGATACAAAAAAAAATGAAAAAAAGATGAATGCTCAATCTCTAAAGGTCAGGGTGTCCGAGAACCAGAATTCCCTCCCTAAGCTTTCTTCCTGACCAGTCATCGCTATGTCCATCCTGTCCCTCAGACCACACTGCCTCCATCACGGAAGTTGGAGAAGCACTGGCCGGATATTCAAAGAGTTCCTTATGTCTGGCCAAAACCTTCAGCTTTACAGTACATCTTGAAATTATAGTAGGTTCTGTGAGTCCTCCAATTTCGTTCTTCTTTTTAAAAAGTGTTTGGCTACTATAGGTGCTTTGCTATTTCACATGAATTTTAGAGTCAGCTGGTCAATTTCGACCAAAATAAAAAAAAACCTTCTGGCCTTTTCATTGGGATTTTGTTGACTCTTTCTCAAAATATCTAGGCTCCTCCCTGCCCCTCACTCCTGGGCTGCTCCTCCCTCCACACAGTTCACCTGTGGGTCCCTAGTCCCGAGCCTGAGCCATTGGCTCCAACAGGCAGCTGCTGAAGTACACCTCTCAGTCTATCTTGGTGATGGGTGCCTCACTCCCCATTCACTCTCCCATCGCCTGACACTCCATTTTTCTTCCCTCACCTGGCACCCCCTCCTCCTCCAAGCCCCCTTTGGCCACCCACCACCTCAGCTTAAAGTTAAAGGACCTTTTAGTCCACACACATTTACTTATGCACAGGAAAGTACAGCTCTATCGGTTTCCCTCACTCCCTCTCCCTCACCCACCCACTGCACACCAGCCGGCTCCCTACCCCAATTCACAAAGCCACAAACACTCTCCCCCAGCCCTGAAGGAAGAGATGGCCAAATCCCTCCTACTCCTGGCCTCCACATTGCAGGCTTCTGCAGATGGAGAAATATAAGGTGTGAAGCCCCGGAAAGTTCATAAACTTTTATGCAGATTGGTTTTAGTCTGGTTTAAATTAGGCAACAAAATAGAATTTCCAGATGTTCTATGTGGAATTAACTTGGCTACAGAGAAAAGGCTACTAGGAGGAGGAATTGGTAAAAGGGTTATTTTCACATTCCAGAACGAGTCACAGAAAGCATGTGGACTTGATTAGAAGAGAAGAACCTGCTGGTTGGCACATTAAGGAGACTGTTCTCATTTATTCTGGTTGAGGACATGCGAAGGTGCAATGAAACGTTCTCAAGCCACCGGGAAGATAAAGGGCCAGTGCAGTGTTGTTTTGTCCCAGCCGTCAGCTAAAAGCAGTGAAGATTTTGCCCAGACATAAGGAACTCTTCGAATCATAGGCCAGTGCTTCTCAAACTTGCGTGTGTATATAAATCCGCAAAGGATCTTGTTAAATGCAGGTTGGGATAGGTGGATGATGCCAGTGCTGCCTGCTCAGGCTGCATGCCACAGAGCAAGGCCTTTGGGGCGGAACTGGAGCCAGGAAAGGAGAGCCAATTACACCTAGTGTTTCTTAAGGACCTACCATGATGGGTCAGACACATGTCCAAAGCCTGGAGGTGTGGGAGAGGCAAAGAGGGGACTTGTGCAAGATATGGCATCATCCTCATCTCCAGTGACAGCAAAGCATAGACAAACAACTAAAGCAAAACTCAGTAAATGAGGTTGTAAGTATAGGACTCAACTTCTAGGGGATTCTGGTGAGGGAGTGGCCAACTACATGGGAGGAGATAACAAACAACTCAGGTCAAGTGTCAGAGAAAAGAAGAAGGGTGTTCCTCGTGAAAGGAACAGTATATGCCAAGTCCAGGAGGTGTGAAAAAGCTACAACACTTTGAGGAAATAGTGAACTGTGGGTAGAGTACATGGTGGATGAAAGAAGGGTTATAAAGGTATATGGAGGCCAGCTGGGAGCCGTACTAACGGGTTTGCTGGTAGAGGGGGCAATCACTGAGCATGTAAAATAGGAGCAAGAGTGGCTTGGACTTGTGTCAAGGGTAAGTGCTGCAGAGGAGGGACTGAAAAGCCTTCCTCCTTGTTCGAGCTAAGATCAGAGGACCATCTGCTGGATGTCTTGGACATTAGCCAACATGGAGGCAAGAAGTTAACCTTAGTGCAAGTGTCTGTCTCCCTCATTCCTGCTGAGCTCCAGGCCAATCAGCTTGGTGGGTTCATGTGTAGAATTAGGGCTCTAGAAACAAAACAAAGGGCAGGTGTCTTAGACTCAGAAAAACAAGGTTCGAGCTAAGATCAGAGGACCATCTGCTGGATGTCTTGGACATTAGCCAACATGGAGGCAAGAAGTTAACCTTAGTGCAAGTGTCTGTCTCCCTCATTCCTGCTGAGCTCCAGGCCAATCAGCTTGGTGGGTTCATGTGTAGAATTAGGGCTCTAGAAACAAAACAAAGGGCAGGTGTCTTAGACTCAGAAAAACAAAAACAAGAAGGGAAGGAAGAAAACGGGAATCTCATTGTCAGGAGTAAAGGGCTGGGCAATTTATTCATTCAACAAACCTGTGCAATGCATCTGAGCAGAGTCCTCGATGTCCTCTGGGAAAGAGTTTAGGTAAAAGTTTGTACCATGTAGCTTCAGTACAGGTAATCCAGGTGCCATGCTGTGCCTGTGCCAGCCTGGGTGGGCAGGAAGAGGATGGAATCAGGAGAGAGGCCTAACAGAGGTGATTCCCTGGCTGAAGCTGGAAGGGCAAGTAGGAGTTAGCAGGCGAAGAGAAGGAAGAGCAATATGGACATCTGGAAGCAAAACGCACAGGGACCTGCAGCCCATTCAGCATGGCAGGGGCAATGGGGCTAGGTATGGGTTGTGGCCTGGCAAGAGGTGAGTTTCAGGCAGAGCTAGATCTTCAAGGGTCTGGGGTCAGAACATTAGCACTGGGAAACACTAGCGCAGTGTCCCAGCAAGCAGGAATTGGAAATAACAACAGAGGTTCCAGCAAAAGGGCCTAGGAGCTGCCCATGCCAGGGCCACATGGGTTAATTTGCACAACCCAGGCCAGGCGAGGGTAGCCTCGTGAGGCCGGGCCAGCATCCTGCTAAGCACCTTTCAGTGGATACTTTGGACAGACAGGTGAGATTAGGGCCTGGTCATAAGTTCATGGTGTCATGTTTCCGCTCAAAGCCACCTCAAGAAGAACTGTCCCCAGACCAGCCAAGGAGTCTGAGCCGAGGTGGCAGGCTCTGGTGAGGAGCCCTCAGGTCCACACTCCTGAGGATTCAGTCAGATAGACGCCACCACTGCCATCAGTTGAGGAGGATTTTAAGATTTCTGAAACTTCTACCTGGTGTGATCATCAAAAGCTGGATGGACCATCCCAATGAATCACTGGTCTGAAGGGGCCAGGAAGAGAGAATAACTGAGAATAACCACAGCAAAATGGAGACTGCAAGGGCCTGACATCGGGGTTCCACAGGGAACAGGTGGTGAGCTGAGTACAGGCAGTGCCTATGGAAGGTGTCAAGGACATGCAGGGGGAGCCTTGGCACTCCCGTGCAGGGAGGACAGAGGGAGAGCTGGCACTGGGTGGTGAGGCTGATGCCCCACATCCAGGTCGTTCTGAAGGAAACCCTGGCTGGGCACTGGAGGAAAGGGCCCAAGATTTGTGCCTTGTTCCTGGAAGCTCCTCCAGTTAAGGTGGCTCCTCGCCCTGCTGCAGTTAAAGAAAAGTATTCTGATGCTTTTCCAAATGGTAAGGAAGGCTTTGGTCCGGACTATTGCAACAGGAGTCAGAACCATCCCAACAGGGGAAAGAGATTGAACCCAACTCTGAATACAGCTCGGTCAGCTGGGGTTAACAGCCAACAAGAAGAGTGAGGGGCTCAGTGGGTGGAAAATGGCTTAGAGGAGATGTCAGGTAGGGGCTCCCTGCTAAACCAATTTGACAGGATTCTTGCTGAAGACAGGCCAGGGTGAACAGATACCAAGGGTGGGGCATGAGGAGTTTGCACAGGTATCAAGGGTGCAAGATCTTCTCTAAATTGATTTAGAATAATTTTTGCTACCATTAGACTCAGTGGGCCTAAGGCAGGGCCCAAGCCCAAGGCCTAGTTCAAAGACGGCTCTGAGGAGACTTACTAGACTTTGGTCAATATGAGAAGAGCCTTTGTCACTGGATCTAGAGGATCAGCCCAACAGAGCATGTGTCTGGCCCACAGGCCCCTGGAGTCGGAGGTAGATAGAGGAACACTGGCTGCCAGGAGAGTGAGGTTCCCTCACTCTAGAAGGGAGCATAGCCAGCGGGCCAACATTGCAAGTGTTGTGGATCATTTAAGTGCTTGGGAATGCTAAGCAAGTAGCCTTCTCTATGCCAAGCACCATGCTCCATTCTGCATGGAGTAGCAATGCCACCAACAGTCCTGTCCTGCCTCAGGCATGCCAGCCAGTCATCACGTCCTTTTCTCAAACATGCTAGATGCCTCAGAGGAGCTGAGCTCCCAGGGAAGCACCAGTAACACAGCATCTCCCTTTCGCCCGCTGACACTGCACGTGGCATGTCCCATCAGCAGGGGTGGGGGTCAAACATTAGCCAAGTAAAGGATCTGGTCCCTGGTGGTCTGTTAGGGAAACACATCCGAGGAGTCTTGGGAATCACGAATCCAACCCCTTCATATTAAGATGAGGCAGTTGAGGCCCAGAGCAGAGCAGTGGCTTGCTCAGCCAGAGAGAGGCTCTATTAGGGTGTGCTGTGGAACCCGGGATGGTTGAAATCTCCCATTCCTGAGCACCTACTCCACACCAGGCCACTCCACTAAGCACCTTAGCACCAATAACACAATACTATCAGCCACCATCAGTTGACCACTGACTGTGCCCAGCATGTGACAAACATTATTTCATTGGAGCTTTGCCACCACCTTAGGAGAAAGTGATAACTACACCTGTTTGAGGAAACTGGGGCTTAAGAATATGAAGCCACAGTTATCAGAAGCGTATACATCCAGAGATCCTGCAACCACAGCACCCAGATACCAGCTACGAACCCAGGAACACCGGATCTCAAGCAGCGCGAATACGTGGACTTGGACAAGCCCTGCTCCTCCTCACAGAAAGGTCAGATTTCGCCTAGATAAATGTGTGGTTTGTAATTCAGGTTGGAGAGAGGAACGTGTGCGCGGAGGAAGTCTGCGCCCCACAAAGTTCGCGGCCATTGGGGCCAGTGCGATCCACCAGTGTGGAAGGGGACCCGCAGGCCTGCTGGCAGAAGGGAACTCTAAAAAATCAGCCTATAGCTGGACTGGGTGCAAAAAGGCAGCCTCGGATTTTGCCAGAGTGCCGGCTGCTTAATGCCAGGGGAAGAGAGGACATGTGGAAGAGATGTTGGGAGAATTGCACAGAAGTGGATGGTGAAGGTTGCACTTACTTTGGCTCTTTTCTTTCTCTTTAAATCCTTGCTTTTGATTATTAAACCCAATACATAGGATCACCCAATTGGGGTCACTCACAGAGACTGCAGCGGAAAGTTGTTTTTGTGGAACCTGGGAAGAGTGGGGAGGAGTAATGATCAAGGAACCAGCTCTGGGGCAGTGGATTCTCCCAAACCAGTATTAAGTGCAATAGGAAAAACAAAACCTAAATACTGGCTAGAGAGGACTTATAGCCCCGGAGGTCAATCCAGAAACACTGCCACCCAGGGGCTGAACCACAAACTGACTCTTCTGTAAACACAAATAAAGGCAGTCTGGGAAACAAAGAAATACCGCCTGCTTTAAAATCAGGACTGTGGTTTACAACACGGAGGAGCAGTGTATCGCAGGGAACTTCAATACTCTCCTGAATACCTGACAGGATAAAGGTGTGCCAAACAGAAGACTAGAGAAAGTGAATGACCTTCACTACTACACATTCTTATTTTTTTTCACCTTTTACTTAAGAAACTAAATGTTGTTCTTATTTCCTCACTTGATTTTACCTTTTTAATTATTACATTTTTATTTTTAATCAGTATTATTACTACTACTATTTTACCTTTTTTTAAAGGTGTCATTTTATTTTCTCTTTATTTTATTTTGGGATTAGTGTTCTACATTCTATTTTCATCTTTCCTTTAACATCATTTTACTCTATCTCAACTTTACCTTTATGCCAACACTCTCTTCCTTACTTTTCCCCATTTATTGTCATGTTTCTCTTACCCTATTCCTGCTTTAGATTTTCCCTATTCCTTCTTTTTACCCCCTGTTAAAATTTCACCCTAATTATATATCTAATTTCCAATCCCCTGCTCTAAGTCCATACACACCTCTCTCTTCTCTTTCTTCACTATCCAAATTTTTATTCCCTCTGTCATTTGTTGTTGTTTGCTTGATTGTTGGTTATATTGGGGTTTTTTATGCTTGTTTGTGAGATTGTTTCCCTTTTTCTTTTTCTTTTTTTGGTTATTTTTTGCTTCTGTTTTCCCTTGCCTTGCTTGATATTAGTTGCTGTTTGTAGTTTGCATTCATCTCTAGGTATTTGTTGCTGGCATTTCTTGGGATTAGTGGCTGTTCTATTGGAGTTTTCTCCCCATATAAATAGTTTTTTCCCCTCTTCTATTTCATTCTCTTTCTTTTCTCTCTTACTTTTTTTTCTTTTTCCAAATTTCATTTTTGCACTTCTTTTTTTCTTCTTTTTCTCTTTTTCTTTTTTCTCTTCTACTTTATTATCCCCTAATTCCTTTTCTCTAGTGGTCACCTTTATTTGGGGTTATTAGTATTGTGAATACATTTGTGTTCAGTGCCTTGTGTGTTGTGCCTTGTTGTGTTGTATTTTGTGCCTTTAAATCAACGCAGGGGAGAGAACTACATAACCAGACACCCGGAGAAGAGATATCATGAGGAGACAAAGAAACAGCCTGCATATGAAAGAAAAACAGGCATCACCAGAAAAGGAAGTAAAT
>NW_005371827.1:256435-256903 GCF_000412655.1 Myotis brandtii | reverse complement strand
TCTTTTTTCTTTTTCTCTTCTTTCTTCTTTATCCCCTAATTCTCTTTGATCTGGTGGTCACCTTTATTTGGGGTTATTAGTATTGTGAATACATTTGTGTTCAGTGCCTTGTGTGTTGTGCCTTGTTGTGTTGTATTTTGTGCCTTTAAATCAACGCAGGGGAGAGAACTACATAACCAGACACCCGGAGAAGAGATATCATGAGGAGACAAAGAAACAGCCTGCATATGAAAGAAAAACAGGCATCACCAGAAAAGGAAGTAAATGAAATGGAGGCAAGCAACCTGTCAGAGAAAGAATTCAGAGAAATGGCCATAAGGTGGATGAAAAGAATGGAAGACAAATTCAACAATATGTGTAAGAACCAAGAGGAAATGAAGAAGAACCAAGAAGAAATGAAAAATGACATCACTGCTATAAAGAACTCAATAGAAAGCATCAACAGTAGACTAGAAGAAGCAGAGGACC
>NW_005371827.1:230073-256031 GCF_000412655.1 Myotis brandtii | reverse complement strand
CTCAACAGAAACACATCAGGCAAGAAGGGAATGGAATGAAATATACAAAGTCATGCAAAGGAAGGGTTTGAATCCAAGAATACTGTACCCAGCAAGGCTATCAATCAAAATTGAGGGTGAAAATCAGGTGCTTCACAGACAAAAAAGGACTACAGGAGTTTATTACCACCAAACCAGCAATGCAAGAAATGCTAAAGGGTCTGCTGTAAAAAGAAAAAATAGGAAACAAAGAAGGAACACAGGGGTACAGAATAAAAATGGCAACAAACAAGTATCTATCAATAATAACTTTAAATGTAAATGAATTAAATGCCCCAATCAAAAGACGTAGGGTAACTGAGTGGATAAGAAAACATGACCCATATATTTGCTGTCTACAGGAATCCCACCTCCGAAAAAAAGACGCACACAGACTGACCATATATTTGCTGTCTACAGGAATCCCACCTCCGAAAAAAAGACGCACACACACTGAGGTGAAGGGATGGAAAAAGGTTTTTCAGGAGAATGGAAATGAAAAAAAAGCTGGGGTAGCAATACTTATATCTGACAAATTAGATCACTAATCAGAAGCTATATTTTTAACAAATGGGTTCAAGATCCACTGAAGCTCTTCTTTTGGAAAAAATTTAAATAGGTTAGAAATTGTTTCCAAGTTTTTAACTTGTGCAAATATTAGAGCTATTTTTTTTCAGAAAAGTATTACACATATTATATATTATCTCGGAGAACAATATCACACAATGATGGAAACACTTCCAAACATCTGGGCTCAAAGCACTTTTACTACAGCACACATTTTTCAGCAAAACAGTTATTTATCATTCACTGTTAAAATATTATTTTTAACAATGGAAAGGATGGATTTAAAAAATTATGAATATTTTAGTGGTTATACTATGACAGCCAGTTTCATCATAAAAAGCCCAGGAATTTTAGAACTCATTTTATTTTATTTTTTTGTAGAAGAAAAATATATAGCTTGCCTTAAAATCAATTACCTTTAAAAAAAATACTTTGCTGCGAGATAGCCTACAGTCTTACTTATATTGGTACAAAAGATTGTTCACTCCAGTCTCCTTACAAACTGTTGTAAACATTCTACTACTTAACATAATGGTATCCATAGATCCCACATAAACTGCACATTTCACAAGATGCTAAAACAATCCGACAACTGAGGAGCCACCATCATTCCTGCCATGTTGTGGGCCAGCCGCTGTCCCCTCTGAATTCCCCACAGACCTCGTACACTTGAGAGTCTGACTTAGTAACTCCATGGGGGCAATGATGCTAAATCCTGAAACAGATATTTATAAAGTTTGTGTTACTCTTTAGAGAGATAATAAACAGAATACTTTTATTTTAATAGATTACTAGAATTTCTTATTTTTCCTCCACATGTGCTATGCTGGAGGTGATTCAATTGGAGAATGATCCAGAATGAGATGCATTGCAGAATTATGTGGTGTGGCCTTTGAGGAGGGGGGTTGGAATGTCAGGAGGCTCCATTGAGGAGGTGGGTTCGACTGCTTCTTTTTTTTTGCTCTCTGGTTCAAACTTAGACAGAAAATACCTTCCTTTCCTGCACCTGAAGGTTCAGGGTCCAAGGCTTTCTAATTTCCACTTAGTCAACTGAAATCTATCCATTTTTTCCAAGTCTGGGGGATAACCCAGGGCCTCCTTGGCTCTCACCACCCAGGACAGGTTTAGACTCCTTGGTTCTTCAAAGTCCAAGTTCAAGACGGAGAGGCCCTAGATGCAGAGAGAGATGGGCTTCTCTGGCTGGTCTCACATCTGCCTTCTTAGTTCTAGTTTTCTCTCTGTGCTTCCTTCTCTTTCCTGAAAGATCAAGGGGGGAAGGTCATCCATGCAGATCTTATTAATGTCCTTGAGTTTCAGAGCATTAACTAATTAATTCAATTTCAGTCATGTGCCTGCCTGTGTGCTAAATGCTGAACAGTCAATGGTGAGGCTAGCATAGTCTCTGTTCTCCAGGAGCTGAAGTTCCTGTTAAACAAGTGGCCACATACATTAGTGTATGATTATAAATAGGATCAGGGCAGCAAATTGAAAATCTGGTTCTATGGTGGACAATCATAGCGCTGATGGGTGGGCACTGAAGGTATCTCTGAGGGAGAAACCTTTGAGCTGAGGCCTGAAGGACGAGAAGAAGCTCCTGAAAGGAGACAGTGGAGGAGGAGAGCATTGCAGACAGAGGAAAACAAATGCAAGAGCCTGGAGTCAAAGAGAAGCGTGGCTCAGGCACAGACCCAAGAGCTGGTTATTGTGGCTGAGCCGGAAGGGTCCTGATGAAGATGCAGAGGCGGGCAGGGGGCTGAATCTCAACTGGCCTGTGGGCAGGGATAATGAGCTTGGACTTTATCCCCGTAGAAATGCAAAATTTTCTAAAACCCAGGAGTGACATGGCCAGACTGTACATTCAGAAGCTCACCCTGGCTGGGTGGATGGAAGGGAACAAGAGAAGGAAGTGGAAGAGAAGACAGGAGGCTATTGAAAGCTATTGATAATGGTGACTTAGAATAATATAGTGAAGGGTCTTAGGATCAGAAGAATACTATGGGAGAAAGAGACATTTGACATTATAGCCAAGGAAGCCAATATCGCTATCAGAAGTGCTGGTGCACAGACAGCAGGGAGGCCTGATGCCTTACATGGGGTCGGGGAGCTGTTGTTAGCATTTTTTCCCAACTCAGTGCAGTGATGTTATTTGGTATTTTGAAGTCAGCTAAGGTAACTATATTTATATCATAGAAATGAGCAAATGCTACAAATCAGGACTTTCTTTTCCCTGGAGACTGAGCTATTAGACATTTACAGTGCTTATGAGTAACCCCTGTTTTAGTTAAACGTGGCTAAGAACTCACTCTTAGGGGATGGTATGTTGTGGCTGGGGATTTGCCGGCAGATAGCCTCCCGCCTCCCTTGGCACTGAATCAGTCCTTGAGTTGCCACCAACCTGGGATGCATCTGGCCAGGCAGAGGGTACACGTTTGAATACACTGTGATTGAAATCCAGCAAACATTACTAAGCTGCTACTATCTGCCATGGACAGCGCTTGTCACAGGGCGGGGTTGGGTGGTGGACTGGATGGAGATGAACTTTGCCCCATCTTCTCTCCCTAAACTGGGAGGGATGAGCCTGCTCACCAGGAAGCAGAGTGCCAGGCCCGCATTCAGAAGTGAGGTGTGAGCAGTGTTCTCTGGAAGGTCTGAGAGAAGAATGATTCATTTCCAATGAGGGGGTAGAGCCATGTTCCCCGAGAGGGAGGCACTCAGAACGGGCCTTTTAGAATGGGTTGTTGTCAGAGGGAAGAGGAAGAAGGAAGATAATTCCTGCCTGGGAAATAGCACAAGCCAAAGCCCAGAAGCAGGAAAGCATGAGGTGTATTTAGGGACTAACAACCAAATGTACCCAGGAGTATTAAATGTGTGCATACATGTATGTGCATAATCACATATGCACATGCATGTATGTTTGCCTGTGTGTTTCTGGGAGGGAGTCTTGAATGTCCCAGTGAGGCATTTTCATGTTGTTTGCAAGCAGTGAGGAAGCAGAGAGGTTCTGAGCAGTGACTCAGGCGGGCAGCAGTATGGCAGGGGGATGTCATTTGGTTCCAGCATTCCACAATATGCTCGGGGGCATCCTGTGCTGCTGGCCTCAGTGCCATTCTGGTCTCCTCTAATGGCCCCGGCACATGTACCATGCTCAGGCACACCTTGATGGCCTCCGTCAACAACACACAAGTGCCAAACGCAGATTGCACCTCTGGCCTTCAGTGAGGATTCCTTCTGGGTCACCGTCTCGGGACCGCCAGAAGGTGGCGCTGTGCCGGCTGCTGACTCCTTAAACCACCAAGATGGTGGGCAATGACAGAGCCTGGCAGGTGTTCCCTAATGTCCATTTCGGAATGTCCCCTCTTCCCTGATGCCAGGTAGGCAGAGGACTCAGAGCATGGGCCACACGGTGCAGGAGGAAGATCATGGTCTCATTCTATTATGTTAGCGCTGTGAACTTGGGCTGGTTCTTTCACCTCAGTGAGCTGTTGTCAGCAAGACAAAGGAGAATAATAATGCCAACTTGTGAAGTTGTTGTGAGGGCTGAGGGTCATGACATTGTAAGACACTGAGAGTTTAGTGTTGGACAGACCTCATGCTCCTGAGTGTGAACTCAGCCGTGTGACCTGGCTATGTGGTTTCGTATTCTTTTTTGTTGTTGTTGTGAATGGCATTTTCTTTTTCTTTTTTCTTTTTTTAATTGCTTAAAATATCACAAAGAGTAGTACATGTCTCCTTTTTGCCCTCCCTTGACCTTCCCCCGGCCTCCCCTATCCCCTAGTGTCTTGTGTCCATTGGTTATGCTTATATGCATGCATACAAGTCCTTTGCTTGATCTCTTTCCCCCCACCCCCAACCCTCCCTGACATTCCTGTTGTAGTTTGACAGTTTGTTTGATGCTGTTCTGCCTCTGTATCTATTTTTGTTCATCAGTTTATAATGGTCTTTATTATCCATAAATGAGTGAGATCATGTGATATTATTCTTTCATTGACTGGCTTATTTCACTTAGCATAATGCTGGAGAGCATTATGCTAAGTGAAATAAGCCAGTCAATGAAAGAATAATATCACATGATCTCACTCATTTATGGATAATAAAGACCATTATAAACTGATGAACAAAAATAGATACAGAGGCAGAACAGCATCAAACAAACTGTCAAACTACAACAGGAATGTCAGGGAGGGTTGGGGGTGGGGGGAAAGAGATCAAGCAAAGGACTTGTATGCATGCATATAAGCATAACCAATGGACACAAGACACTAGGGGATAGGGGAGGCCGGGGGAAGGTCAAGGGAGGGCAAAAAGGAGACATGTACTACTCTTTGTGATATTTTAAGCAATTAAAAAAAGAAAAAAGAAAAAGAAAATGCCATTCACAACAACAACAAAAAAGAATACGAAACCACATAGCCAGGTCACACGGCTGAGTTCACACTCAGGAGCATGAGGTCTGTCCAACACTAAACTCTCAGTGTCTTACAATGTCATGACCCTCAGCCCTCACAACAACTTCACAAGTTGGCATTATTATTCTCCTTTGTCTTGCTGACAACAGCTCACTGAGGTGAAAGAACCAGCCCAAGTTCACAGCGCTAACATAATAGAATGAGACCATGATCTTCCTCCTGCACCGTGTGGCCCATGCTCTGAGTCCTCTGCCTACCTGGCATCAGGGAAGAGGGGACATTCCGAAATGGACATTAGGGAACACCTGCCAGGCTCTGTCATTGCCCACCATCTTGGTGGTTTAAGGAGTCAGCAGCCGGCACAGCGCCACCTTCTGGCGGTCCCGAGACGGTGACCCAGAAGGAATCCTCACTGAAGGCCAGAGGTGCAATCTGCGTTTGGCACTTGTGTGTTGTTGACGGAGGCCATCAAGGTGTGCCTGAGCATGGTACATGTGCCGGGGCCATTAGAGGAGACCAGAATGGCACTGAGGCCAGCAGCACAGGATGCCCCCGAGCATATTGTGGAATGCTGGAACCAAATGACATCCCCCTGCCATACTGCTGCCCACCTGAGTCACTGCTCAGAACCTCTCTGCTTCCTCACTGCTTGCAAACAACATGAAAATGCCTCACTGGGACATTCAAGACTCCCTCCCAGAAACACACAGGCAAACATACATGCATGTGCATATGTGATTATGCACATACATGTATGCACACATTTAATACTCCTGGGTACATTTGGTTGTTAGTCCCTAAATACACCTCATGCTTTCCTGCTTCTGGGCTTTGGCTTGTGCTATTTCCCAGGCAGGAATTATCTTCCTTCTTCCTCTTCCCTCTGACAACAACCCATTCTAAAAGGCCCGTTCTGAGTGCCTCCCTCTCGGGGAACATGGCTCTACCCCCTCATTGGAAATGAATCATTCTTCTCTCAGACCTTCCAGAGAACACTGCTCACACCTCACTTCTGAATGCGGGCCTGGCACTCTGCTTCCTGGTGAGCAGGCTCATCCCTCCCAGTTTAGGGAGAGAAGATGGGGCAAAGTTCATCTCCATCCAGTCCACCACCCAACCCCGCCCTGTGACAAGCGCTGTCCATGGCAGATAGTAGCAGCTTAGTAATGTTTGCTGGATTTCAATCACAGTGTATTCAAACGTGTACCCTCTGCCTGGCCAGATGCATCCCAGGTTGGTGGCAACTCAAGGACTGATTCAGTGCCAAGGGGGGCGGGAGGCTGTCTGCCGGCAAATCCCCAGCCACAACATACCATCCCCTAAGAGTGAGTTCTTAGCCACGTTTAACTAAAACAGGGGTTACTCATAAGCACTGTAAATGTCTAATAGCTCAGTCTCCAGGGAAAAGAAAGTCCTGATTTGTAGCATTTGCTCATTTCTATGATATAAATATAGTTACCTTAGCTGACTTCAAAATACCAAATAACATCACTGCACTGAGTTGGGAAAAAATGCTAACAACAGCTCCCCGACCCCATGTAAGGCATCAGGCCTCCCTGCTGTCTGTGCACCAGCACTTCTGATAACGATATTGGCTTCCTGGGCTATAATGTCAAATGTCTCTTTCTCCCATAGTATTCTTCTGATCCTAAGACCCTTCACTATATTATTCTAAGTCACCATTATCAATAGCTTTCAATAGCCTCCTGTCTTCTCTTCCACTTCCTTCTCTTGTTCCCTTCCATCCACCCAGCCAGGGTGAGCTTCTGAATGTACAGTCTGGCCATGTCACTCCTGGGTTTTAGAAAATTTTGCATTTCTACGGGGATAAAGTCCAAGCTCATTATCCCTGCCCACAGGCCAGTTGAGATTCAGCCCCCTGCCCGCCTCTGCATCTTCATCAGGACCCTTCCGGCTCAGCCACAATAACCAGCTCTTGGGTCTGTGCCTGAGCCACGCTTCTCTTTGACTCCAGGCTCTTGCATTTGTTTTCCTCTGTCTGCAATGCTCTCCTCCTCCACTGTCTCCTTTCAGGAGCTTCTTCTCGTCCTTCAGGCCTCAGCTCAAAGGTTTCTCCCTCAGAGATACCTTCAGTGCCCACCCATCAGCGCTATGATTGTCCACCATAGAACCAGATTTTCAATTTGCTGCCCTGATCCTATTTATAATCATACACTAATGTATGTGGCCACTTGTTTAACAGGAACTTCAGCTCCTGGAGAACAGAGACTATGCTAGCCTCACCATTGACTGTTCAGCATTTAGCACACAGGCAGGCACATGACTGAAATTGAATTAATTAGTTAATGCTCTGAAACTCAAGGACATTAATAAGATCTGCATGGATGACCTTCCCCCCTTGATCTTTCAGGAAAGAGAAGGAAGCACAGAGAGAAAACTAGAACTAAGAAGGCAGATGTGAGACCAGCCAGAGAAGCCCATCTCTCTCTGCATCTAGGGCCTCTCCGTCTTGAACTTGGACTTTGAAGAACCAAGGAGTCTAAACCTGTCCTGGGTGGTGAGAGCCAAGGAGGCCCTGGGTTATCCCCCAGACTTGGAAAAAATGGATAGATTTCAGTTGACTAAGTGGAAATTAGAAAGCCTTGGACCCTGAACCTTCAGGTGCAGGAAAGGAAGGTATTTTCTGTCTAAGTTTGAACCAGAGAGCAAAAAAAAAGAAGCAGTCGAACCCACCTCCTCAATGGAGCCTCCTGACATTCCAACCCCCCTCCTCAAAGGCCACACCACATAATTCTGCAATGCATCTCATTCTGGATCATTCTCCAATTGAATCACCTCCAGCATAGCACATGTGGAGGAAAAATAAGAAATTCTAGTAATCTATTAAAATAAAAGTATTCTGTTTATTATCTCTCTAAAGAGTAACACAAACTTTATAAATATCTGTTTCAGGATTTAGCATCATTGCCCCCATGGAGTTACTAAGTCAGACTCTCAAGTGTACGAGGTCTGTGGGGAATTCAGAGGGGACAGCGGCTGGCCCACAACATGGCAGGAATGATGGTGGCTCCTCAGTTGTCGGATTGTTTTAGCATCTTGTGAAATGTGCAGTTTATGTGGGATCTATGGATACCATTATGTTAAGTAGTAGAATGTTTACAACAGTTTGTAAGGAGACTGGAGTGAACAATCTTTTGTACCAATATAAGTAAGACTGTAGGCTATCTCGCAGCAAAGTATTTTTTTAAAGGTAATTGATTTTAAGGCAAGCTATATATTTTTCTTCTACAAAAAAATAAAATAAAATGAGTTCTAAAATTCCTGGGCTTTTTATGATGAAACTGGCTGTCATAGTATAACCACTAAAATATTCATAATTTTTTAAATCCATCCTTTCCATTGTTAAAAATAATATTTTAACAGTGAATGATAAATAACTGTTTTGCTGAAAAATGTGTGCTGTAGTAAAAGTGCTTTGAGCCCAGATGTTTGGAAGTGTTTCCATCATTGTGTGATATTGTTCTCCGAGATAATATATAATATGTGTAATACTTTTCTGAAAAAAAATAGCTCTAATATTTGCACAAGTTAAAAACTTGGAAACAATTTCTAACCTATTTAAATTTTTTCCAAAAGAAGAGCTTCAGTGGATCTTGAACCCATTTGTTAAAAATATAGCTTCTGATTAGTTTACAAGAATTGACATTAAGGAAGATGGAAACTGACTAGCTGACTGGATGAATTTCAGTAAAAACCTTTGCATAATTGCTGGATGGTATTTTTTTAAATGAGCATCTTGATTTAGTAAGCACAGCCAGCATTGCATTTCTTCCATTCTACGTCTTTGTAAAGATTCTTTTTTCAGCTTTGACAACCATTACAACTATTATTTTAAAAAAAGAAAAAGAAAAAAACTGAACTTATAACCAGAACTTTGAATCCAATGGTTTATTACAAAGAGTTAAACCAACATTAAAACATATTCAAATAAATTGCTCGAAAACTACAAATATATTTTAGTGAGGACACAATGTCTTTTTTCTATTAACAAATAAAATTAAAATTTAATTTTTAAAAAACTAAAAAGTATTCCTTAATGAATCTTTATCACATCCACTTTTGTTTCTATACTATTTTTAGTTTCCTTTGTTTATCATTCTTTTTAAATTTAGTTTCTTTTGTCCTATTGATAAATAAAATTTAAAAATACAACTTACTTTATTTTGAGCTCACCCTCCTTAGTTTGTAATTGCTGTGTGTTTTATCCTGAATTCAACACTAGTACAAAAAGAGGTGCATATGGCTTATAAATAAGGGTTCATGATGATCACAAGGGCATGGCGATCACTCCTGACTCACGTGAGCACCTCGTGGTACCTATAGCCTGCAGGCTCCTTGGCGACAGGGAGAATGACATAATTCTCCCACGCCTTCTCTATCCCACCCAGCACCTGGCTGTTGCTACCCAGGACACAGGTGCTGGATGGAGGGATGACAGAGCGGAAGCAGAAGGGCAGGCGTGAATATTGTTGTTGGGGAGGCTGGCAAGATGCTGCGCCCCCTTGCGCTGAGGCTGGCCTGGGAGTCAGAGGCCTGGGCTCAAGTCAGAGCTTTGCCACCAATTTGAGTATCGGCCTCGGGAAGGGTACCACTAGATCTTTTTTCCTCAGCTACAAAATTGTTTCCCAACTGTTAGGCACTTACATTCCAACAGGATTTTTTTTTATTTTGATTAATTCTACAAAACTTAGTATTATTGTAATAATTATTACTGCCTATCCTAAAGTCTTTCAGAGTTTGGGGCAGACAGCAGCCTCTTAAAGCATCAAGCATGAATAATGAACTTTTTCTGGTCTTAAGTGCCAGTTACACCAATTTTCATCCAGAATAATTGTTTTTATTTATTTACTTTCTACTGCAGTTAAAGGGCCACTGCTCGTCAGCTGAGGAGAGGATGTTTGGCTCTCCACTAGAGGTGTTAATCAAAATAATAAAGTAAATAAAAATGGCAGCCACCTGAATCTGCATGGCATTGCAGCCCAGCAAAAGCCATTTTCTCACAATCCCTATTCTCTAACTAACCCTATACTTCTCTTAAATAACTCACATTTTTTACAAGCCTTCCCCTAAACAAAAGCCTGAAATGATGGGATTAACGAAATCGTTATTTTTGTCTACTACACATTAATATAAATATGTACCTATGAAAATATAAAACGGTCATACCTTGCTAGCAGGCGAGTATGCACCATTCTTTGGGAAGCACAGGGCCAGATGGTATTTCCAAGGTCCATTCAGTTCTGAGCCCTGTGAGTCCATAAGTCTGGGAATGGGGGGATCCCTCTGATTTCCTTGGAGCTCACCAGGTTAGGACTGAGAATCTCACCGTATTTCCTCCCTCAGGAAACACTCCCTACTTTCCATCTGGAGCGTGAACTCAGACAAAGTTTGGGGGATAAAAGGAGGATCATTTTCATTTGAGTACGACAAGTTCTGTCTCAGTGTCAACCACTCCAAGCCTCAGCAACATGATACCGTAGCCATGAATCTCTGACAATTTTTCCTTAGATTGTAAGCTCTTAGCTCAACGCTTCCTTTCCACCCACAAGCACCAAAGCAACAGTCAGAGTTGTATTGCCAAGTCGGTGACATTCATGTGCAAAGTGATGAAGGACTGAGCTCCGTGCTAAGAATCAAGGGACTGGTTTCTGGGTCTTGTCTAGCAGTAGCTTTTTAGCTGTGTCATCGTGGGCAAGTTACCTAGAGCACCTCGGGCATAAATGGAGCTGTGTCTGGTCCCATCCTATACGTGAAGGATGGAGATAAATAGGACAATTGGTGCACAAGCACACGTTGCCACTATTATTCACACAACAAACACTGTAGGTGCTCGCTCTGCTCCAGAGCCTGTGCTGAGCAGCAACCAGAACAAAGAGCTCTGCCCTGTGGAACTTGCATTCTACTGGGAGGAGACAGTGAAGGGATATTAGGAGGTGGAGAAAAATAAAGCAGGCCCAGGGACAGGGACTTTCCAAGAGTCAGAGACATGGGGCTGCAACTCCCTCTACTCCTTCCCTAGCAGCTCCCCTTCTTTCCCCCTCCACCCTCAACCCAATTCCTAATCCCCCCTATGCGTCAAGCCCCATTACTCACATCAAAACAAGTAGTGTGAGCCACCCACCAATCCCTGGACCCAGAGAGTGTGATGTTTCCCATCTGGTGCTTGTCAGACAAGCTCTTAGCCTGGCCCTGGATTAAGCAAAGACAGAGCTGCAACCTTACACCTACCCACACCCAAGGCAGAAACCCAAGCAGCCTCCTGGCAAGACCTTGGGTAAGTCTCTCGACTTCTCTGGAAAGTCAGGTCTCCTCCTCTATGAATATGGAGGTGGGACTAGGTTATTTCAAAAGTCCCTTGTAGTACTACAATTCCTCACGTGTGATTATACCAGCAACAAATGATAATACAAAAGTATTGAGAGAAGTGGATTGTAACCAAAGCTATAATGATGCTCCTAAGACCATGTAAATGGCATTAACCCTGACATGGAGACTGAAAATGACAGTGAGGTGGCCCCCAAAGCTATCACCAATCTAAGTGGTCTTGGGAAAATACGCACTACAGGACACCGAACACCAATAACACGGAATCCCTGCTACCCACCGGCACTGGGCTACTCTCATTTAATTGTCCACGAAGTCTTATGAGAGCTGGCATAGGCCCTCACAGCAATTTACACTAGATGAAGTGCCTAGTAGCTTCTGCCAGCCTCCTGCCTTTCTCGGCTCCTCCCTGCCTCATGCCTGTCCAGAACAAAGCAGAGTTTCTGGGCCAGAGGTCACACATGGAGGCCTGCATCTGGCCCACAGACATGTTTGGTTTGGCACACACAGAGTTAGAGGCCATATTTTCAAAAAATATTAAGCAGTTTTAAGCAGTTACCAACTAATTCACACTTTAAAAACAAAAGTGTGGCTTCTTTTGAAAAACCTGAGACTCCGGCCCACATTCATACCTAGCAATGGCTGGAGCGGAGCCAAATCGCCCCCATGAGACAAAAGGTGAGCACACCAGTTTGCCACAGACCCCACCACTCCCTATTGCAGGGGTGGGCAACCCCTGGCACGCTTGCCAAACATGGCACGCCAGTAACTTTTGCTGGCACGTGAAACCCTCTCTTATAATCTTCCATTTACAATTTTTTTCTTAATATCGACTTTTTTTATTTTTCAGATAAATTCAGTGTAGGTGCATCTTAGATAAATAAATAATTTTACATAACAAGTTATCTTAAAGACCATAGACATGGATTGACGAGAGAGGGGAAGAGCAATTTCAATAGTGTCGAAAATGAACTACTGAGGACTTGGAATGCCATTCCAGAAAATTTTTTCTGTTCTGAAGGTCATGAAATATAAACCTGATGTAAAATCTCTGTCATCAGTGATGCAGCAGCAAAAGTCCCACTGATAATATCAAACGGAGTCATAAAGTTTTCTGTCGGACTATCAGTGTACATGTATACATTAAAAAATAAATGTATTTTTCATCATCATATACTGTGTTTTTGTCGCTCGAATGAATTTTATTATTTCTTCAAGGTTCTTCACATACGTACACCTTAAGAGATATCAAGTAGGCGTAACATGTTCTCAAAAAATTAGGGTTGGCACGCAGAAGAATTTTGAGTCAGAGATTTTGCTGGTTTGGGCACGCACTCACAAAAAGGTTGCCCACCCCTGCCCTATTGCATTCTGATCAGGTACTTTCACTCATTGGATATACTTACCTGGCCTTGTTCCAGACCTCTGATGCCTATTCTAGACCTTTAACACAGTGCTAGAGAATGTTGGGCTCCAGTGAGCAGTGGGACACTGAAATGTACTTGGCCATGCGAGCTGTAGAGGAAGTACACTAGATTAACGTGGGAGTCGGGACTGAAAACAATAACAGCTACTCTACCCACTCCTTCCCAGCTCCGTGCAAAGTGCTCTGCGCAGGTTATTTCCTTTTGTCCACATGGCAACCGTTACTAACTGTCGTTTCCTAAAAAGGACACAAATCCAAGAGAGGTTAAGTGATCTGTCCAAAATCCCACCTTAGGTATTTCAAGGCCAGCCCAACCCTGCTCTTTCCTAAGGCAGACTTCTCCTCTTCCCCCACCTTGCATTTGTATAATATTTTTAAAGATTTTTCCAAGGTGTGAACTCTCACTTCATTATTAAAATCAAGATTTTGTTCTAAATGAAATGGTGTCTAAAGGGGTCAAGCAGATATATGTCCTCTGCTAAGTTGGTGGCCAGGATGGCAGGGGGCTGGGCAGTGGGACAGAGGCAGTGCTCGGAGCAGACAGAGAGAGCCTAGCAACTGCTGAGCCATGTCAAATTTGGGGCTGTATGCGAGACCCACCAACAAACATGCCTGTGTCTTTTGCAAGACTTCAGACATTCCAGGCCACCAGGCTGATCAAACCAATTTAACGGGGCTGGGGTGAGGGTGAGCTCAGATTTGCTGAGTGTCAGGCCATGTCTGGGCGTGCAACATAGTGCATTTCTCACTGGCTGGTCGATGCCACCCCAGCAAGAGGGGAATGAAAGAAAAATGCAAAATGAAAACTGCACGTGGTGGTGGTGGACTATCCTGATTATTTGCTGGTCTGTTCTGATAACAGATGACCCTCTAGAACAGGGGTGGGGAACCCTTTATCTGCCAAGGGCCATTTGGATATTTATAACATTATTCGTGGGCCACACAAAATTATCAACTTAAAAATTAGCCTGCTATATTTGTTCAAACATTTCATTAACTTACCCCTAATGCCTGGGCAGGGCCAGACCAAATGATTTCTCAGGACTTATACGGCCTGCTGGCCAGATGCCCCCCCACCCTGCTGTAGAAACTGCTGTCCCAGCCCCTCACATGGGAGAGCCGTGGTTTGGTTCAGCACCGCCTCGCTGAACGTCATGTTGTGCCAGGTGTGTGCGGCAGGCGAGCGTTCACTGTGTCCTCCAGCGCCTTCCCACCATTTCACCCCTGCTCCACTATCACAAAAGGCCCCTCACCCTGAAGCCAACATGGGCCCTCCAAACCGCTCAGACCTCCCGAGCTCCCCCTCTCTACCAGACCCTGTGAGAGCAAGTGATAGTCCGCCTATGTTGTGCAGTTCATTTGCTCAGCAGAGTAGGGGCACTACAGAAAGTAATGAATTAAAGTTCCTTGAGGGCAAGGACCATGTCTTTTTCTGCATGCCAGGCCCACTGTCCATGCTTAGACATCCCTACAGCTGAGTTGTGTGGCTGCCACTGACTAAGAACTGTGGACAGCCTGGGAGAAGGAGACTCATGTCAGTGAGTGGGCATCCAAGGTCAGAAGCGTCATTGGCCAACTGACCCAGGGCTGACCCAGGTACCCACACACCATGGCTAACCAGGAAAAGACTAGCCCCCGCCTCTTCCCGCAGCCCAGAACCCTGAGCTGTGCCTGCCCCGTCTGCTCAGCCGCTGCCCAGAACAACAAGTGCAGGGCAAACATCCTCTCGGACACGGTGACCGGCACTGCAACCTGAAGCTTCTGTGTGTGAAAAGCCCCAAAGCGGGAAAATGGTTGTTTGCCAAGTGATGCTTTTCAAACCACTCTTTTTACAAGTTTAGAAGAGATGGCTCTGCAACCATAGCCTCCCCTCTCTGGATGGGGGCGATAAGCAATTGAAGGGCAGCATTAGTATTTTTCCGGAATAAGTGACATTTATCTGTTTCATTAATGAGACAGACTAAATCGACATCTTCCTGATTTGCATATTTAAAGAAGAAATGTGAGACAGTCTGAATTTTCTGGAGGTTGGCCCTGATTATTTTTTTGTCAAATGATAAGATTTGTAGCTCCAAAATGAAATTCCAGCAATTTAAGAAACTGTATGTCAAGCCCCTTGGGTACGGATTTGGTCTCAGAAGATTTTTCTGCTCACACGCAGGTCTAGGCAGGGAAACAGCACACGAAACACCAGAGGCCACTGGCTGGTCAAGGCTGCGCGTCCCTCCCACCCGGAAATTCTCTTCGGAGCTCTAAGTAGCCGAAAACCAGCCTACATTCTTAAATTCCAGTGAAAAAAATCTCTCACCCTAATTGCGATGAACTTGATACCTCTGTGCCGGTGCAATATGTGTGATACATAATCCACGCCAGGGTTCCTAATCCTAAATGTAATATGCATCCTGGAGAGAGAGCAATTCTCCACTAATCTTCCTGCGTTTACTGCAGTTGCTGTCTGGGAGTACTCGATTCTGACAAATCCACTCCTGCTCGCAGAGCATCGCTCATGTGCATTGTTTGTCTCTCTCTCGTAATGTTACCAATCGAGTCCAGTTTTTTATTTGATGAAGAATAAGGATGGTCCAATGCCACTCTTTCTCTGATTTTTTAACAAATGAAATAACTGAGTCATGATTCAGAAAACCAAGCTCCCATTCAAAATGAATTTCAGATTTTGCTCCTATGCTTTCTGCACATTGAATGGAAAGTTCATGAGCTTTATGGCCCAGTCGTGAGGGGGCAGATGCCTGCTGGGGAGGGTGGGGAATTTGAAATCTATTGGATTGTCATACAGAGAAATAACTGTATGAAATTTTAATTATCTATCTTGAAGTAATAATAAATGTTTGATGAGCTAATAATGAGACATGCAGGGAAATGTTAATGAGTGTGTGGAACATAAAGACTTGACATAAAGGACGAAGAGGACTTGCTTAGTAATCGGCTGTTGCTGTTCGTATGTGCGACAGTGCTCCAGCGTCAGCGGTGGATGCTCCTAGGGTCAGACTGTAGTCAGGATAATACTGTGTTTGTTTATGGTGGAAACCAAGATCTTTGCATATTTTTCCCCTGGCAAACTGTTACCAAAATAACGCCTGGGTTTCAGCTGGGATCCGGGACTCTCACGAAGCTCCGTTTTCCATTGGTCTTATTGTCTCGGGGCTGGTTCCCATTCCTTGGAGCTGCCATCCAGGGCGGCTCGCACAAGGACAAGGGCAGGATGGGAAGCCCCAGGTCCCTGACATCATCAGCAATCACGATGCTGGGATTGTTCCCAACTTAATTCAACAAAAATTATAAGTTGTTTTCTCTTTCGCTAGCATTGTTTACTTGGAAAAAAACACCATATAATTAAAACCATTTATGAGTTGTTGCAAGAGCAGAAATGATGACTCAGGCCTCAAGATTCACTGTTTGGTTGGGGAGGGGCGGGGGGTGTATTCTACTCAAGTGAGAAATGGAAAGTAGCGGCCAGATGGGACATTTGCAAGTAGTTTTTATTTCCCGCTTTGCTTACGGAGGCCTTGCCCAGGAGCCAGGAAGGTGTTTGAGAGGAAAGGCAGAACCAGAGATGAGCAGGATGTTAAAGAGCCTCAGATGCGCCTCAGGACCAAGGACCTCAGCCTCAGTACTGAACTAGGTTTGAGCAACACCATCGCCCTCCTGTCTGGTAGGGAAAAGCGGTGGGGGGAGAACTGGCTCCAGACAGATCGTGCATGTGATTCTTGCTGAAACATTAAAACGACCAAAAGGGACTTCTCCTCTGCTCACGTAGGAGCGACCGTGCTCTGAGCGAGACCTGAGAGACGCAGCTTTCCGCAACTGCTGACCACGTTCTAAGGGCCACACTAGGCACGTCACTTCTATCAGCTCCTCTGGTCCTCAAAACTCCAAGAAACAGATACGCTTACCCCCATTTTGCAGATTAAATAACTCAAGTGCGGAGACTTAAGAATTTGCCCCAAATCATGCCAGTAAGGGGGAAGAGCCAGGATCAAATGTTAGTCTCCCTTTGGTTGAAGTCTGGGGGTTCTCCTGCCCTGAGTGACACAGCCCCCCGAGGCCCCGCTCTGCACTGCTGGGTGACAGTCCACATGCCAGCCCCGCACACGCAGCCCGGTCTCCTGTGCTACCAGCCCTGCCGGACCCATGTGTACCCCTGCCACGGGGCTGGGCTGGGGACGGACAGCCACACGGACTGCGGAGGCCTGGAGGGGTGCATAGGGACCGCCTTGGAGAGACCCCCACGCTACAGACCGTGGAGTGACGACCTGGGGGGATAGAAACAAGCTCTTTGCCCAATGGCAGGTTTTTAGGGCCTACTTGTTCCTACACTTTCTGACCAACTTCGTAAAAGCACAAGTGCCCCCTGCACAAGGTTAGGGGAGGGTTCTGCTGCTTAGAGCACCCCAGTGGGGCTTGACGGGGTGCAGGGAGGAAGGAAGGAAGGGGAACAAGGAGTGGCCAAGAGAAGGAAAAAGAAAGAGAAAGCTGGGCCTGAACGCAAACAGAACAGATCCTGTTGGTATTGAATTGCTTTTTGTTTCCATGTGTCTCAGGCTCGGCATTTCGGAGGGCGCACCGACATTCTCACGAAACTAAGTCAGACTCAAAATACACCATTACAGCTCAATATATCCAGTATGTAATTTGTACTTAGCAGAGACATGGTCAGGCCCTGGGCCTCCTCCCCCACTCCACCCTGCAGACTCCCAGCCTCTCGGTGGGAGGCAGGCCTCAATGCGACCTTTGTTTTTAATCTTCTGATAGCAGCGGCAGTTGGCCGGCTGTAAAGTCACATCGGTCTCCGGGTCTGAGGACCGGGACCCTGGCTCTCCGGAAGGGAGGACCGACACAGGAACTGCTTTCCTGACATCCTGGAATGAGCCCCCAAGGCCCAGGGCCCAGAGAGCGGTGGGGAGCGGAAGACCCCAAGCTCTTCTTTCAGGGACAACCTCCTCTAACCTGGGCGCTCCTGGCGGGAGCCAGCTCTGGCGGTGGCAGAGAGGCTGTGCCCCCTCCCAGCCACTCGGTTCTGTCCAGAGTGTCTGTGTCGGTCCAGCCGGACCAGCCGGCCTCGGGCAGGTCCTCCGGGGTCTGCAGAGCAAGCTGGGGGGTGGCAGGACATAGTTTAAAACTGTTGCCTAGTGTTCTCCTAAACCATGCCCTACTTTGAAAAAAGAAAAAAAAAACCTTCATCCTTCAGGCAACAGCTGGGAGGCTTGGCTGAATGGCGGGCTTCAATGTGGAGGGTCACAGGGTACTGATCTAAGGGCTGCGGAGTCTTGCTCACCCAACTGTTGACACTCAGTAAACGGGGCAGGCGGGGCCGGTGTGGGCCTCAGAGGAAGAAGTCCCCTCCCACCCGCAGCCAGAGAAAGAATAGGAAGCAACTTCTATTCAGGGTTCACAGGGGTCCGCAGCCCTCCGCCCCCTGCCTAAGCCACTGGGCCCTTTCCCTGCCTCCCAGTTACCTTGTATTATAACAGGATTAAAGTATATTTAGCTCCTCTATTAGCATACTTTAGCCCCATTTTGGCCTACTTAAGGCTTCCGGATGGCTTTGATCAGTTTTGCGTTTTACTGGCCAACAGGAGGGCCTGGCAGGCCAAAAAAAAAAGGGGGGGGGGAGGAAGGGGAGTCAGACTGTGAAATTATCCTGATGCTCTTCTCTTATTTCCAATATTCTATTGCTTTTCTCAAACGGCCCAGTTTATACCCAGAATGGGCAGGAGGAGAGAGGGAAGGTAGCAGGAACCAATAATAATTAGGTCTTAGCTGGAAGAGGAGAGAAAGGGTTTGCACATCTCCTAAGAAAAGGAGGGGGGAACCCTATAATTTCTACAGTGTCTGCCTTTTTATTGCTTGCATTTGCATATAAATTAAATCCATATTGTAGCTTTAAGGCAAGCCCGGCTTAGAATTCCACACAGCTCGGGGTCCCATTGTCTTACATCCAGTTCTAGGCGGCAGCGAAATGAAAAGGGAGGGGAGAGCATAGGAAGGAGAAAGTCAGCTTTGTAGCGTTTTTAATTGCCTGTTGTTTTTTCCACCAATTACAGGCAAATTAATATTTAAACTTCGGGAGGCTGTGAGGAAGTGCTTGCAAACTAGGTTTCAGATTCCAGGGTGTGCGGCCTTGTGCTTTTGGCTGTCCCAGGGTTGAAATGTAATGGTGGTGAAATAAAAAATAATAATCCTAATTAAGCAACGGCTTGGACCTAGATCCTGTTTCGATTTCTTCTCTCATGGTGCCAAGGCGCTGAGATTTCACTGCGTCTCTGGAATGATCCGAGGTTGCCGGGAAGGGCCCGGGCTGAGCGTCCCTGCGGCTGGCCAGCCTCGGTTTTCCTGTTGACCAGAGGTCTGGCCCTGAGTAGCTCCACTCTGTGACAAGTGGCCTCGGATTTAATGTCGATTCAGTACAGTAACCAGAGCATCTTCAGATTCTGGGTGAAGCCAGATTCAGAAACTCTCACGCTGTCCTGGCAGACACATCGGGGTGGACGGGTCGCCTCCGAGGTCTGCCAGGATGGCGGCCAGGAGCGTGGTGGGAAGGGCCCCGCGCTCCCTCCTACAGCAGCGGGGAGCAGGTCCCTCCCCATGTGTTCGCCTGGTCCAGCCACAGGATGGGAACACATTCCAGGGGACCTCTAAAGCACCCAATTACACAAATGGCTAATATCCTGTCAAGGAGGCCCACACGTCCTTCTGTGGGATGTGTTGTTTTGGTTTATTATGTAAATTGATACGTACGCCCTGCATTGGTCCCTCTCCCATCCCACCACCCTCCTCACCCAAAACATTTCTTCCCATTGCTGGTGCTGTGCAGGTGTGCGGTCTAATCCGAGGAGGGTCCTGCTGGCCTTAAATCCCTCTCATCGGGTTTCTTTCTGACCTTACTTCACTAACCCGTCTGCGGTGGCCCTCCCGGGTGCCTCCTCGGAGTGCTGCCTCTGCTCAACCCCTTGAAGCCCTGCCCTCCATCCTCCACAATCGCCTGCACTGTCTCTAGAGGTTTCTGCCTTCCACCTCTTTTTTTAATTTCCATAACGTGTCTGCCCTGGAAGGAGAGCGGAAACTGCTGCCACTTCCCAAGTGCCCCTCCTCCTCCTTTGTACTTGGACTCTGAAAAAGCCCAAGGTCTCTCCACCGCCCAACCCTCCGGGCACACACACACTGCTTCTCCCCCCACTGAGGTCTTCGGAATTTCATTTCCATTTTCTTCCAAGACCCCTCCGAAGCGCCATGGTCCTCGCCCCCGAGGTGCACGGGATTTTTTATTTCTTTGAATTAGGCCTCGTGACTCCTCCCTGACCTGGTACCACCCGGGCGCTGCCTGATGGGATGCAGTTTCCCCGGAAACAATGCTGAGTCTAATTGGGTGCCTTTTGCCCATGTGCCTGATCCGTATCTCTGGAAAATAGGAGCTGCCCACACTAGAGAGGCCAATTCCGGAACCACCCACAGTGTGTCCAAAAAAAGAAAAAAAGTTCAGCCTGAAAACCAGGCTTTTTAAAGATCAATAACTGACGGCCGAAATATTATCAAGATGTTTCAAAAGCATAAGAATGACAAGAATAATAGCTACTATTCTTGATTGTTTACTCCACGTCAGGCTCAATGCTGAATGCAGTACGGCATAACACAGATCGCATGTCCATCCTCACCACAACCCTGCCGGGGCCAGGTACCATTATTATCCCAATTGCCCAGGTTATGTAACACAGAAAGGTTAAGTAACTTACCCTAAGTCCCCAAGCCTATAATTTGCACAGCCAGGATTCAAACCTAGGCCACCTGCCTAGAGTTCACTAATGAATGTAACATCCCATGATGCCACCTTAGTGACACCAGGCAAAAATGGACATTTAGGAGGGGCTGAGAACTCTGCCCGCTCCATCCTCACACCAGCCCGATGACAGCCCTGAGAGATAGCTAGGTTGATCCCCATTTGCTGATGGAAACTGGGACTCAGAAAGATAAACCGGGGCATATTAAAATGTTTAAGACTTTATTTGAGCAAAAATTGATTCCATTGCCTCAGGGCCAAACCAGAGGTCATGAAGAGCACTGCTCCACCCGGAGCCCAGGGAATGTACATAGAAGAGGTACTGAAGCAAAGGAAGGAAACCATTTGATTGGCTGTGGCTTAGTTGGCTGTTTGTGTCTGATTGTCCTTGAGTTTCAATTTCCTAACCTTGAGGCACGTACAGGCTTCGATATGGGCGTGCTTATGCAGCCACCATGGCGTTAGAGCCACCTCAGGCTATCAGCCTCCTTGTTGAATTAAGTTAACACCATATTCCTCATCTGTCTAGAACCCACACTCACTCCCAGGTCAGCGTGACTGCAAATGCCATGTTCTTTCCACTATGCCACCTGCTCCCAGGTAGACCTCCACTCAGAGGAGAGTGCAGTGTTGGCAATGCTCACCTCACCACCATCCTCGTAGGCATTTGCAGACAACCCGCTCAGTGCTCCTTACATGGGTCGTCACAGACTACAAAAGGCGCCACCCCTACCCCTGTCCTCAAACATCTTACCCTCCTGGGTGAGAGGCAGAAGTCAGACGAATGATTGAACCCAACTGCCATTTGTTTTCAGGTCATTGACACTTTGAAAGCTCTGTTTTGTTCCCAGTATATTTGGGGGTTCCCAGACCTTCTGAGCCAGCCTGCTCCACCTCGCCCCCAGGCCTCCTCTGGCCACAGCTCTCAGGCCGGCGCCATGCCGCGCCAAGCCCAGTGTCACCTGGGGTATGATTGTCATGGTCACAGGGGTGAGATGGTCCTGAAGACCCTCCTTTCTGAATCTCAGGCGGCTGAATTAAATGTTTATCTTTTTTTAAAACCGGGAAAATAAGCACATGATACAAAATTCAAAGGGACAAGAGCAAACAGTGACAAGGCTCCCTCGGCCACACATTCTCCTTCCCGGAGGCCACCGCGGTCACTATTGTCTGTGTGTGTATATTTCCAAAGGTAATCTGTGCACATATAAGCAATTTCACACATTAAAGTTCCTATATAGATACACACACATATATGTATACATATTTGTTGCTGTTTATACAAATGGTAGCACATGTTCTGCAGGAACTCTTTTCACTCAACAACATGCATATATTAGGGATTATTCCATACCCATCCATATAGCTGTCTCATCCTTGTTAATGGTTATGTAATATTATATGATATGGATATACCAGAACTTAGCTAAGAAGTCCTCTCATTAAGTAATTTCTTAATTACTTGGCTCTTAACTCTATTCCTATGCCTAATGCTTTAGTGAAATCCTTGTACACAGTCACTTTGTAGATATGCTAACATATTTGTAAGGAAAATTCATGAAGGTGAAAGGGAATGTGCATGTTTCATTTTGATAGCTGTTACCAAATCCTAAAGTTGAATTTACCAATTTACACTTCCACCAACATTGCAGGAAACTGCCTGTTTGCCACAGCCTGGACAGCACCAGGTGATGTGGAGCTTTGAGATCTTTGCCATTCCAGTAGGTGAGAAACATCCTCTCATATTTTAAACTTGCATTTCTGCTATTCTGAGTGAAAGGGAGCAACTCTGCAAATGTTTAAAAGCCACTTGTATTTCCTATCCTGTGAATGATGCATAACCTTTGTCAAATTTTCTGTTTCATTGTTAGTTCTTTTCTTATTAATTTATAATGGCTCTTTATATATTAAAGTAATACACTCTTTCCTGGTATGACAAGTTGCAAACATTTTTCCTGGTGTTTAATTTTGCTTATGATGTCAGTTTTCTTTCTTCCTAAGTGGTCTTTCCATTATCGCCTGGATTATCATTTCGACCCTGGCCCAAACTGTGAGTTACTTGATAAACGTGATGGTGTTTGGGGATGCCAATGCTATTATAAGGAATCGGAGGCATTTAATAAGACTGCTGATATTCAAACTGCAGTAATTCCACAGCTCCTGCTCTTGGTTTTCTGGCCTATGGGATGAGAGGATTGGCCTCGATGCTATATAAGCTCCTGGTTGCCCGGGAGTCCTCTGCTTCTCGGAACCATCCCTGCAGCTCCGGGGGTCCCTGGGCCAGGGTCTTGCTGCCCAGTCTGCTATTGGCACTGCTGATGGCTGCAGATGTTAGAGGCTATCTCTTGGCACAAGGGTCTCAACTGCTCTGAGCCACAGATTCTTGCCCCCAAGCTTTTTAGCAAGCCTCTGCCACCACCTCCACTGGACAGGCCTGCTGAATTCAGGCACAGCCATCTCTGGCCTTCAGAGCACAAAGCAGACAGGAATCCAGGTTATGAACACAGTGTTTGACTTCAGCCATCCCTGCCAAAACCCCTGAAACCTCGCCTTCCACCTGGAAGGTCACCGAGGCCACCCGCTCTGCCTTCTGAGTCGCTGTCTAGATCTGCACTACAGTCCCTGTAACAATGCAGAAGACACCCATGTCTGTTTTTAGCCACCTGGATAGTACACACAGCACAGACCTGGGGCGCGGGGTGGGCAACGAGCTCCAAAGGACCTGGATGGAGAGACTGCTGGCCCGTGCGCCACCGTCATGGTTTCAGGACAAATGCTGATTTCCTTCAGCTGGTCTGTGTCCTCCCCTGGGAAATTTTTATTTCTTCTTGGCACCCATCCTACATATTCTCTGGCTTCCACAGAGACAAAGAACTTCCCTGGCTTTGAGAATGGCTTGTTTTAGTCAAAGAATTCATCTCCAGCCTCTCAAAGAATGCCCAGCTCTGGTTACAAGAAGCCCCTTTCTCCCTCCTTCCCTAACCCACAGCCTCAACCGACATATTCTGAGGTCAAAAAACCCTCTCCCCCACAAAGCAGCAGAGCTCCCGCTCTGCTTCATCGCCAAGGCCCGCCACTTACACACCCTTTAACATCAATAAAGGGTGGCGGGGTCTTTGCGAAAGTAACCTTCTTTACACCCCCTGAGCTGGCCAGATACTTCTACCTTCAGATCACTCCCTTCCATTAGGTACAGGTAAGACTATTCTATCCAAATGCCCCTTTAAGATGGACTATTCCAAATGCCCTGGGCGGAGGCGGGGCTGGGGGCAGAGAGCTGAGTGCCGGGCCCAGTGCAGGCCCCAGGAAAGCACGGCTGGGCTGGCTGTGCTCTGGAGAACAGGGCTCGCCGGCCTTGCCTGGGAGAAGAGTGCCATGGAGCACTCGCTGATGTCACCTTGGGAGGCCCAGAGAACGGCTGACCTTGAGGAGCTGAGCTGTGGGACAGGGGGTTTTCCCAGCGTACGGTTCTGTTTGTGGCATCAAAGGGAACAGAGAGAAGAGGGACAGCTGAAAGGAGGAAGGTGCCCAGAACACCTTGGCTTACGTCCCAATTTCTCCAGAAGTAAAACCTGGGCCCAGCCTTGACTCGATGTGTCTGCCAGAGCTGAACCCCAAACGGCCCTCGCAGAGCCACGCTGCAAACAACGCAGCGCTGCCAGCATGCCGGGCCGCCCCGGCCAGCGCTCTGCACGCAGCATCTTTCTTACACCCGCACCCACGAGGGAGAGGAGCCTTGGCCCGTGTGGCCAGCTGCTGGGCATCGTCCCATGCACTGAAAGGAGGCTGGTTCAGTGCTCAGTCAGGGCACTAGGAACTGGGCAGGACGACATTAAAATGCTGGTCTGTCCACCCAAAACTGACATGTTCAAGCAGCTGCACTTGCTGCTGGGGACGAAAGCCAGAGGGACAAAACGCCTTTCTTCTTTCACTCTGCCTCCAGCCCCCCTACCCCCCAAAACAGACCATAAGCCAATGTGGGCCTGGACCCCAAGACACAGCTCTGCTACGTGTCCGGGCTTCTCTACGGAGCAAAAGCCCCTCAGGTAAACACACAGCCGCCCAGTGTCAGGGCTGGACGGGCCTCAAAGAGCACCTTGTTTCTGGAGACTGAAAAGTGCTCCCAGGAACCCAAGGGGCCCTGAGGCATGGCCAGCACAGCGTCCAGACAGGCGGGCCTCCCGGCCACAGGGCTCTCTCCATCCTCAGCCAGCTCAGTACCACTGCTGTTGTACTGAGCTTTGGAATAAGATGCCGTTTAAACAAAGAGATCCGTGGATACAAAGGTTTAAAAGCCACTGATGAAGTTGGAGCCCCCCGGAGGGCCCAATGAGAGGATGTTGGAGGGTTGCAGGGCTTCGGGGCCTAGGCCTTGCTGGGCTGAGTGCAGCCCCCAGGTCTCTCTGAGGAAGCCTTAGGTCCATCCTCAGCCTGGGAGTGTGTGCGAGAAAACTGAAGGTGGGGAAACCGCTCCTGGCAGGCAGAGCACACCCCAACATGCCGGCCCAGGGAGTCCAGGGCCTGAGGCCCCCACGTCTGAGGTCCAGCAGAAAATGCCTGGGGCGTGGGCAACACCTCACACACAGCATGACCGCAGTCAAGGGCTCACATCACACACCAAGGCCTGTTCCTCATCCTCGTGCTGGTCTGCAAAGCGTGCGTTTCTGCCTGTTTGTGAGGGAGCCTGGTACCCACAGCCTCGCTGGCGGTGAGGTCCTCGTCCACCCTGTTGCCTAGCATCCCTGGCACCTGGAATGCTCTTCGCCCCACAGTGGATACTCCATGATTCCAACCTCTTTTTCATCAAGATTTTTTTTCAATGCGCACGGCCTAGGTGTCGGCAGGCACTGAAGATCCTCAGGAGGGTCTAGCAGAAAACTATCACCACTTTGATTTGGCTGAAAAAATAATCATTGTGGCCACATAGCTGGGATGGTTTGGACCAAATTTAGAAATCCTTTTACTTTTCACTGTGGCTTCAAATGACATTTTCTGGATGTCCACCCCGACTGTCCCCAGGATGCCGTCTTCTGCTTCTCCCACAGCACAGAGGACGCTCTCAGAGGGCCTCCAACCCAGGCGGCCATCCAGCCTGCCTTGGACCCCAGCCCCAGCTCCGAAGGGTGGCAGCAGGCCCCGGTCCTGGGCTCAGAACCTGCCCGCCTGCGCTGGCATTGTTCCTTCCAGCCCTTTGTCTCCTGCTTTCATCCCCCACAGCCTCACACGGCTTCCAGGATAGGCCCTTCCAAGAACCAGGCACCATCGTGTTGTACACACACACACACACACACACACACACACACACCACTGGCCTCTGTCAAGTTCATTTTCATAGAAACTCCCCGGCCCCCTGCCTGGACTGCAGTCCTGCCTAGCAGGCCTCCACCAGCCTGCCCCCAGCCAT
>NW_005371827.1:209821-229602 GCF_000412655.1 Myotis brandtii | reverse complement strand
GACTAACGCCATCCCAGATGAGACAGGGAGACTGCTGGCCCTGCACCTGCTTCAGCCAAACTGAGCAAACTGGAGCTCAGGAAGGTCAAAGGTCCAAGGGCCGATTCCCCTGCCTCCCAGCAAGTTATTCCAGGGATATCCTCTGTGTTTTCAGAAACTGAGGCTCAAAACCCATCCCAGAATTTTGGTGCTGGGTGGTCAGTCTTGGTGCCATCAAATCCGAGTCCCTGGTTCTTGCTGCCTCCATGTGCCGGTGCCGGAGCCGAGCTCAGGGGTGAGCATGCCCGCCACTGTCCCCACCGCCACTCACCAGGCACTGCCATCCATCCTCACAACAGCCCTGCCAGGAAGGCTCTGCCAGTCTGGCCTCTTTAAATATGAGCCAACTGAGACACCGGGAGCCTGGGGAGTTTGTCCAAGATCCCTCGAATAAAAAGGATCAGGGGTTCAAGCCCAGGCAGTCGGGTTCCCACAGTCTTAGCCACTCACTGCACTGTGTGCCTGGGGAGGCTTAGACCCAAGTTCTAGCTCTGCCATTCACTTGCTGTGTGACCTTGGGCAAGTCACTCCATCTCTCTGAGATGCTGAGTAAGATGGAAAAAATAATACCGACTCTGAGATAGCAAACAACAGTGCAGATACCGGCCTACCCATCATGAGGGCTGACAAATTAACCCTTTCGCTCTTGCCTGATCCTCGTGAAATATGAGAAAAGCCCACATGCTTTCATGTGGTTGCCTCCCTCATTTGCATTAGTCCGTTATTAACCGAAACTGGTGTCCCGGCTAACCCATCAGCCTCACGATGGAAGCTGGCTGAGTTCTTGTGAAGAGAGGGGCCTGCAGTAGGACTTTCTCAGGGTCCTGGGTGGATGTGCCTCTGAGGTGCACCTCCAACCTGGACTGTGCGCTTCATGTGCAGACCCTAAGGCAGCACATGACCATCCATTTGAAGCCATCATGCCTTTGCACCCGCTGCTCAGTCTAGACAGCACCTCTTTCAAGAAGTCTTCCTTGACTGCACCCATGCCCACAAACTCCAGGCCTTTGGTCTCCTGCTCTGGGTTTCCTCTTCCTTGTAGCACTTGCCACTTCATGGCCAGTCCTGCATCCTGGTCTCCATGGTAACCCCTGCATCTAACTGAGAGCCTGCACCCCGTTGGTGCCCAATGATTACTCACTAGATGGATGAGTTTCTGCCTCTCTGTTCCTCTTATTCTCCAATTTCTACCAACCTCTATGCACACTTTTGAGAAGACAGTTGATGAAGGGGTTGGAAGGTGGAGGGAAAGGAGAAGGTACTTCTGGAAAGGAAATGGAGGAGTCAGCAGTTACCTGACTAACATAGGCCACTGGGGGCCTCTCTGAAACTAATTATTAACAACTAGCATCTTAATACCTTTGCTTTGCTGGTTCTTGATGGCCCTCAAAGGGATCCCCCAAATGAAAGAAGTAGGACGAGGAGGATTAACCCCATTTCACTGGCAGCCTCGAAGACTTTTAGAGAAAGCAGCGGTCCAAGCGACTACTGCAGTGATATCTGTTCACTTTAGGTCAGGAAGTGAAGCCCACGGTGTAAGGGAGTTGCTGACGGCCAGAACCAGAACCCGTCTCCCGAGGCCTCTGGCTGCCCCGGGGGCTGTCACTCAGCAGCCAAGGCAAGGAAGGACCCGGAAGGGGCTTCAGCTGCCAGCTACACAGGGCAGCTCCACCCACAAGCAGACCCCTGGCTCCCAGGACTTTCAGAGACCCATTGAGGAAAGTGCTCGAAGGTCTCTAAGGCTCCTTGACCACAGAGGCAGCAGAGTGAAGTCAGCCCCAGCAGCTTTCTACTTGTTTCAGGTCTTCTCCCCAGTCAGGGCCTCACTCAGGGCTGCAGGGGACACAGCAGTTGTGCCTCTTCCCTGGCCCTGTCCCCTGTCCTCCAGGGCAGCCTCTTCCCTGGCCCTGGCCCTGCCCCTGGCCCGCCGCAGCCTCTCATGGAGGCCAGCACTCTTCCCGGCCCTGTGGCAGCTTCTCTGTCTCTGGCTCTCCCTTGCTGTCCTCTGGGTCTTGTCTCCTTTACCCCTACACCCTCCCTGAGCCCACTCTTGTTCCTGAATATACAACAAACCCCAACTCTGCATCTCTGGCCCACATTCTCGCCTGGACTCTACCCAGTACCACCATGGCCTTGCCCAAAAAAGTCTCATTGACCCCCACCCCCAACTACACGTCTGTGACCAATCTCACTATCAGCCTTCTCAAAAGACAAGTCTGCCCTTCTTCCTGTGTTCCCAGCCTCAGTCACCTAATCCCCAAACCTGGGAGGAGCCAGCCTCTGCCGCACAACCCGTCCACGGGTCCCACTGATTCTGGTTTATAAGCACCTCCTGACTTCCTCCTCGGCCAGCACACCAGACAAGGCCTCAGCTGCCAGCTTTGGCCCTCTACCCACTCTCAGCCCTCCGCCCACCTGGGTCAGGGCACCAGACCACAGCACCCTGCTCTACCCAGGCCAGGCTCCCAGCCAGCCGCACTCCCAGAGGGTGAGGAAGGGGTGAGGTCTTCCAGACTGCCCATCACAATCACAGTGCTAGACTAAGAAATAAGGCTTAGTGGTACTTTTCAAGCATTCTCTTTTATCTATAACTCATAATAAAAAAATAAAAAATTACACTGCAATCCAGTACACACACACACGTATATATTTGAAAAAAATGTTCACAGGATTACCCTCACCCTCACTACGGACAGACAGATGCAGATCTCCTATCCTCTTCTATTCTAGTTGATCTATTGCACTTTTTTTTGAAAGTTGGATGAAACCCAGTGAATTGATTTCGTGACCCACAAATGGGTCAGCAGCCAGTTTAAAACCACCAGTCTATTGGAGTGGAACTTAATGATGGAATCTCTATTTTGAGACTGGTAGATAGTGCATTGTACCCAGACCTGGTTCTTAGAGGGAGGGTCCAGGAGACCAGGTTTGGATGTGAATGGAACAGATGGGGCAGTGGGGGGGGCGGGTATTTGGCCATCAACAAACGTGTCCAGACACCTGAGTGGGGCCAGTCTGGTGGGTCGAGGCCAGGTGCATGCTGATGCATATGATGTGACCGGAAATATCTGAGTGAGTGCACACATGTGGTTGATGGACACGCACTTGGTCTGAGAGAATCACAATGGAATCACGAAGGATCACAACCTCCACTGCACTTCCCAGTGTTCACTGTGCCTGGACCCAAGTGGCCCACCCTTTCTGGGCAGCGCCCTCTTCTTGGCGGCAGCAGGCCTGGGGAGGAGCCTGGAGAGAAGCAACAGTGGCCAGTCCCTGGGAACCCAAGCAAAGTCATGTCCATCTTCAGAGAAAGTGTGCACCTGAGGCCTGGTGGGTCCACAGACACAAAGGTCATCGACTGGGGGACCCACACCAGGGAGCAAAAAGAGAGGTGGCCAGTGCCTGGTAGCCTCCAACCCCAGGTCCCAGCACTCCTCTTCCCCACACCTCAGTCCCTGTCCTCTACCCAGGCATCTCCCAGACTCCTCTGCACCTTTCCATTTCGCTCAGGGTCAGAAAACATCACCACTGTGCCATCTCTGCCTCTGAGGCACGTCTCCAAGCCACTTGTTGGCCACCGCAAGGTTGTCTCTCTCCATCAGTCCCCAGCCTGCTTCCCCAAGAACTTCGCATGAGACACAACATTTGCAGATGCGCCTGACCACACCAGGGGCTGCAGCTCTTACTGGCCCCTTAATTAAATACTCTAAAACGTGTAAATGTTTACATCCTAAGTAAGATACGGGCACCCAGCCCTGCTCAAAGCCCTCCAGTGGCTTCCTGCACCCAAAAATCAATCCTAACAACCTGTGCCCTGGCCCACAGCCCACCTGCTCAGCCTCGCCGGGCCCTCACACCACGTCCTGCCCAGCCCCTCGCAGATCCCACAGGTTGGCTACCAGCCTCATCCCCCAGAACTTCGTGTGCCTGGTTCCCTCACATCTTGCAGAAGTTGGCTTATTAGTCATCCCTTCCTTATGCTGGCACCAGAGGACGGACTTGCGGGAGAGCACACATTAGCTTCTTCCCCACAAAGTTCTAGACAGCTCACTCGCAAAGAAACCTCCAAATCAACTTTCAGTTTAAGAAAGAAACATTCTGAGATAACCCTTCTGCCCCCACTTTCCAGACTAATACCCCTGCAGATCCTTCCATACAAAATTCAGCTGCCACCTCGGACCTCCCAATTTAAATAGTACCTGTTTGCCTTTATAACAGTTAACATTATGGAAAATTCTTACCTTTGTGTTCACCTGCTTATGGGTTGTCTCCAGACTACACTGTAAGCTCCATGACAGCAGGGGTCTTGCCAATATTCTGAAACACAGCAGGTGCTCCATAAATTTATCTGTTGAATGAACGGATTGACCACCATTCAGCCAGGCCCATAGCCAAGGCCTCCTAGAAGAGAGATGGTTGATATCATCGTCGACCTCTCCAGGTTGCTCAAGACTATCTGAGAGGAGAAGGAAGGAGAGGGCAGTAAGGGAACTGATGTCTATTGACTGCCAGACACTAGCAAACATGATCCCATTTAACCCTCACAGTAGTTTCCAGAAATAAACAAATAATTCTGACAGGACCACCTCACCCTCAGGGTCTCCTCTGGCTCCCACCAGCCACACCTACCCCAGAGGCACACTGTCAGTTGGCTTGTCAGTCCTGTCCCACATGCCAGGCAGCCCAGACCCCTCAGCATTCTGCTCCCACAGGCCCCAGGCCCTGCCCACCTCCTATGTCCCTCAGTGACAACATCAGCTAGAATGACGCCTCCAAAAAAAGAAACAACTAGACATGCAGCTGGGGAGGATGCTTCTGTCCACCCAGGTGTCCCTGGCTCCGTGGGACACAGGCAACCACTGATCCTGTGCCCACAAAGGCCATGCAGAAAATGTTCTGACATGAAAATCTAAAAAAATAAAAAGACGTAAGGTTGTATCTGCCGATGTCAACATGATGTGAACAAGTGGGCAGTAGCTGGAAGGGTTTGTAGAAAAGTGAAAAATGATAGTTTCATGATAGAGGGGTAGAACTCTACTATGAGTTGTTTTTTAACATTAAATTTTATTATTGCTTCAATGCTAGTTTTAAAAAGTAAATATCAAGAGAGAGGAAGAAAAGATGGAAGGAGAAGGGAGAAAGGGAGGGGGAAGTAAAGCAAATCCTTTGCCAGTGTGTCCTGGAAGCTGACTACAGAGCAGGATGCCGAAGCAGCCCCTGCCACCAGTGGGCAGAGTGATCTCTGGTAGCCAGAGGCATGGGGGTGGCAGGGGGAGACAGTTGCCCATTGCCTGTCCCCAAAGCAGTGGCCATGGTGGCATCACTCCCAGCCTAACCCTCCACAGGGGCTCAGCCTTCCATCGTCACTCCAGAACCAGTATTCCAAATCTCGCCTCTCTCCTTTACACAGCGCGGCCAACTCAGTGCATACCCCATCCATCCATCCCCTGTTGCCTGTTCCCTTTCTCCTTAAAGAACCAACTCAAAACTCTCTGCTTCCTGGGAGCATGTCTGGGTTACCTTTCACTCTGTGAATCGGCAGAAGCTTGCTGGTGTTTGCCTTCTTCCTACTGTAGGGCATTTCATCATATAAAAGCAAATCTTTAATATTTGGAAAGAGCAGAGACTCTAAATTCCAGCTCTACCACTTTCTAGCTGTGTGATGTGGAGCAAGTTACTTAACCTCTCTGAGCATCAGTGTCTGAAATTATATAATGGAAATATTGATACATCCTAAAAGGCTATTATAAGGAGTCAGTAAGATAATATATATGTAAGTAGCCCAGGAGAGTGCTGGGCAAATAGGAAGCAGTCAATAGATGGTAGTTCTTATTATGATGCATGGCATAGAGCTCTATGGAAGCAATCATGCAATTGTACTCATGCATCGCCTCTGCATGAACTAGAGGAGACTCAATGAAAAAGAAAACTGCCCCTTCTGAGTCTTCTGTCCTTCCCAAACCCCACCCCATCAGAGCACGCAACCCACAGTCAGAGAACAGGCAGCAGCCAGGCTCCTGGCTTCCAGGCACAGTCCCAGGGCTGCCCATCAGAGCTGGGCTGCTGGTCCATCAGGCAGCTGGGCCAGCTTGGGGCTAAGAAGGAGCTGGGAGAGGGGTGGGCTGTAGGTGAAACGGGAGCTGGAGGTTCTGCTCCCTGAGGTTCAATGCCCAGGAGTCACCAGGACCCACCATGCCCCCCTGTCCACCAGCAGAACCTACGACCATGTTATTTCCCGGAAGAACTTGGAAACCAGCCCCGTTGGATCTCGCAATCATCTCCCCATGAAAAATTGAAGGTTCCTGCCGTGTTCCACATTTTGAAAGATTTTGCCAATCAGATAAGCTATAATAACATTAATAATAATGACTACCATTTACTAAGGGGCCAATAATATGCCATGCATCTTATGTTATTAACTTTGAAATATTTATTAATAATCCATTTATTTTCCCATTTTTATTCGTCAAAGACACATGAGCCTACCAGTCAGAACTCCGGGTCAGTATAAAGCAGCATTTGGGAGCACAATGAGCTGCTCTACCTCCAGCCACAGCAAGGACCAGGAGAGTTTGGGTGGCCAGGGCAGCCTTAGCCAGCGAGTACAGAGGCACTTCCAGCAACCCCCTCCTCCCCCAGATTGCTATCAAGGGCCTCAAGGAGGGGACTGCTGCCCTAATCCGGGCCTCTCCTCTTGCAAATGATAGGCTCACATCCAGAGATGAGTCTTACTCAAGGCCACACAGCTGGTGGCGAGCAGCCTCCCACTCCCAGTGCAGTGTCGTGTGCTGAGAAAAACAGCCTGGCCTCCCAGGGTGGTGGTCAGGACCGCCAGAGAGTTGCCCCAAGCTCCACTCCTGAGTTGATCCCTGCAGCCTCACCTCAGCCTGCTCAGTCCAAGCCCCGCCCAGCCCTGCTCTCTCCTCGGGCTCCCTGTCACTCTGGGCTCTGCCCCTGGTGCACTGGGCCTGAGAGAAGCCCAGAGTGAGTTCTCCATTTTCATAAAGAAAACCCACCTCTAGCAGGGCCTGGTCAAGCACTGGCTAGGTTAGAGTGCCCGCAAAAGTAATTCAAAGTCAGGCATGGCTAACAAGAAATTGAGGTCCCAGGAAATCCTACAGAATGCTGATTTCTCCCATGATGACTGCATAAGGTTATTTTTTCAAATGTGAAATTCTCTCCCTCAAAATTGCTTTGGGAGCCCTTACTTCACCCATACCACATGCTCAGGCCTCCCAGGAGGTCCTCTGCTCTCCCTCCAATCAGCCCTCTTCCAGGGGCCCTTTAAAATATATGCACATTATGTACATGCTTATATATATGCAAACAAAAACATGCTTGTGCAGGTGAGCTCTTCTGTCACCAGCAATGTGTTCTCAGAACATGCTTCATGGCTAATGAATCGTCTACACGTCTATATTGTGGGGGAAAGTCTTAAAGATGCAAGTAGAAAGGGTTTGGTAAAAGGCGTACCATTGCTGGGTTCTCTCACACCAGATATTTTGAACGTGCCCTTAAAACTCGACCTTGAACTGGCACCTGAGGAGCTTGCCCCACTGTGCTTGAAATTCAAACACATTTTCAGTGGTTCCCTGGTGCCCACTGGAGCAAGGTTCAGGCTGCTGGGGGCACAGGGAGTGGGGCATGGCAGGTCGGCTGGCTAGAATGTTTGGAGACTGGAATTTTCACCAACCCAGAACTTTCACATCCAAATGTGCTTTGTCTCCTTCCAAGGAGACATGCTGGGAACTCATAGGTTTATTGCAACCACATTGCCGTGCTCCAAACACCTAAGGAGGACTCCGGGAAGGGTCTCGGAGCCCGGCTCACTCCTGAACACTCGGTGCTGGAGAGGGTCCTCCTTCAGGAGGGACTTGCGTTGGGGAAAGAGCCGAGAGTCCTCCCGAGCTGGGTCTGCTGAACAAGGTGAGTGATCAGACTGGGGAATGCTATTTTGAGCAACAATTAGGTTCAGATATAAAATAACAAGACTCCTTTTATGTGTCTTTGGACAGGCGTGTGTGTGAATATGGGATCCGGAAACTAACTCAGAAGTGTAATTCTGAAAGAGAAGCTTCAAGGGTTTTGAGCAGTTACAGTATTGTTGGAGTAAGGGCATGTCCGGTCAGTCATTGCTTCCAAGGGGTCGACTGTCTTTGTTATAGAAACTCAGGTATGAGGTCGTTTCTTTGGATCCCCATTTGGTGAAAGAAAGCGGCAAGGCCCCACAGACCTGGAGTGGAACCCACGCTGCGGCCAGGCCCTGGGCTGCCATCAATCGTGTTGAAGGGTCCTCAGTGCAAAGGCCGGGGGCCCCTCCTCTGGCCCCTGGCATGTGGGCTGTTCTGAATGATACAGCTAATTAAGGTAAGTACTATTGCAGCTCTGGGCTGGAGCTGCCCAAACAGGCTAGCCTTCCTGTGTCACAGCTTCCAGATGAATCCATATTTCAGGGGTTAACAGCTCATCTGTAAATAAAATAAAATGTCCTCTGGGCTGCAGCCAGGTAGCTGGGTCCTGCCTTTGGCCTGAATGTGATTAGCACGTTGGGGTGGGGGCAGGGAGAGGGTGACTGGGGCCTCAAAGGGGGAGGCGACTCAAAATTTTTAAGATCTCTGAGAAGTGATTTTGTTGATTGATTTCCAAGAGGGGTTTCCCCTTGCACACTCAACCCCAGCCCCTACATTTGAAATGTAGCCACTTTAAGACAAAGCCCAATATAGTAAATTAGCTACTTACTACTCAAAGCTTCAGAACAGAATCGCTAAGGCAGGGGTCTCAGACAAGCCTCGGACAGTGAAAATCTTCCTTGGACTTGGAGGGGAAGGGGGAGGCCACCCTTCAGGTTTTGCTCAGCTTTTGTGAGAGACTAAAAGGTGACATGGAGAAAGATCCAGCAAGATGACTCGGACTGTGCCTACAGCAGCAAGCAGGCCAGGAGGACGCCGAGGGGGAGACACGAGGGCACCTATTGGAAACAGTCATGCAAAGCTGGTTCTTTGACTAAACCTTTTTTTTTTAATTTACAGATGAACTATTAAAAACAACCTGCTATTTAAATACATTTCACTGTTATTTTGCCCTCTAAACTGATTTTGTGTGTGAAGTCCCTCCCTCTCTCTAAGAAGGCTACGCGGAGTGCATCTTACGGAACCTCCGAGGGAAGCCCTCCGCCTCTTGAGAATGGACTCGGCAAGAGGTAAACCTGTAAATTACAGCAGCAATGGTGGTAAAAATAAGGCAACAATCTTCACAACTTTTCCGTAAGCCTAAAAGTTTTCAAAGGTAAAAAGTTGATTGAAGAGGGGAGGTGGGGGCCTGGGTGTAAAAGGTGAAGGAGGGTTAAGCACCACATATTGGCAGTCGCACAACAGTCACAGAATGTAAAGTACAGCACAGGGGTGAGTATAGTCAATATTGTAATAACTATGTACGGTGCCAGCTGGATACTGGAAATATCAGGAGGAATCACTTTGTAAAGTATAGGATTGCCTACACCTGAAACTAATACAAAATAATATTGAATGTAAGCTGTAATTGAAAAATAAAACATTTTAAGAAAATCAGGTGACACCATTTAGATATAACATACTCCTACATAGCAAAGAGCCATCACTCACACTGGGTTATGTTTTGTTTCATTTCCCAAAATCCCTTAGGTATGTGTCCAGGTGATATTTTTAATGTCTATTTTATCTGTCTATCCACTTAGTCTATTTAATAAGCTCAGAATGAGGATGCACATGGGTTACATTAGGGCTTGAAAAGTTTTCTCACGTGCAGCAACACAAGAAGTTGCTCCCAGTATATCTAACTTGTCTACTTGTCTGCTCCCTTGTTAACGTTCCAGCAACCTTTCCTTTCCTCACCCCAATTTCAGCATGTGGTGAAGGCATTAGCGGGGGTTGTAACACATTACTCCCTGGTTCCAGTTAGGACGGGAGGAACAGTAGACTGTACTTTTAAAAGTGCAGTCGTCTTTGGAGAGTATGATTTTATTTTGAATTTTTACAAACAGCCCAGCTGTAAGAAGAAGCCCGTGATTTCTTAGCCTGTTGTCACCCTCTCTAACCGTTGTTTTCTTAAACATCAACAAAACCCGACGACAAAACACACACACAACTCTGCTTTGATATTTCTGATACCGCCCTCCAAGATATTTTTAACAAACTTTTCCTACATTGGAAGTTCCAAAGGAAAAGGTGAACAGAGTAGGGTTTTTTCTAAAATCCGAATCTGCATAGAAGTGTTCTGGTTCTATGAAGAGGTTTCTAAGATGTGCCCAGAAAATGAACTTCCAATAATTGTCTCCACAGTATTAACGTGTATCTTCTGTGGGGAGAAAAGTGTAACCTCACGAAGGAATAGAATTCAAATAAATTGTCATTGTCCCACTGCACAAAGCTAAGCTTAGGCGAATCCTAATTTGTTATTCATTCTCCTTGTTTAATTCATAATTTGATGCTAAACGTGGTGACACAGCAGTGCCCCACAAATTCGATTGCATCTGTCCTCACATTCACGTCTTGCAGCTCCACGGGCTTACTTTGTTTTATACTGAAAATGTTTTCAGCGTACAGATGTGCAACATAAATGGAGAGTGAGGAAGTTATTTTTTTCTGTGCCTGGTGAGCCAACATTAATCTCTCTCTAAATTCAGTGTCTCTTTTTTACTTTTTTTTTTAAACTTCTGTTTTACTTTTATTTTTATTTTTCCATTCTGGTTAACTGTACTCCTCAGTATTTCCCGAACTCTTGCTTGAAGGGTAAATTCCTCCTGACAAATGTTTTTAGTTTAAAACTAATGTTTGCCCCAACTGGGTAAGTGCCATAGAAGCAAAAAAGGCTTTTGCAAAATATTCCACAACCTGGTTTTTAATTTACTGCATCATCAGCTACTTTTATGATAATATTTAATCTACTGAAACAAAACCAGTCTGGGAGGTGGGGGCAGTGGGGGGGTGGAGAGACAACAAAGAGAAAGAGAGTTTGTTTTTAGCAGCTCCACGCTCCCTGGAAAATGGCTGTGAAAACCAAAACAGCCTCACCTGAGGTCACGAGCTTCTTTCTTTTTTCTCTCTGTCTATCGTCCTTTATTGGACGATAAGTCATTTATTTTTTTCTCTCTTTTTTCCTTAGTGGTTTAGCTAATCAAACCAAAGGTTATATTTCACTAAGTACAGTTAACAAGTCTCAATAAACAGAAGACTCCAAGAAAGAAACCATCCCCACCTCCCCCCCCAAAACAAACAAACAAACAAAAATGTTATACAGTGATGATGAATGTAAATAGTCCACCGTTCCCAGATGTGCAAACCCCTGGAATGAAAACAACTTCAGTGACTAAGCCACTTCATGAGGTCAAGTTTGGAAAATGTGGCTCAGATGCCCCAAGTGCCAGGCAATGATGGTGATACTGTCATTATTTATGTCGGAGAAAAAAGGAAAGAGAGATAATAAAATGCCTCAACAGTGGGCGCCTTCAACTCAGGCACCTCCGACTTTGTACTCCATAACTCATTGTTAGAAGCAATTCCGGAGAAATGGCAAAGCAAACTGCAGATTCTGGGGCCTGATTTTGGTCTCAACTTCCTCTGCCTGTTCAGAGATTTGCTGGGAACGACACACTCGAGTGAGAGACTGTGGAGCCTGGCACCGTGCGGAGGGAAACGCTCCTGGAAGATGGGCCCTGAAGAGGCACAGTGTAAAGGAAGCTGAGCCAGGCCTGGGGACCCCTTCCTTAAAGGAACTGCTTCCCATCAGAAGGTCAGCGCTCCTTGTGCCTCCCCATTTTTAAGAACTGGCCTGGACTAGGCAGCTCAAAGCCAGGAGGACGAGCCTTGCCTGAGTGGAACAGGCCTTTCCTGAGTGGAAGACATTGTTGGGAGTTTTGCCTGTGTCTTCGGCAGAAAATGGGCCTTCCCAGGAGCACTGTACTGGTGGCTCCTTGTTCAGCAAAGTAGAAAATGTCACTTGAGCATGAGCTGTGACAACAGCATGTACATGCCCGCACACACCTTTCCTCGGCCGAACAGCTGCTGCAGCTGCAAGTTGCAAGGCTGCAGAGAGGATGAAAGAGCCCAACAGACCCAAGCCAACAGCGGCCACAGTCATGGGCCGCTCCGAGGGAAAGTTCAAGTTATGTTAAGATGTTTCCCTTAGAAAGGAGGGGAAGTTTCCTTTAAGCTCTGTAATTAGCTTGTTTGAAAACTCTGATTCACCTCTCCACCTTAATTTCTACTATCATGAATTTTGCATTATTCTATGCACAATAATGCACATAAAATTAAATAAACAATTTAATTAATTTAATTAAAATTAAATATTAAACATATTGTGTATAAGGAACCTGCGCCTTTGATTTAATTGGGCAGGAGTACCCAAAGCAGTTTGGGTAACAGCAGAAAATAATTAAAAACAACAAGTACGTTAGCCTCTGGGTACAAGAAATAGTTCGGAGCCTCCTCTTGAGAAAGGTTTATTTAATTAAAATTAAACTAATCTTTGGAAAACATTTGATAAGCATTTCATAATACAAATCATAATCCAAAAAATGAAGCTCAGACTGCCTCTCCACAATACAGGAAAACCATGTTAAATAATTTATCTCTGGCAGTAGCTACTTTCTTCTTCACACACACATACACACACACACAGTAACTCAACAGACAACATGTTTGCTCAGTCTGAATTCTAGGTGGTATTTGATTCATCTAGAATGTAGATAAACATTAGCAAAGTGTATTAAGTATAATATGTCTACAGTGAGAATTGAGGAGATTTAGTACTTGATCTTGAACTGGGTATGAATTTTCAGAGCCAACAAGACCCCATCAAAAAACATCCTCATGAATTTATTTAAAAGGAAAACGTAGTGTTTGTGCAAGACAATATCCTGGTCAGCGCTAATAGAGCCCCCAATACAGCAAGAGTGGGGTCCCCTGTCATCCTCAGATACATTTCATTCACCAGGCATCAGGGACAGTGCTTTGTACCAGGGAAGGAAGGCCATTTATATTCCCACTTGTTTCCTCTGGTTGGTGAGGCTGGATCTGTTATTCAGTGGCAGAGAGTTAGATAAGATTAGACACAGACCACAAAAGAAAGACAGTCACCAGGCCCATGCACACGCTTCCCCGGTAACCCAGGGCCGGACCTGCGAGAGCCCCCAGACATCCACAGTCTTAGCCAAACTCTAGCCCATTTTGACACCTAGGGCCTGAGCAGGAATATCACCAAAACCAGCTTTGTGGTCTAATTCCCAAGTTACTGAATGCATGCATCTTGGCTGACAAGTGCCTACAGGCATAACTCTGAACCTAAATTGTGTAAATTCCAATTGTCCACCTCTTAAACATCCCATACCCCAAAAGAAGATCAAAGTTAGACCATCCATTGGCTCAAATAATTCTGTTCACTTCCATTTCAGTATATATAGCATAACTTAGTCTATCAGAAGAGTTAAAATATCTTATATTCTAAAGATTTATAATGGGTAAAGCAACTATATTCACCCCAAAGATTCCCTGGGTGCATATAATAATGCATTTTGTTTTGTCTTTACAGCGAAGGATTTTCTGCATATACCTGACATCCAATATGTTCTTCAGTGGCTGTATGTATCCTAAAAATCATTGTGAGCTATACATATCCACCCGTCACACACATAGAAAAATCTGAATCAAAGCTTAGTCCTGCTTGTACTAAGATTATTTTGTAGTACCTTTGCCTGTAAAGAAAACCATAACAGTATACAACATGCTGTTTTATAAGCAGTAATTCATAACGGCAACTGATAATTATTCCTGCAATAGCAAGCTTCCTCAAAAAGAAGGAAAAAAAAAAACCTCAGCTAAGCTTTTAAGCATTTCTCTGTTTGGTTCAACTTTTCTTTGATCACAAGAACAAAGTACCTCTGGAGACTTACAGTTGGGCCGAGAGACACGACGATCCAAAGGGTGGCCTGCCTATTGCCAGACTTAAATTAAAAAAAAAAAATCTTGAGATGGAGATTTGGTAAAGCAAAGAAGAATGCAAGCAAAAGGCCCTAAAGCCATCTCCAGTTCAATTAACTCTTTCACATAATTATTGGAAAAGGGTGTTTAACCCTCTTGAAAACCCCCAGCGAAGAGCCTGGTGCAGCCTGGCTTCCTCCAGCCAGGTCCACAGCTGCAGAAGGGTTTCGCCTCTGCCATCCAGGGCTTGTCAATGGTGCCCTTCATTTGCATGTCAATCCTTTTACATGATTAATATGTATTTATTGACCAGGAGGCCTTCCCGACCTAGGACAAAGGAAGACAGGCAGTCCCCTTTTATATGGCAGCCATAACTTTCCTGGCAGGACTGACAATTGTGCACAGAAATAATTCCCTTCCAGATAGAAAGTTCCCACCATTCAGACGCAGGGCGTGATGGAAAGAAAACAATCTAAACTGAGCACCAAAAGCTCACGTGCACCCCTCCACTCCTTTCCCCACAGAGCCATTCGTCTCCATTTCCTACCCCCTCACTGGGGAGTAAGGACAGGCACTTTGAAGGCCAGAAAAAAAAGTGACCCACAACCTGGGAGCTTGCGGCCCCCAGGAAAGGCCTAGTTGAAGCCAGGGATACCTGAGGGAAGAGACTGGCCTTCTCCCAAACGGAAATCTAGAGACGGAGGAGGCTGCACCCGTGATTTGACTCCTTATGAATCTTGTATCCGCTCAAATAAACGTCATATTTCCCAGACTGACATATGCAGTTTTATTTATTAAACAGCAAGCTCTATTTTTTAAAAAAAGATCAGCCATAAATTCTCTCCCCTTCCATCCCTTCACTCCTCCGACTTAGAGGAATAAATAAACAACAACCTGGAGGGTCAAACAGTGCCAGAACCTTCCATTTCACCCTGGCCCCTGCCTCTCTGAAGGTCAGAGATGAGACTCCAATGTTTAGAGAAACTGTGTGAGGTGTTATGACTTATTTCTCCTGATGCCCTGAAAATTGAGTCATATCATCCAAGAGGGCTTTGTTGTTGTTGTTTAATCCTAGGTGGTTCTGGGACTTAGTTTGGTTGTTGACTTTCCACCCTTGTTCACCTTAAATTCTTGGCCCCACAGAGAGGCTGACAGCTCACTGTCTAGGGTTCCCAAGGAAGGGTACACAGAACTATCTCTTTCCTGAGGTCCTCAACTGTAGAAATTAATAAGAAAAATGGGACTTTCTCTTAGGCTGAAGTGGTTCAAGTACAGCCTCTGTAGGTAAATACCATAGCCTCTTGAAGGAAACACACTCATCAAGAGCCAGGGATTGAGTTCCTAAACTGAACACCAATAAGAAATGAGTCATCTTTCAGCTTAAAGGCCAACTCTCATTCCTCCCCCAATTCATCGTTGAGTTCCTAAACTGAACACCAATAAGAAATGAGTCAACTCTCATTCCTCCACCAATTCATCATCCTTGGACTCTATGAAAGGTATTCATTAGAGATAAACTCACTTGATTTTAAAAGGGATTCTAGGCCATGACTCCTCCCACCCCTACCTGTCCTTTGCCTATCAAACTCCAGGAAGTCAGGCACACTTCATAGGAGGACTGGCCAGGGGCCTGCTCTTCACCCACAGTCTGGTCTGGGCAAGGTGAGGGAAGCATCTTCATCAACCACATTGCTGTTTGTTCCACTTTAACTAACTCCTATTTCATGGTGTCATTTTTACTCAAACTGGTCTGCATGGAAAGACACTACCTAAAAGATTCACAGAAAGAGCCCTAGAATTCTAAGAATGTAAACTTGGACTAGACTTGCAATGGTGAACCCACCATAAGCAATTAAACATGACATGGCCCCAGTAGCATGTTTCAAATTTCTGCCCAAGTTTTGCCCATACAGAAATGTGATGCATGTGATGAAGGTATTTTCCTTAGTAATAACTCTGAAGAAGATAATCTAAGAACAGACCTGAAGTCATTTCAGCGACATCCCTCCAGCTTCATCCACTTTATATGACACCCAGAATGCAAGGAGTGACCCAGCTCTAAATGCCTCAATCTGGCCATGCTTTTGAAAGCTTTTTGAGACTATTCTGTACAACCACATTTCCCAGAAAAATCCATCAAAAAGGCAGGCACATGTGTTGACAGCACCTGAGAACAAATACAAGGATGAGGAGAGAAAGTATCAAGGAAAAGCAAATATAATATCTAAATTATATAAATCTGTGGTTTATTCTTCTCACCTAAACAGATTCTATGTGGTGGAAGTAAGGAAGTTAAACTTTTCCCCTGAAACTATTGACATAATAAACTAAGGTAGGTGTGCCTAAGCCTGACTTTGTTTTCTATTTCACAAATCATAACTTCAGCTAAGTTAACCAACCAAAACATGGTCCCACAGGTGTTGCCACCGATATTACTGAAGTTAAAAGATGGGCTCTTATTATATTTAAAATATGCCAGACACCCAGGCATAGATTTCTGGAATTCACTTCGCTAATCTGAAAATCTAGACTATGCCACACCAACACGGGCCACTGCTGCCCATGTCAGTCCCATTACAGGACTTGGGGTAGGCCAGGTTGAGTGACTGAATAGTGGCTCAGGCAGGACACAACTACAGCTTTCCCTCTCGTGTTTGTCAGCATTAGAATCCAGCCTCTGTTCACCAAGGGCTACCTTTGTTTTAAATTTTCAATTCACTGATTACCACCTCAGGCATTTCAGGGGGGAAGCCCCTCTAGATTTAAAAGAAGGGGGTTGAATACTTCTGAACGCCTCAACTCTGTCTTTGGTCTCGTCCCCATCTATAAATCTGTGTTTGTGGGAATGGGCACTAAGCAGCGGTCGCCAACCAGTGGTCGGCGGGCCACAGGTGGTCCGTGAGGTCCGAAAGGTTGGCAACCGCTGGCTTAAGGAAACCTTTGGAGCAGCGGTCGCCAACTGGTGATCCGCAGGCCACTGGTGGTCCGCGAGGTCCAAAGGGTTGGCGACCACTGCACTAGAGCATTTGGGTATCTGCTTTCACATCAAAATGACTGAGTAATTAATGAAAGTTGGCAACTGTTCATGCAAGCAGCAGGCCTCCTTCCTCCTTTCCAGACTTAGGGTTGTATGTTCACATACTCTTCACGCTGCATCCCCTCCCCACTCAGCTAGCCTCACCTTCCCTCACTGTGTCTGTGGAGCCTCCCGAGCTCTGTGGGGTGACCTCACTCTTGGAAAGCCATTTAGACTGGCCCTCTTGGCCATTGAGGACCTTTGTGGTAAAAGAGCCATCATTTACTAAGGGCAGAAAGGGCAGCTACATGGGCCTGACTCCCTTGCAAGCTATGGATAAGTTGCCAGCTTATTTATATAATAAGGGAAACTGCATCATTTTCAGCCCTAGTCCCTGTTGACACCCGAGGGCACCTCCCACACACACTCTTCCAGTAGGTATCTTTTCACAGAACACAAATCCTCTCTGAAATGAAAGCAGCACTTCCACCTCCCTTGCAACTTGTGAGCTGAGTGAGGTGAGAGGCAGAAGGGCTCGTGGCCCCTCCTGGTTCTGCCCTCCAACCCAAACCATACCTTTTGTGCTAGAAGGGCTCCCAGCGTGGGATGGCCGGAATGTGGAGACAGCAACTGTGTTAGAGTTAATAACACAGTGTCACAAAGGAATTCAAGCTGAACTCAGGAAATTTTCCTTCCAGGAGCCAATACTTTTCTGTCTTCAAACTTCCCTGCTCTATCTCAGAATAAGAACCCTCTGTCATTTTTCTCCTGGAGGCCATTTCAACTTCCTTCCAAGTGCCCCTTGTGAACTGACCAAAGAATCCTTGATTATGGAGGAGACAACCACCAGGTCACTAGGTGAGTTCTGTACACGAAGGTGAAAAGGCTCTGGATCCATTTCCAAAATGAGCCACCCTTTCCAGAGCCTGCCCTGGGGGCTGCATCCATGCACCAAAATAAACCTGGGGGCAGCCAGCTGGCCCGGTGAATGCAGCTCTGGGTCAAGCATTGAGGAGCTCACAAGGGCTGGTGTGGGGTTAGAATGGGACCATGAAGGAGGTCAGTAAGTGATTTGTGGGTCTCCTGGCGCTCTCCTGCAATCACCCCTAATTCCATGGGATTTCACTGCAAATAGGAAGTGAAAGGGAGGTGTGGCAGTGAGGGCAACCAGCATCTCCCAAGCACACATAAACTCAACACCTGAGGGAGCCTCAGGTGTAGCACTGGGCACCACACACACACACACACACACACACACACACACTCCCTGGCCCCATTTCCCTCAGCTCTCAAAGCTGGGGTCTGTGGCTAGGTCTTCATACCCCATCCAGTGGAGCTGGCTGTCAAGGCCCCACCAAGGAGCTGTTCCCTTCCCCAGGTAAGCCCGCCGCAGGGGCTTCCCACCCCGTCTCACAGCCAAGTGAGCTTGTGAACACTGAGACGCTGAGGATCCAGACAAGGAGCTTGCTCACTCCGTTTTTCCGGGGCAATGTTTGCCATTTTCGGGGATAAATGAAGCGTCGGTAATCTCCATAAAAGAGCTTTCACGCTTCATTCTCTGAAACTAAGTTGGGGCTTAGACGGAAAAGGAAAAAGGGACTTTTAATTTAAAGTACTGATCATCAACACTCTGGCTCTAGAGGGGCCCTGGGCAAGAGGGGTCCCTCCCCACCCCGGGAAGCGGAGGAGGCCCCCCGTGCCTCTCCGCGTATTGAACTGCTGGGTGGCGAATGTTATCTGGAGAAATGTCAGTGAGCAGTCCCAATGGCGGCCCTCTCTGCCGAGGTCAGGATTGGGGGCAGCGGGTCTTCTTCCCAGGGCAGGTACCTTGCCCTTCATGCGGGAATGTCCTGGAGCCTTCCCTGCTTCTCTGCACTTACAGTTACTTTCTCCTGGTGGCAGCTTCTGTTTGGGGTCAAAGTTTGCACCCGGGGTGCACAGAACGCTCAGCGCATCCTTTCCCCACCCTGCACCCCGCAGTTCCTACCCATTCAGAAGGCGCCACCAAAAAGTAAGGGAACTTTCCTATCCCCGAAAAGTAACTTTGTTCACTTTAGGCGAATGGCATGGCGTGAGGGAACCTACATCCTTCACATTCTCCCCTCCCCCAATACTTCCCCAGCACCCAGGCCCCTCACTTCCAAGCCAGTGCCCAAAGCAGAGACAAAAGCCTTCTCTGTGCATCACCGACGAGATGGGCCCTGGGAGGGAATTTAGAGACTAGAAGGAAACTCCAGGCCTGATGAGCGCGGAGCTGGGTTCACCCGATTCCCTGGATTATCTACATCCCATTCCCGACCCAGCTCTAGGCTTCCGCCTGCTGAGCACAGGGCATTTGGAGGGACCCCCGAAGCAGCGAGGCCAGAGCTCGGTCTGCAAGGGCAGCAGGCGCGGGAATGGAGCCAAGGATCAAGGCCTCGCCCAGCCTGGCCGGGACCTGTCTGCGCCCACTGTGCCTGGCTGCGCCCTTCTGCAAGCTTGGCAGGGCCTGGGCGGCCGCCGCCCCGAGAGGACGCAAAGCGAGGACAAGTTGGCGCCGCTAGTTTTAAAGAAATTCCAAGCAAACAGTGAACCCAAGCGGGAAACCGCAGCTGTGCCTAGGGGAGCGAATTGACCAAACCGCTCTAGAAAGAGGGGAGGGAGGTGAGCAAATGTCTGCGCCAGAAGTGGTCACTTTATTGGGGGAAGAGGCAGTAGGGGGCAAGGTTGCTACTTCAACTTTTTCTCTGCCAAAAAAAGGCGGGGGGGGGGGGGGGGTTCCTTCCCCCAGG
>NW_005371827.1:209402-209752 GCF_000412655.1 Myotis brandtii | reverse complement strand
CGCAGGAGCCCCGGGCCCCAGGCCCACGGCTGCCAGGGCCACGCAGGGCTCAGAGCCGCCGAGCAGCGTGGGTTTGGGCTCCCGTGGGTGCGCGAGCGCGTCTGGTCTAACTGTTGGGGCAAGTTGAAGCAACACAAACAAAGTCCATCTCCACAGCCTTGAGGTCCACCCCTCCTCCTTCCTGCTTGACCCAGGCCCGGCCGTCCAGAGCCAGGGTTTGTGCAGCCAGGACTGCAAGCCGCGGCGCGTTACCGCCAGGGGAAGGGCGCTCCCCCAGTGGCCACGAGTTTAAGGGGGACAAGGGGGGCTGGAGAACATCGGGGAGGAGGACAGCGCGGCCGGCTCCGAAG
>NW_005371827.1:208941-209147 GCF_000412655.1 Myotis brandtii | reverse complement strand
GCCGGTGAAGTTGGCCTCGGGAGGGCGGCCTCCGGAGCGAAAACGGAAGCCCAGGAGCAGAGAACGAAGAGGAACCCCGAGACCGACCGGGAAGCCCTTACAAAATCACAGAAAGGAGAACGAGCCCGGCCTAGACCCAAACCGAAACCGTACAAGAAACAGCCCTCGGGAGAAGGGGGTGGAGGAGCCTGCGGCCAGAGCCCGGG
>NW_005371827.1:202041-208568 GCF_000412655.1 Myotis brandtii | reverse complement strand
GTAACTCAATGGGGAAAAGATCGGAATCTCCTGGGACCCTAATCTGAGAGCGGGGTGGAGTGGGTGCCAGAGCAGGAAATAATCGGGCCTAAGTGACTAGTTAGAAGGGAAAGCAGGGGTGGGATGGAGGTTGGGGACTAAAAACTGCTGGTCCTTAATATTCCAGAAAAGGGAGACTACGCCTTAACCCAGGTCAGCGCCGCTCCCTACCCTTGCAAAGTCTCCTTAGGACTTGATACTGCGCTGGGAGAATATAATTACAATATAATATAATATAATATAATTAATATAATATAATATAATAACAATGCAAACTTAAATGCGATTTGCTGTGACCTTGGCACCTCACTTTTATTTTCTGTAAAATGGGATGATAATATCCAACTCAAAGGCTGAGTGAAGTAAATTAAGCCAAATGGCGTGTAATGTGCACAGTTGGCCCTCCGTAAAGTAGTGGGGTTTTTTATTATTAATTTCACATTTCTGGAAGTGTCATCTTCTGAATTGCCTCCAGTCTCATATGGACAAGTCCGGCAGCTGGGGTGCAGGGGTTAGGGGCACGGGGAGATCTGCGGAGGCGGCTGCAGGACTTGGTTTGTTTTCTGCAGCATCTACACTGCCTTCAGCGTGGACAACACTGAGACCCTTAGTGATGCCTCTCCCTCCAGCCTGAGGAGGCAGAGCTTTATCGGCCAAGTTTCCCACTTTATCAGACGTCTGTCCGCTTCATCAGGCGGCGGGGCTGTGGGTCTTTCTGCCAGAATTGGTCGGTCTTTGTCAGGGCCCCAGTCCACCCTGGCAGTGGCTGTGGCTGAATGTTAAATACTCCTGGGCGCCTCTCTTCTTGGACCCCTTCCACCTCACCTGCGCCTGCGGGAGCCTCTGTCCCCTGTGCTATGATTGCTGTTCCTGGGGTGCTGCAGGCCAGGTCTTCCTGTGGGGGGAGGGGAGTGCACCCCAGATGGCGCTGCCCCTGTCCCCTGTGCTGGCGTGGGGCGGGGGCTGGGAGGAATCTGCTGGTGGCTGCTAGTCCCTAACAGCATGCTCTTCTGTTTATGTCCCATTCCCACCCCCCACATAAGGGGTGAGGGGGGAGCCTCCTTTACAGGGCACCCCTACCTCATCCTCCCAACCCCACCTCTCAACCCTACCCATTCCTATCACCAAAAGCTGAGTCAGAACGGTTGGTGGGAACAGCTTTTCAGGATGATGTGCGCCTGCGCATGCACACTGCAGCTCTGCTTTCCTGCAGACCCAGAGTCTTCCGTGGCTGTGGCCTGAAATCTCACCAAAGGTCCTCAAAACCACCCACCCCCATATCTGTGGGGAGAATGCCAGAACGGAGGGGCCCCCTCCACTCCAGAGTAGTACCTCAGTGAGGACAGGCTGCATGTAGAAGCAAACTCCAGGATCAAATTATAATGGCCCACAACTTACCAAGCTCTATGAGAACTCTGTTTAAGAAGTTTGAGCTGTAGCCAGTTGCTCAGTGGGTAGAGCCTCGGCCTGCGGACTGAAGGGCCCCAGGTTCAATTCCGGTCAAGGGCATGTACCTCCGTTGCAGGCTCAATCCCCGCCCTGGTGGGCGCCTAAAAATTGAGGCAACCAATCCATGTGTCTTCTCTCTCTGTGTTTATCCCTCTCCCCTCCACTCTCTCTCTAAAATGTCAATGAAAAAATATCCTCAGGTGAAGACTTAAAAAAAAAAGAAGTTTGCCTGCTCCTTCCCTGGGCCTGCCCCACCCCCAGGAGGTACAGCTGGGAGGGCACAGGGTGCACTGAAGGAATGCAGATGGTTATAGAGTCATATCTCTGTCTGAACCCAGAGTCACTCAGATCAAGCCATCCCCCACCCCAAACACACACACACACACACACACACACACACACACAATCAAACCACTCACCTCAGCCCCAGTTCTCCTTGGTGGCCTCCATGGAAAGAAGAGAACAGACAGATGCGTCCTGGGCCGTGGTAGCATGTCCTGTCCCTACATACTGGCCAGGAATGAAGCACACCAACCGGGGCCTGCAGGAGTGTCTCGGACGCCAGTAGGTGTATTCCTGGACCATGTACAAATGTGTGCCAGAAACTTCTGCACAGGCAATGTCCACGTGCTTGCTGGGAGCACACCTCTGTATGCTAGCACTATACATCAATCCATTTATATTTGTTTGTATATGTGTACATGTGCACGTAGTTTGTGTGTGTGCTTATGTACACATGGTTGAGTTTATGTTTGTGCACTTAGATGTGTGGAAGTGTGTGGATGTGGGATGTGCGGCTGTGTGTGCACTGACACTATACAGTCAGAGACACACTGGGGAGAGCACAGGACTCAGGAAATCTGGGGATTTTGCTTTTCACTTGCTATGTACTCTTGTTTTTAATCCTCACCTGAGGACATGCTTTTATTGATTTTAGCGAGAGAGGAAGGGAGAGGAAAGAGGGAGAGAGAAACATCCTGTACTCACCCTGACCAGGGATCAGGGATCGAACCTGCAACCGGGTATGTGCTCCTACTGGGATTCAAAACCTCCACCTTTGGGTGTATGGGACAACCTCCGGTCAACTGAGCCACAATTACTGTGTACTTTTGAGTGAGGCACTTTCCCTCTCAGGATCACCCCTCCTCCCCACCCCCAGTAAAATAAAACTTTTTTATTTAAGAATCCCTGAGGATCCTCTCCAACAATGGGAGTGCATTTAACAACTGGCCTAAAGCAGCCCTGCCCCTTTCCACCAGCGGCACCAAGAGTACCTCTCTCACCTGAGCTCAAAGTAAGAGAGGAGACCCAGGTCTGTGGTGGGGGTGACCAGGATGGAGCCATACTCCGCCCCTCCCCCAGGTGGAGTAAACATGATCTCTAAGGTGAACCTATGGTGACATCAGAGTAGATGGGCCCTAGGAAATGAGACAAAACTAGGGAGAACTGCTGCGGGCCTCCCCGCTGCTCCCCCTCCCCAGGTCTGCACCTGGTGGAAGAGAGAATGGGGGCTGCCTGTATCGTCAGGGGAATGGCTGTTCCCCGTATGGAAAGAAAAAACAAGGTTGACTGTTGAAGGAACTGATGGCCACCCAAGAAGCCACAGCAGACTCCTTCTCCCAGGGCAAGGAGTCTGACAGGGCCTCTCTGACCCTGGCATTGGCCTTGGCCTCTAGGAGTCAGCCAAAGCTTACCCTTGGCCTGTGCTAGGCCTGTTTTACTGAGGGCATTGGAGTGGGAACAGGGGGTCTGGAGCACAGTGACCTTCCTGGTGATAGCATCTCTGGAAACCCTGTCCCAGGTGATAAGGCTGTGGAGGCCAGGTAGGGGCAGTCTAGTGGGTCACGCCTTCTCTATGCCCAGGGCAGCCCAGCCCAAGGGGCCAGAGAACTGGGCACACACACCCACAAACACCAAACAGCCACACACCCAAAACACACACTTCCACCTCCCAACCCCAAATAAATATACTCAATACCACCCCTATACAAATGCCCACACGCATACAAGCTCACACAGAAACACAAAGCAGCCCCACACACCTAAATAGCCTCTCCACACCCACCTGCAGCCTCATCTCCCCGACCCTACCGAAGAAAAGGGGTTTTCAAGAGAAAAACAAAGACCTTTGGCCTCATAAAGAGCCAGGGATGCCAGGGATCAATACTGTTTAGACTCAGCTAGTGTGTATTTTCTCCTGGGCTGAGAAAGATTTAAGTTTATGGTTCAATTCAATCTTTAAAAAAAAAAAAAAAAAGAAGGTGGAAAATGAGGAAGTTGGATTATCACACTCCAGTATTTATTTCTATGCAGCCGCAGACTTTAAATACACAGGCGGCTCACTAAGCCAGCCCCATAAATCAGAGCTATCAATGCCTGTTTATGGTTATTACTACTTTCTTTTTTAAGAGGGGGTGCAAGAAAGAGGTCTGACCAGAGTCCTCCTCCGCTCTCCTCCACCCCAATCAGAAAGAAGGTAAATGGGCTGGGGGAGGAAGAGAAGATGGGGACGTCACGCTGGACGATTGACTTCAGGGTCTTGGCCAGATTCCTGAGGTAAAGGCAGTAGTACCGAGTGCATGTAACATAGAGAAAGACACAGCCACAGAGGAGGCATGGACCAAATGTTTAAGTCCTGAGAGGACTTAAACCGAACAAGGAAGAAAATTCACAGAGGAGGCATGGACCAAATGTTTAAGTCCTGAGAGCTTCAGTTTCCTCTACCGAACAAGGAAGAAAATTTTCTTTGCTCATAGTGATTGCAAGAGAAAAGGAGAAAATGGGGAAGAAATCAAATGACATAATAATGACACATCTCAATACTTTACTAATACAATCATGGGACAGGGTCACCACCTCCTCTCTCTTCCTCAGGGTTAAGGGCAAGAGCTCTTGGCTTTGATCTCTCTAAGAAGAGGTGAAGAGGAGCCTGAAGGAACAGATGCCTCCTAGAATTGCTGCTTATGTTCGTCCCTGCTCCAGCCTCTGGATCTGGTGGCCTTGAGGGGCTTAGGCACCCTCAGGGGCCACAGTGGGGGAGGGAGAAGGAAGGGTAGCCCAGTTTATACACTAGCTGAGCCTACAGTAGGCACTCAGAACAGTAAGGTTCTCTGTGGAGCTGGGCACCTCCTAACATTGGATCTGGATGTGACCAGGAAACTTCTTAATGTTCTGAGCTGTCTGGATTCCAAAAGGAGTGCCCTGGGCCCCAGGTCTGAGACCCTGTAACCTGAAGGCCTGAAGAGAGTGAAGATTCCAGGCTCCCCTCTCCCCCAAGGAAAATAAAATATGTACTTCCAGCCACCAGAAAACCACTCACCTGAGCCCACCCAAAAAAGGCCCATTTCACTGCTCCCAACTCTTCATACAAGGATTGGGTGTGAAAGGGATAGAAGGAAGAGATTAACTGCAATACGTTGGGAGCCTATGGCAATGTCAAATGCGCTCTCCAACTCCAGGCCCCCAAACACCTAGCCCTCAAGCCTGGAGCAGCAACTTGCAGGGTTCCTAGGCTTTCTGGACCTGGAGCCTAGCACGGTCACTTCCCCAGACATAGGCTTCAATCAGGGGGAATTTATAAAGAGGCAACATGACTGGCCATTCTTACTTCTCCCAAAATCAGTCCTGCAAAAACAACAGGAAAGAAGCCCAAAGGAAGTATATAGAAACAGAGTTCCCATGCACGCGCGTGTGCACAACACACGCACGTAGGCTTTCTGGACCTGGAGCCTAGCACGGTCACTTCCCCAGACATAGGCTTCAATCAGGGGGAATTTATAAAGAGGCAACATGACTGGCCATTCTTACTTCTCCCAAAATCAGTCCTGCAAAAACAACAGGAAAGAAGCCCAAAGGAAGTATATAGAAACAGAGTTCCCATGCACGCGCGTGTGCACAACACACGCGTGCACACACACACACACAAACAAACATCCTGGTGTGTAACACAAATGAGCACATGAGTACACACTGTAAGCTGCTCAGACATCCAAGTGTGCATCTAATTACAGAGACATGAACACCCAGGTGCACGACACAGGTGTAGAGGTACACAAAACCAGGTAGGTACTCATGCACATGGTCTCAGATGCACACAGGTTTTCAGGGACACCTCCATATCTAGCCACACACGTACAGGTACACACATACATATTGCAGAAGAAAGGGAAAGGGGGGAGGGCAGAATTTACTATTTTAAAAATCCTGAACAAAAGAGAGATGATACCTCCTACAGAGGGCCCTCTCCTTCCCACTTCTAGTCCCTGAATGCCAGGGTCCCAGGGCCTGCCCCGAAGGATATGCCCCAGGGTCAGGGGCAAAAATCTAGACACTTCCCTCTGGGAAGTCCAGGCGTCTAAGGGTCCGGGAGCTTGTGTTTGAGCCCTCACCGTCAGGAAGCAAGCAGGACTTTGTTGGGAATTCTGAAAAAGCCGCCCCTCCACCACCCTCCTCAGGTTTGGGGTGGGGTGAGACGGGCCTTGCCCACATCCTCCTTGATCGGGGGCCCTGTAACCCCAGCAGCAGGACCCAACGGCTGTCACTTTGCATAGCTTCCCAGGACCCAGGCCTCTTCCTCCCGGTTTGCGGGACAGGAGGGCTGAGCCCTAGGAGGCTCCAGGCGGCCCTGCCCTGCCGCCGGGTGGAAGGAATCCCTCCTCCAAACGAAGGGCAGCGAAGCCCAGGCGGCCGAGAGGCCAGGCGAGTGCCTCGCACTAGTGGGCTGCCCAGGACCGGAGGCAGCCCCTCGCCTTTGCCCTGCCCGGGAAAGGCCTGCTCATGGAGGAGAAAACCTCGAACCCTGGAGCAAAACCCGCACCAGAACAAACATTAAAAGGAAATGTGCCGGCTGGAGCTAGAAGCAGGTTGAACAGGAGGAGGCCGCTGCGGGGACCCTGGCCCAGCGCAGGAGCAGCCCGACAGCCGACAGCCAACGGCCGGACGGGGCTTTCAAAGCCCAGCTCAGGGTTTCCGGCCTTCGGGCTCCTTTGAACGCAATCGGAAACCCGGCGAGTCCGGCCAGACTCTCCAGACCCGGGTCG
>NW_005371827.1:201226-201965 GCF_000412655.1 Myotis brandtii | reverse complement strand
CCCCGCGCCCGCGCCCACGCCTTCTCCAGACCGAAAAGAGGGGGCCGCCAGCGCGCGTGAGCACAGTGTACACTTTATTTCAGACTACAGGTTTCTGAACATAATAAAATCTTTGGCTTGTAGCGGCGGTTCAGTCTCGCAGTCTGTGGGGTCGTATTTCTCAGCAAGTCTCCGGAAAACGAAAGGGGGGCAGGACAGACAGAGCGACAGAAAGGGGCTGGGGAGGCGGGGGAGAGCGAGGAGCAGACACGCGAGGGAACACACTCTCACGCACACAAAGAAAAGTCCCAGAGAAACGAGGGCCAGCGATGCGGGGCGGGAGGCACCGGAGAAGCGATAACATCAAAAGAAAAAGGCAACGAAAACGAAACTGGGCCGGGGCAGCTCGGGGGGTGGAGGTGGGGGATAAAATAATAATTATTATAATAATTATAACAATAATAATAAAGGAGATTAATAAAAAGTCCAGCAAATAGAGATCGCTACACATCTTTCTTTTCCTTACCTGAAATTAAATATATACAAGGTCGTAAGCGGTTTGGCTAGATAGAGCTTTAAGGAGTTTGCAGTTACGTCCCTTATACTGTTTATAGAGAATAGATCTTATTTTTCGATAGCACCTGTCCGAGTCTCTCTTCCTTTTTAAAAACGTTGCCTTCGAGCGTGACTCTCCATTCTGGGGAGCCCTCTCTCTTTCCCCTGTTGCTCCCTCTCTCTTTTGCGCAGATTCTTTCTCCCC
>NW_005371827.1:197539-201117 GCF_000412655.1 Myotis brandtii | reverse complement strand
CTACTCGCTCTCGTCTTTGTCCTGGACCGTGGTGGTGGAGTGGTTGTACAGTCCCTGCGCCATGAGGTGCAGTGCCAGGCCGTTCTTGATGCCGGTGGCTTTCTTGATCTTGGCGCGCTTGTTCTGGAACCAGATCTTGATCTGGGACTCGTTGAGACTGAGCTCCTGGGCCAGGGTCTGCCGCCGCTGCTCCGTGATGTAGCGGTTCGCCTGGAACTCCGCCTTGAGTCTCTGCAGCTGCTCGGCGGTGAACGCCGTCCGAGGCCGCTTGTCCTCCTTCTCGTTCTTCTTCTTCTTCAGCTTCCTGGTGCGCGGACCTGCAGCGGCGGGCCGGGCCGGGGGGGGGGGGGGACAGAGGGCAGAAGGGAGGGGGTTGGGGGAGAGGGCAGAGGAAGCCGTGAGAATAACGGAGTGGAGCGGGATCGCGCCCCGCGCTTCCCCGGCGATAGGGGCGATAGCGGAGGCCCTGCCGCGCCCCCTGCCCCCATACCTCCCGGCAGCGGCTAACCCCTGCATCAATCAGCGGGCCGCTGGGGTCGCCTGGTTCCTTTCTCCGGGGCCAGAAAGGCACGGAGGAAAACTGGCCGAGGTTGTCTGTGTAGCCCACACCCCAATTCAGAACAGGAGAGCCTAATGACAGGCTTAAATCACAGACTCCAAGATGGAGAGAGATTTGGAGCCCCATCCTGCCCAGGCCAAAGTTGGAGGTCAGGGGCCTGCTGCCTTCACAGCCCTGAAATAAAATGAGGTTCAAGGCTGGGGCAGTGAAGACACTCGGGCAGGACTGCCCTGCGGGAATTGTCAGTCTCCCTCCTCAGGAAGCACAACTACACCCGCACCTCCAAGAAGACCCCATCTGCCGTGGTTATTTACCCAGAAAACAAGGAGATAGGCAAGGGCTGTGAGAGGCTTAACTGGTTTCCAAGTATTCAGTGTCTGTTCTGTCTACTTTTCCTTTTTCCGATTCTCCTCTTGGCCTAAAGAAGGCCTGTATAGGGAGATCACTCCCTTCTCTAAAGAGGGAGATGAGGCCTTCACCCAGTTGCAGCCTTACCCACATGCCCCCTCGGTTCTCTGTTATGCCCCTTGGATAGTGCCGGTAAGAAGAGAGGGCCCTCCCCAGCTGCAGGGGCAGCGTCCCCTTTTCTCTTTTGAACACATCTGCTGCAACTTCTGAATAACAAAAACAAATCAGATCTGCTTTCTTTGCCCACCTATGCCATTTGCAAGGAGACTACATCCTTCCTGCCCCCCTTTACAAGCAAAATAGGGGCAGAGGGACACAGAGAGGGGAGCAATCTCAACAAAAACGTGTGCTTTGCCCCTGAGATGGATATGGAAGGAGGCCACAGGACACTTCCCCGGAAGGTGAAGTCTCCCTCCAAACCTGATCTGGGAAGAGGGCTGCCATGGACTCAGCCTGGAGAGAGGAGCGAGGCAGCCCATGAAGCCTGCACCTCTGTCCATCAGCCTCTGTGCCCAAGTCTGCTGGCATCTACCGCCTGGTCCCTGTCTTGGTTATGGGAGCTTACTGAGCCCAGTGAAGACCCTGACAGGCCTGTTAACCTCTAAAATTGTCTGGAAAGAAGGGTCTTCACCGGTGTCTCCAAACCTAGCGACAAAGGGATAAGCAGCAGTGGGCTCCTGGGCAGGCCAAGGCCTGGAGTCACCAGCTACCCTGTGACAAAAGAGTCTAGGCCTGGCCAACCACAGAGACTCAAGTGGCTTAAGGTTCATCTCCCTCAACTGTCCACGCAGGAGCAGGAGCCAGTACCCTGCCTCCTTGTCCCCTAAGAGGGACCGAGGCCAAGAACAAAGACGAGGCCCACTACCCAGCAGGGTGAGAGAGGAATGGGAGGCAGGCCAGGAGGGAGGAAGGCCTTGATTTAGATTAATAATTCTCGGAGCAGGCAGGGATGGCCCAGGAAATGTGGGCATCCCAGAAAGGCCCCACTGTGTTGTGTGTCCAGGACGTTGTTAGTGTAGTGTGTGCCCATGTGTGTGCCCATGTGTGTGCCTGTGTGTGTGTGTGTGTGTGTGCGCGCAGAGGCACAGACACTTGTAATAAAATCGTAGCCTTTTGGCCAGCCCGAGCTGTAGGGCCTGACAGCTCAATCACTCTATCCATCAGGCGAGTCAATCAAAGCAGCTTTTCGGAGGTTCAGGGAGCCCAACGTGTCAATAACCGGGCTGAGATGGCAGGGGCTGATAGCACGCATCGATCCGCGCTTGGCCAGCACTGGCCATTGCAGCGGGAGTAGAGCGGCCTATGGCTATGCTTTTGCCCAGCCGCCTGCCGGGCCCGGGTGCCCGGAACCCAATCCCAGGCCAGAGCCCCTGCCGGCCACGCGGGCGCTGCCAGCCAGAGAGGCAGGCCGGCCTTAGCTTCCTCTCCTGGGCCTATTGGCCGCAGTCTCCTCTCCTAGGACAGGTCTTGGCCTTGGATCCTCCAAGCGAAGGTATACGAGGAAAAGGGGCCAAAGGAAAGTAAAAAAAAAAAAAAAAAAAAAAAAAAAAAAAAAGTGCGGGGGCTAGGCTGGCGGAAGTCTGCTGACCGGCAGATGTGCTGTGCGGTAGGAAGGAGTTGATAGGAAGGAGTTAAGCAAGGAAGATGTGCAGGCCGACGGGGAGAAGCTGTGGAGGCCGCCTCTAAGTCCTCTGCCTGGCTTTCTGGCCTAAGCCCGACCTGTCCTCCCTTCTCCCACTGTCTGTCCGTCAGCGTCAGCTTCGGAGAACCAGGAGCCAGTGGCTCTCGTAACGCGCCGTTTTGTCTACGGCCTTTCCCTAGCTTCTACCCACCCGGGTTAGATTCTCTTTGCTACCCGGCCTGGGGAAGAAGGACAGCGATCAGACGCTTTTCTCTTTTCCTGTGCGTCCTCAAATCTGTCCCTATGTAAATGCACGCTATGCAGAAACCATCACGATGGTGTTTGTGTCTGTAAGAACACCCAGGGGAAGGTTATTTCTCTGGTCAAAGCCTTGCTGGATTTCGGCCTCTGCAGGACCATGGTGGCGGGATTGCAGACCCCAATCATTAGGCCCACCTTCCCGCCGGCTCTAAATACCTCTTTTCCTGGAAGGAAAATCAATGACTGACTGTGTCTTTCCTGATAATAATAATAAAGGCAAAACACAAAGAAGACCCCAGAGGCTCGGAGTTCAAAATCAAAGGATGGAGACTCGAGCTTCCAGTGCTGTAGCCTCCGCAGAAGCCAGGAGCGCAAAACTGGGTGCACACTCGGTTGTGCCTGGGACCAGAGCTGAGAAACAAGCAGCAGGCGTGAGAGAGGAGAGCGCCCGAGGCCGGGATTGCTCTCCCCAACGCCGCGGCTAAGAGTCCTGGTGCATCCGCGGGGCTGGGTACTCACCGGAGGACGGACGATCGGAGTAGCGTGTGCAGTAGACCCAAGCGGGCCACACGAGAGGCTGCTGCGAGTCCGTTTTGACCACGGGCCCACCGTTGGCTGCGCCCATAAGCAGGATGGCTGGGTTGCCGTGCTCCGGATACTTGGCACCCTGCGCACCGGGGCTCCCCACGCCGCCTCCACTGCCGCCGCCGCCGCTGTCTAAGGCTTGGC
>NW_005371827.1:196099-196793 GCF_000412655.1 Myotis brandtii | reverse complement strand
CCCACCCCACTTTGCCAGCGGCCGGTGGGGGTGCGCGGAGGAAGGAGGCCTGAGAAGCCTCCGCGAAGGCACAGGGCGGGTGCAGGAGAGAAAAAGCCCAGGCGCCCGGCCTGGATCGCTCGCTCTTACCGAGCAGATGATCTCGCTGTCTCTACCTCTCCCTAATTTGTAGACATCCAGATATGGAGACACTTGGCTATTTCTCGTTTCTTTCTGCAACCAGATTAAACGACTTGTTTTAAATGGGGAGTAAGCCACGGCCAAAAAAGAAAAAAAAAAGCAAGAAAGGAAAAAAAGAAAGCAAGAAAAAAAATTTAAAAGCTCCAAGATTTTTTTTTCTTAAAGGGAAAAAAATAGTCTTTAAAGTCTAGCCATCTTCCTAGGCAGTAGTGAGGGGTTTGACTCCCCGAGTGTCACGCTCAGCTGTGCCCAGAGCGCGAGGCTGGCAGCGCCTTTAATCGCCTTTGCTTTTTTTGCAGGGAGAGCGCGTCTCCGCCAGCGCCGGGCTGCCCTTTTTTTTTTTTTCTTCAAATCTCTGACAGCTCGGATCTTTGCACAAACTCTCTCGCTTAAAAAAAAAATCACCCAGGCACACTTTTTGCCTTCAAACCGGAAGCACGTGAGTCAGGGCCGCACGTGTGCGGGGCCAATGGCGAGCCAGGACTCGCGCTGACACCCGGGCCTCGGCCCAATG
>NW_005371827.1:182146-196039 GCF_000412655.1 Myotis brandtii | reverse complement strand
ACACCCCAGCCCCTCCCCCCCAGCCAGGCCAGGACCTAAGAAGGGGCAAAGGAGACCCAGGAGAGGTAGATTTCGGGGTAGGCAAATAGAGAAGTAACTCTGTAAACAACTTGTTGGAAAAATGCAGGGTTATGGGTGTGTGCGCGCCGGGTGCAGGGTCAGGAGGCTGGGGCCTCTGCGCTTTTGTACCCACATGCTTAAGGAACTCAGCCTTGTATTTTCTCGTTTTCTTCTTGCTGTTATGAAGGTGAAAGTCGTCATTGTCCGTGTGTGTAGTGAGAGGGAGGGGTAAAACCAGGAGGGTCGGAGATGTGAAATAGACCTAGAGTTGGATACTTTCAGAGAAGCAGTTTGTTTTTCACAAATAGCAAACCCGGGGGGCCAGCTGCGCCTCTCTAGAACCGCCTGTTTGTAGGTTTGCAGTCCATGCCAGTCGGTTGCACTGGGTGTCCTTTCCGGGGTATCCACACCCATGCCCTTCCCTGTCCGGATCTTCTGCAAGCCCCAGGAGGCGTCCTGGCGCCATTAAGCCCGGCCCCGAGGGCGCGAGAGAGCCCCACCGCCCGCGGGCCAGCGCCTATTCCTTCCCGGGCCGCCGTAGTCTAAGCCTTCCCGTCAGCATAGAGTTACCCTGGCCAGGCCCCTGGGCCAACCAAGTCAGGGTGCGGATGCGCCCAAGGCTCCGGCTTTTGGGTCCAAGTCAACCTCCGTGTTAAATTTCCCTGCAAAGTGAAATCAGACAAATACAAGTACTGCCCCCCAGGTATTTGCCCTCGCCAGCTGACGCCGTGGACAGCCAGTGCTCCCCAGTTGCCCAGATTTTCTGAGGTTACTCCCCACTCCCTGGAGGCCTCCGGCACTAGCCCCGTGTTCTTCTTTGGGGGATTGCGGGGTCCCGCTTCTCCCGCGCTCACGGAGATCGGCCCGCAGCCCGCTAGGCTCATCTCTGTTTTCCCATCGCCCGGGCTGGGGGGCGGGAAGAGGGGGGATGTGAGGTGCTGGACACTGGCGGGACTTGTCGGCTGAGGGGGATGGGAAGACAAGGGTCCGACTGTGTATGTGATAAAACCCGCTCCGGAGGGTGGCGGCTAGACAGGCTAGGGCAGCTGAGGCCTTGGCGGGGATGTCATCTTGGATCTCCCGAGAACCTGCGTGCCCTAACCTCCATCCTCAACTGGGATGGCGGAGAAAGTATCTTTTTGGGGATATTGCCTAGTGGGAACATACAAAACAATCCCCCTTGCTCAGAAGTCACAGGGGTTAGGAGGAAAATAAGAGGGAAATACACAACTAGCCGAGCCAGCGCACTAGCCGAAGTTTCCCCGAGGGCCTGGTGGGGCGGACTGCCTTCGCTCAGCCGAGGGTCCTCGTAACCCGGCTCTGGAGTTTCTAGACCTGCCCCCGGGGCCGAGGCGGCGAGAGCCACTTTCCGAGCCCTGCGCGGAGCAGACCAGCCCCGCTCCCCTCGACCCTCCCTAGCCGCACCCTAACCCCACCGCCAGGTCTTCGGGTCCTCTTCAGTTCTACACCCAAGGGCTCCCCGAAATCTCTCGGTGCCCCCACCCCTTCTCCCCGAAATGGGGTTGGGATTTTATTTATATTTAAGTTCGCAAAATTGAAATCTTTATCCCGCAAGCGAGCGTGGGTACTTAATTAAATTCTAATTAGGACACTATCAATATCCTATTTAGCCGCGTAGCTTTTGTGCGCCGCGGTCCCTTTCAGCGCCGTAAATAGGGTCTCGACGCCTTATCTCGCCTGCAGGAGACGCCTCGAGAAGGGCTGCGGAAGATAATTTATAGGTTTTAATTACTCTTCATTCCGCCTGATCAGCTTGGCGTTCATCACAGGCCTGTGAATAAAACCCTGGTCAAAAGCTCTGTCACATCGCGCTGGCAAGGCGCTTAATCAAAGTGAGCGGCCCCGCGCGCCGCGCCGCCCGGCTCCTCCACGTAATTTCCAGCCAGCTGATAAAGCCAGCTGAATAATGCGGCGGCCCTTTGGAGACACCATTTACAGAAATGACTTTATTGACGGCTTAACGTCGGTAATTCATTTTACCTTTCATGTAGTGGAGCCCGGATTTGTTACAGTAATGGGATGATAAATGCACCCGCGGCCCACGAGCTCCGGCTGGATTAGGAGGTGCGCTGCGTGCTGGCTGGTCCCCCCACCTCCCCCAGGCCGGGCCTGCGCGCGGGATGCTCCGCACCCAGCGCTGCCCGCCCTCCACGACCCCCACCCGAGCCCACGCCCTCTCTCAGGCCTGAGAATGAATAGACTATTGGAACTCGGTGTTCAGGGGTTGGTGTCCTGGCAAGCCCGAGTGAGGCATGAGTGCTCAAAGCGAGCAGAGGTTGGCCGAGATGGGTGTGTGAGGGACCCGGATGAGTCGGAGGGAGCCCAAGAGTAGCCTGTGGTGAGGAAGTACCAGCAGGGGAGTTGTGTGTACAACTATGTGGGTGAAGGGACTGGGTGTGTGTGGAGCGATGTGTGTGCAGTCCTTTTAGGGGTACTGTTTCTGTCTTTGGAAATTAAGGAACTTCTTCCGATTTGATAGATGTCCGGGCGGGGGTGGCAGGGAGGTGGGTTGACCAGAAGCAGTGGGGTGATCTATCAGGAATGGAATGGAGCCCCTTTTTTCCCAAAGCCCTCTGGTCTGGGGCTAAAGGTATGGGAGTTTGGGGACACCCAGTGCCCATTTCTATTGCCTTGAAGTTCTGTGCTGTGCAGTTCCCCTGGAGCAAGAGGCCCCACAGACGGCCACTGACCTAGCCATGTCTCTGCAATAAATTGATTGTCCCCAAGTTCCACTTTCATACCCAGCCCACATAAAAGTGGAGAATGACAATGAAGAAAACGATTTTGTTTTACTTTAAATGCCAAAGGGGGAGCAAAAAAACCCCAAACACCCCCTATGATTTCTTTCTTCATTTGAAGGCTCACGGGGCCCAAAGGGGCTTTCAGTAGTGGGGGGTGGGGTAAGCAGGACAAGAAGAGACCACAAGTCTCTCCCATTCCCAGACTTCCTCCATTCTCTGCGCCTAACCAGGGGGTTCTGCGAGGAAGAGGCACCTGGCCAACCAGACCCGGAGCGTGTGTTTGGATGTTTGAGGGCACTGAGAAGTTTGGGGATCATGCAGTAGGAAGACAGGTGACTGCTTCTCAAGGTGAAGGCTGAGAAATGGCACCTTTGTTTCAGCCCTTGCCCAATCTTGCCAAAACCACTTACCAATGTCTGCGGCCGTGGGGGGCCAGAGCATGCATTTGTTTCTTTTGCTCTATATGTGGGGACCACGGAGAGGTAAGGGTCTGTAGAAGCATTCTTTGTGTGTATTTGTGTGCCTGGAAGAAGGCTGGTCTATGTAGACATCAGTGTGTACACCCAGTCTTCCCCCCGCAGCTGGGCGCAGAGCACTGCGTTTGCTAAGAGTTTCGGTGTATGCTGCTTGGAAAGGAGAAATCGGCCACCAGCCTGCATCGCCACATACTTTTGGATTTCGTTTAGGCAGAGACGAATGTCATGATCCTGCCTGCTCCCACCTCTCTCCTGAGGATGGGTGTGAGGAGGGGCATTGTGAAAACACCTCGCAGCCTCTCCAGGCGTGTGCGCGAAGGGCCGAGAGTGCGAGCGTGTGCATGCACACGGTGGTAATCGCATTTCGAGTGTAGATCAGATGGCGGTGGGGCCTCGGTGGTGCGGGACATGAATGAGTTGTCGCAACACAATAGCGCGCAGCCTTCCTGCGGGGACTGGGTGACCAGCGGTTTTGTTGGGAGTGAATGCGAGGAGATTTCTACTACAAGTGCCGCGGTATTATTATGAGGCGGAAGGTCAGACTATACATCGCAGGTCCCCAAAGCCTATAGACCTTGGGAAATGTGAGCCTCTAGCCACGTCATTATACCTGACAGTCCTTTCAATAGACTAATTCAATTAGCGCTGGGGTTTCGGTCTTCATTTGGAGGCTATCATAATGGGGGGGGATGGCTGGGTGCAGGGGATTCGTTGAGCAGTGGTTAGTTTTTTAACCATGGAAAATAAAATACTCTGATGACTCTGGAAATTGGGGGCAGCTTTGTTTGTAGATGGCCCAGAAGACTTGGGTGGGGGAGGGAGGGAGGATTTCTTTTATTCTGCTCACATGAAATCCGCCTATAAATAAATATCCAGGTTGCTAGAAAGCCCCCCAAAAGCCTGCTAGTGGAGGTTGTCACCTCTGGGATTGCAATATTTGGGTTCCTGCTCCCAGATCTTGTCTTCTCTCGGTTCCCCCCTCAACCCCCTCCCCCCCCCACACACACACACCCTCGCCCCAGAGAGGGAGCAGTTCACAGCACATATCTTTTTTGTTCTAGAAACAGTTTGGGGTTTTCTTTCATTTTTCCGCTAATGCCTGGACAAGCGAAGATAATTTAGTCCTTTTTCCTCTTGACTATGGGAAGCGGGGGAACATTTCGGTGATTTCTGTAAATCACACCTGGTGATCGGGATTCGAGAGGGCTCGGGGCCCAGGCTTCTATCGGAGCCCTGCGGACCGCCCGCCGCCGGTCGCACTGGCGCCGGCACATGCCCGGACCGTCACTGCCTCGCAGCCGGCGGCCGAGGAGCCGCATTAGGGCTGTTGGGGGTGCAGGGGAGCGAGACCCAAGGTCCCTGGGCTGCAGGGCACGGAGCGTTACCTTCTCTGGGTCCGAGAGCCCCTCTGGAGCTAACCCCGCAGCGAGCCAGGCCCCTGAAGCGGAGGGTGTCAGAGCTCGCGGCTCCCAAAAGCCAAGCAAGGACACACACACATTCCCAAATACATTTCTTCACTTTAATCAAACAACCCGCTTTCCCCTTAAATTGCATCGCACCCGAAGCACGGAACTGAAAGCCGCCTGTTCATTCTCCCCCGACACCCAGCCCCCAAACCAGAGGACATGCAGCGTCTGCGCTCGAATTTTCTTCTCTCCTTCATTTTGCTTTTCGCCCTCTCTGGCCCCCTCCACCTCCCCAGAAGGTCCTGACAGGGAGGGGCGGGCGCGGCTTCCGGGTCTGCTCCCCCCTCAGCTCATTCCGGCTCCCTAGGAGGTCCGGACCCAACTACTAAGTTGGGGACACACAACAATGACTCTAGAAAAGGAGGAGAAGACACAGTATCCAAGTCCTTGGCCAGAGGAGCGCCCCTGCGGCACCCAAACCGCGTCCTTTGCCGGCCCGTGCCAACACGCGTCCGCTCCCCCAGCTCCCGGCGCTCTGGCTCCCTCTCCTCGGGCCCCAGAGCCCGAGCCAGACCTCGCCCCCCCCCTTTCGTCCGCGGGGGTGCAGCCTCCGGACCCCCTTCCAGGGGAGGACGCAGGAAAAGCTCTGGGTTCCAGGCGCGGTGGGCGCAGCGAAGGGCTGGCGGGGAGGGAAAAGTTAGTCCCGAGTGGAGATGGCGCGGGGACAAGGGGCGCCTCGCCAACCTCAGGGTGGTGAGAGTTCCAGGGGCGAAAACCCCAGTGCGTCCCTCCCCCCAACCCCCCTTCTGCCTCGGAGCGGATCCGCGAGGGTGCAGTGAGATGAGGAAGTCCCTGCAAGGTCCGGGCCTCCCGCCCGGCCCTGTCCGCCTGCTCCGGCAGAAACCGCGGGGGGAGACTGGTGAGCGGCCGCCCGCACCGTTGTTTGTACCCGACTGAGTGTGAGAGGCTCCAGGGGAGTTCGCAGGCATGTGTGTGCCGGACAGCGCACAGAAAAATCGTGTGCCTTTTGTGTGTGTCCCTCTCATTCTCCTGCGGTTGCACGGTGCCCAAGTGTGCAAATGTTGTGTCCGGGCTCTGCGCTGGTGGAGGTTCCCGGCGGGGGTACCTGTGTACCGTCCCCGTGGGTGCGGCTGTCCCCAGCTGGGAACCGGGGAGCAGCTCCCTCTGACCCAGACTTTGGAAGTGAGGTGTGAGAAGTAGCTACGACCAGAGGGCTCTACCCCAAACCCACCGCTCACTCCCACCCTGTCCTCACTCCCCCACCCCCATCATTGAATTATGAAAGGGTGTAGGAGGCAGTTGTTCAAACCTGATTGAAAACCGCCACTGGTTTTCTGCTCTCCACCTGTGCAATCCCCAAGCCTTAGACCCTGACTGAGGGCAGGGTGGGCAACACGTGGTGAGGTCAAGATCAAAGGGACCTTTGGGAACCCATCGACCAAAAGCCCACTGCACAGATGAGGCATCTGGGACCCAGAGAGGGGACTGGGTCAGGGTCCCACTGGCCTCAGGGCTCCCCAAACCAGGCCAAGTCCCAGGTGGGAGCTCAGGGGGTGGTGTTTCCTCCCCCAGATCCCAACCCCATCCCATGCACCTCCAAGTAACATCCACTCCCTTCCTAGTGTGTGTGTGTGTGTGTGTGTGTGTGTGTGTGTTGGGGTGGGAGGGGCTGAGGCAGGGTCTCCAGGGGGTGGGAAAGCCCTGGGAGAAGAGGGGAGACCATCCTTCCTCTTGTTGGATTCCACTGGAGGCTTCATGGTTCCTGACACCCCTCTCCCGCCCCAAGGGATTAGCTGCTTCTTCTCCGCCCCCACTCGCCTCAGAACTTTGCAGGCCTGAACGGTAGTCAGGGGGGAGGTCGACGGGGAAGGCTGGCCTCACTTCTCAGGGGGTAGGGTGGGGTGGTGGATGCCTGGTGGATGCCGACTCCCAAGCCGGTCCAGGCACTCCCTCTCCAGCCCGCCAGAAGGCCTGCCCAAAACTGTTATGCAAAGGGGTCCGGGTGTGATCTTCCAGCTAGATACTAGAGCAGAAGACAATAAGGGATGAGCAGATTAAGAAACCCATGTCGCAGACAACTATCGCAATAAAAAGACCCCTCTGGCCCTTATCCCCCACCTCATATATGAAAGAAAAAAATAGGGGATAGGACGGGGGCTGGGGTTGGTGGCAGAAGAAGGCATCATTCCGTCACACGTGAATGAGCGAGTGTGTGGACGTATTTGTTGAGGGGGGATAACGCCCCCTAGGGGTGACTCCAGTGGGGCCTGGTGTTTTCTCCGGCCAAACCGGCAGAGCGCTGCTCTCTGAACCCAATATTCATTGACCCTTAAAAGATAGTGTGAGGCCCCTCTGAGTCAGAGGGCAAGAATCAGAGTTCTAGGGTCCTTTTCCCCAAACCATCCAGTACCCAGCCTGAGCTCCCACGCCGCACCCCTTCCTGCCCCCCCCCTTTTTATTGCGGGAGAGGGACTCTGGGCGAGCGGTTCTGGCAGGGAGTGAGGTCCCCTAGGCGCGGTGGATTCTGGCAGTGTTTTCCTGTGAGAAACGCGCCACCTGTCGGTGTATCGGAGAACTGTACTTGCGTGGTTCTCTAAGGTCCGCCAGGCTGTGGGGAGAGGGGAGTGGGGACATTCCGCCTCTGTCTTGACAGCTGTCCTGGCTGGGGAGGGACGGGCATCCTCCTTGGGATACCTTTGCCCACATAAGACCAACGCCGGAGGGAAAATCCACGAAGAGCTGTTTGCCCTGTGACTTGGCCAACAGGAAGCACCAGAGACAGTGGGATTGGTGCTGCGTGGGAGCCAGGGACCTGGTTCCTTCGCCCTCTGCCTGCTTGGCGTGGTGCGGCCTTGGGCGGCGTCGGGTTCTCTCTGGGCCGGTTTCCTGTGTGTAAACTGAGGGAATTGGGTTCTATTGAGCCCAATCTGACATTGAATCTGAGCAGTATACTAGACGCCTGTGTCCTGTCCTCTTTCTTTTTCTCGCCCTCAATGTATCCTAGCCCTTGATGTGCCATTCATACCCTAACCTCTTAGCCATAGTATTTAATGCACAGCTGCTTCAGTTACATTACTGTTTTCCCAGTTGTCTGAGATTTCATTTTATTGGGGTCAGGATGTTTCCTGGATGGAACTATCCTAATGAGTGCTCATTTGCTCAACCTTTTTTTTTTTTTTAAAGAATCAGACAAACAAGAACGCTTTGTTCTCCTTGAAGTGTGGACACGGCCTGCATCATGGGGCCAGTGAGAACATGATAGATGCCCAAGCGGAAGGCTTCGAGGAGAACACCCAGGCTGGGAATTGTGGTCAATGTCAGAGAAATGACCAGAAGGACCGAGGCTGGAGAGGAGAAAAGGCTAAGGTCACACACTCTGACACCACTGTGGGGGTGGCCCCTGCCTGGCTCCTTGATCGTTGGTGTCCTGAGAGAAGAAACGCAGGCGCTGAGGCCAATGTAGGATAGCTCAGGCATCAAGCTACTTTTCGGTGAACTCTCCATGAAACGAAGGACGCAGGGAAACTGAAGGAGAGGGCAGTACTTCACCCCAGTTACCCATCGATCGAGAGTCGGGGGTTTGCACAGCTCCAGAGAGCTGGAGTTTCACGCCATGGCCCTTTCCCAAAGGCCTGGAGCTCGAGTTAGGCATGTGGGTTTCAGAGCCCCAGATGGGGGAGGGCGGGTGGCTAAATGAGCAGCAGGCAGGCCTGCTCTCCTGGACTCCTGCTCCTCCGTGGCTGTGCAGGGCTGGATGGGGCCTCCTCCCGCAGGAGCTGGCCGGCGCCCCTCCCTCCCCTAGGAATTGAAACTCTTTGGGGAAGCTGTCACCTTGAGCCCAGGACCCTTTGCTTTTGGAATGGAAATGAAGGGGACGTTTCGTTTCTCAGCCCCTCTGTCTGCAGCCCCAGGAATTGCTCTGGCACCTCAGGCTGTGAATTTCTGAACTTCAGAGTCTTGACAACCAGAGGGATTCAGGGCTGTGTTTCCATCTAGAGATGGGATGATCCAGGGTCCGGAGGTCTGCTCTCTCATCCGTGTGAGCATTGATCTGAACACGAACCAAGGCATGAGGTGTCAGTGGCCCTGACCTCCGAGCAGTCCTGGTGGCTCTGAATCTTTTGCCAGCATCCATGAGGTTGAATCCCACTGTGGCCTGCATGGGTTTGGCATCTCAGCAACCCCCTCGGGACTCACACCGTTTGTGACCTGGTCTCATTCCCAGTCCCTCAGACAGACCCATGGACATTGGAGTTCAGTGCCCCGGCCTCCTTGTGTCAGCCTTGGGGCCAGCTGCCCTGGCTAAGCCAGGCTGGCCTGGGACATGGGGAGCTTCAGGCCTCGCCCAGCCCGTTGCGCACATTGGGGTCCATTGCAGCCCAGGGAGGGAGCTGTGGGCAGAAGCAGCACAGTCTCACACTGTCGCCTGGTCTGACTGAGGAGCCGCAGGGACTCTGTGTCCTCTCACCGCTGCTGCCCCCCCCCACCGCCGCCGCCACTCCCCCGGCAACCATGGAACCCAAATGTCAGGAATCAGGCTCAAGATGCCAAAGGCCCATGATGCTGTGAGAGCTGACCCAGAGGGGAACCGCCCAGCACAGGGCACAGAGTGCCTGCTCCCACTTGGGCAGCTCAGACCAATCTCAGGGGTGGGACTAACATAGGAAAACAAACAGATTTATTTTATTTTTTTAAAATGTATATTTTATTGATTTTTTACAGAGAGGAAGGGAGAGGGATAGAGAGTTAGAAACATCAATGAGAGAGAAACATCGATCAGCTGCCTCCTGCATGCCCCCTACTGGGGATGTGCCTGCAACCAAGGTACATGCCCTTGACCGGAATTGAACCTGGGACCCTTGAGTCCGCAGGCCGACGCTCTATCCGCTGAGCCAAACCGGTTAGGCCAAATGGATTTATTTTAAACAGTTCTCACATTTCACTAGGATATTGCAGGATCTACTGAGGGGCACTGAAGGTTTAGGGAGAAAATGAGATGGGGGAAGGTAGAGAGGGAGGAAGAGAGGAGAGTAGAGCCAGGAAAGGAAGGAGGGAGGGAGGGAGGGGGATTAGGTGGAGTCCCTTCCTCCAGAAGTGGAGGGAAGGGTGAGGCGTGCCGCCCAGGGTGCTTGGTGCCTGCTCTGGGCCAGCTCTGAGCCAAGCTCTTCTGGTTTAGCTCCTTAGTCTTCATAGGAACCCACTGAGGTGAGTAATATCTTCCTCTCCAACTTACAAAGGAAAAAACCGAGGCAGGAGAGTCTTAACCTCGCCCCAGGGCATGCCCCTGGCAGGTGGGAAATGAAGAGCCCCAGGGGTACCCAGCTCTGGAGGTGGCAGGGGGACCAGTGGCGCAGGGGGCTATGGGAGGGAGGACTGGCGTTCTAACTTCTGTGCCACCGGTCGCCCAAGTCAGGCCGCGTTCTCTCAGTGGCCGCGGGTTCCTCTGGGGAGCCCTGCACCCCTGCCTCCCAGGCGGGCACTGGGTGTGGCCGGGCCAGCGCCCTTCAGCGGGTCCTGGCCCTCTGCGTGGCTGAAGTCTGAGCCTCGGCCACTGGGAAGAGATGCCGCCCTTTCCCGCTGCCCAGGCTGGCTTCTCCTTGCTGGTGTTGTCCTTGTTCTTTCTAGCGCTTCCTGGCTCCCTGCCCTGGAAGATGCCGGCACCTGCCTGGGTTGGCTGCACTGGTGGTGGCGGCAGACACTCTGGTCTGGGCGGTCCCCAGGCTGGGGCTCCTGGGCGGGTGCAGCTTTGCACCCAGGTCTCCGCGCTTCGTGGCTGGTCTCGGCGGCTGCGAGGTGACCGCCAAGGCCCAGGCTTTTCCAGACCCGCTTCTGGGCAGCAGGTGAGTCCCTGACTGGGACGCCTAGGGACTCAGTCTCACAGAGGCGACACATCTCTGTGCTACCACAGACATGAGCCTCAAATGTCAGGGCGCGGGTGATGGGTGGGGTGATGGGTGATGAGGTCCCAGCAGCCCGCAGGCATGCGGGTCACTAAGTTGTGTGGAGCCTCCAGGACAGGACGGGAGTGGGATGGAGAGGAAAGGATGCAACACCTGAGGCAGGAAAGGAGACCGAGACCAGCATTGCCAGGAGTCTTGGTTCTTTCTACCCATCCCTACCTTCACCCCAGTCGCCTGCAGGCCTGCGGGGAACTCCGCCGCCCCAGAACCTGCATCGGTGCTTCGCAGAGGGAGTGCTGTTGGCCCAGCGCACCGGCCTGGGAAAGGACTGGGCGGGCGGAGGGAATGGGGGCGCCCTCGCTGCTTTTGGGAGAGCACAGATGTGCGGAGAGGAGGGGCAGGCGTTGCCCCAGGGTGGCGGGTCCCTAACCCTTTCTCACTCCCCTCCTCTTTTTATTTCTTCCCGGAGCTTTCGCCTTTAACCAGGGAGCAGAACTGAGAGGCCTTGCAGTGAGAAAGTCGCGTTGTCTCGGAGGTAGGACCTATGGCTTCTCAAGGCCTTGCCAGGCGCTCAGGGTGTGGGGAAATGCCCCACTGCCAGGCGGAGGCAGCCCCTGGCCCGCACCCCTTCTCTAGGTTAATAGTCCTCATTAGGACTCGTCAAAGGCTGACGCCTTCCCCTCGGAAGTCTCCTTAGGTTTGGGAACCACAGCCCGGGATTTTATAGGTAGCTTTAATGGAAAGTGTCAGTGGTTCTGAAGGAATGTGAACTTGAACTTGACACTTGTTTTTGGAAAGGTGTCTGGACCTTGAGCCAAAATACATGGAAGAAGAGATCCTGCCATTCTTGGAGGTTAGGGTACCGTGCTAGTGGGGCTCTGGGTTGGGGTGCAGACACAGGAAGTAGAGGGGGTTATCTGGGCCGGGTCACCAGAGAGATGGAAAGCCAAGGATTGGTCAACCTTTAGCATTTATCTCTCCCCCTGTCTGTCCGTCTCCCAGCTATCAAGTGTGGGCTCAACAGGAATGTTGCAAAGAAAAACTAATTAAACTGCAGCACAACACTCTGAAAATACTAAGTGTCGTGTAAATGCCTAAAGCTAATAATAATCTTGATGGTGCTGATTATGTACCAGGAAGCCCACGCTGAGCCCACACGTGCTGGTCTGGGGGATCCTGGCACGCCCACCCTGTCTGCTGCCCAGCCCCAGCGGGAATGGCCAGACGTGAGTGGGAGCTCCAGGTCATGCCCCCATCCCCTCCCTGCCCCTCACCTGGGAGCAGGCCGGGTTTCATCCTGGCCCGGAGTCCTTAGGTTACCGCACTCTCTGACACTGGGCGCATCACCGGTAAATGGGAAATGTGTGATTTGTGTGTTGTGTCCCCTGCACATTGAATCCTGTTTCCTCTAAGACTCGGACAGGCTCCAGTGTCCACTCATGTCCTTCTCTTGAAAGAGACGTTCTCTTAGGGAACATAGCCCTTGCTCTCAGCTCCCTCTGAACTCTTGATGGGAGAGTGGGAGGAGCAGGGGGTCTGGGATCTTCCCTGTAATGTTTTTCTAGTTTGATGAACACCAGGCCTTCCCCAGGACTTATCTTTGCCTTTTAAGGGAGTTTTGTCATCGCCATTCCTCCCCCGACCCTCGTCCTCTTCTGCAGCCTCCTCCCTGGCACCGCACTGGCACCTGCACCGGCACCCGCTGGACTGGAGGCCTTGGGCAGCGAGTGCTCTGAGGCCGTAAGTTGCAGGGACTCACCGTTGAGGCTTCGGGGAACTCTCACCCCAGAAATTGCCGGGCCTTTCAGGGATTGTGTAGAGTTGCCCAGACACTCTGACACTCCCCACTCTTGAACTTGCCCCCTTCCACTTCTCAGTGGCTGGGAGAATAGTTCCACCCTTGCCGTCCTCCAGGATGGCTGGGCTCTTACTGCTCCCTGGAGCCACACCCCTTCTCACCCACGAAGAGAATAGCTGACATTTTTATCTTCAAAAGAAGAAAGTGTCACCTCCATTACGCTTCAAACACAACATGTTTTGTTTTGTTTGCATTAGGCTTCAATAACCCAAATACCTTCCCTTTAAAGGGAACAGGTGGGCTCCTGGCAAGCCTTTGTTTAAGTCACCAAGTCTGAATGTAATGAACACGGGCAGTGTGCGGTGTGGGGTCTGGCTGTGGGAGATTCAGGCCAACATGGAGGAGGTTTCCAAGGCCAGGCACTGACCACACACATGCTCACAGGCACCACACACACAGGTGAAAGGGGTTCTGGAGTTTTCCATTTTACTCTTCCCTGTGTGAACATAGGCTTTGCTTTGAAATTCTTGACGATGGGAAGCGTGGGTGCCCCACACCTGTTTTCCAGCCGGGAGACAGCAGCGTGTGGCCCCGCAGCTTACACCGCCAGGCCAGTGAGCCAGGGAGCCGCAGGTGAGGCTGCCCACCTGCCCCTCCTGCCACACCACCCTGCCGGCACGCTGCCACTTCGCATGAGGAGGAAAATCCATATGCACAACCCCACAGCCCCAAATCCTGTGGCTCCAGCATAGGATTTGCCCACTCCCGCAGCCTCGAAGGCAACCACAGGCACATGGGCGCTGGGCCACTGTGTCCGGCCCCGCCTCCAGGACAATGTCCCCCTCCACTCCTGGCTTACTTTCTGGGTTGAGGCTGCACCCCAACAGTCACCTTCGTGAAGGGGAAAGTGAGGATTAATGCATATACACTATTTTTGTTACTTTTTAACAAGTTTGGGGATTTTGTCATTGTTGTGTCATTCAGACCCACTGAAGTTCTTGCTGCATCATAAAGAATTTGTTTCCAAATCAGATTAAGTCCCCAAGTGAGACACTTGACACCCCAGAGAAGTTTGTAGCAACAGGTGCTGACTGAGCCTTTCTTGTCACTTATTCTTGTTGTTGACAGTATCACAGATGCCCCCCTTTGCCCTGGCCCCCTCCACCCAGCCTGCCCCACCCCAGCCTTCCCCACACTGCTGTCTGCATGTTTTTGATTTCATAAAGATGTTGTTCACCAGAAGACAGTCCCCCTCCAGAATTTTATATCAAACTTTAAATGTTTGGGGGCATTTTGATTCCTTTTGGTTGGTGGTGGGGAATGCAGTCCGGAGGGAGACTGGGGCCAGGCGCTGGGTTAGCCAGAGAAGCCAGGAGGGTTGGGCAGGCTGGGTGTGATGGAGCAGGCGCAGGAGTGGGCAAGGAAGGGGGGAGGGAAAGGGCTGGAGGTGGGGGAAGGGCTGGAGGTGGG
>NW_005371827.1:133627-182089 GCF_000412655.1 Myotis brandtii | reverse complement strand
GCTGGAGGTGGGGGAAGGGCTGGTGGGGGGCTCTCCGGAGCTGCCCTGATGCCGAGCTCGAAGGCTTCAGTTAGTGCTCTCCTCAACACCATGCTCAGGACTCCGGATCTGTATTTGACCTCCGCAGTTCCTCACTGCCTGCTGGTTTGCCATGGGCTGTGGGTACCCACGTATTTTGTTGAATAATTTTGGTTAATTCTTTCACAAACACTGATCTGAGCAGCCTGTTCAGGAAACCGGGCTGTCTTCGGGTCTGGTGAGCCCTTCTCCCCCCGGGGCCTGTAGACACAATGCCAGATATGGAAACAGTCTCTCCAGAAATGTGGGTGTTTCCCCACTGTGGGCTGTTGGGCCCTGGGAGCTGACATGTTCAGCATTTCCTCCAGATAAAGCAGGAGGTCAGGCCCCACAGTGAGTAGCCTGGGAGACTGGGTCCCCCCTCCCCGCTCTCCGCAGGAGTCCAGAGAGTAGAAAGGTCAAAGGCCTGTAGAAACCACCCAACAGAAATTCTCCCAAAGCCTCGAGGGGGTGGGGGAATGTGGAGATGGTCCCATTGGACCAGTGGAGATTTCTCCAGCCCGTGTAGATGAGGGTCCCATTGGACCAGTGGAGATTTCTCCAGCCCGTGTAGATGAGGGTCCAGGGCCAGGAGAGCGGGCAGGCTGGCCTCCTCCAGCACACCTCCAGAGGCTCCTTGGGTGGGCTGCAGATTCCGCTCTTTAGAGCATCCCCCGTGCAGTCAGGGAAGCTCATAGGGTGGGGAGCTGGAGAGGGTCACCTTGGCCTTTGGCCGGCCAGGGAGGCCGGTCCTCCATCTCGGTCTGCACCCTTTCCCATGGAGGGAGGACCTCATGGCCCACATCCTGGCATAAACTCAGATCCCATTTCTGAGGAAGAGGGAAGGATGTGCCACATTTAGGGATTAAAGGATATGAAGCCTAAAAGGTGGAAAATCAGGCATCATCCAGAGGGTGGCAAAGAATGCGGGTTGTCTAGGCTGTCTTGCTGCTCAATGATCAGTCATCCTTGCACTTGGGATACATTTACCTTGGTCTGTGAACTGCTTCTCAGAGCTGACACATGTGACTTTGTCTTGGCTCTGCCCGGTGTGGTGGCCAGTGGCCACATGTGGCCATGGAGCCCTTGAAATATGGCTGGGCTGTCAGTGTAAAACACACGCCAGGTTCCAAAGACTTAACACAACAAAAAGAATGTAGAGAATCTCATTAACATTTTTATGTGGATTGCATGTTGACGTGATCATATTTTTAATACGTTGGGTTAAACAAAATGTACTATTAAAATTAATTTCATTTCTTTGAATGTGGCTATTAAAACATTTGAAGTTACACAGCTCGAATTCAGGGCTCACATTATATTTCTATCAGATGGTGCTGATCTAGGTACTCCCTTCCATCCTGAAACTATTTTGAGGGCTTGCTCATTAGTTTCCTTCTCTTGTTAACTACAGAGCTTCAGAAACCTTCCCTTTCTGCTCAATAGGAACTGGGGCAGAGAAAATGCTGGGAGTCCTAGCTGACTTGTTTCCAAAAATTGGCTTTTGCTTCCATCATGCGGCCATTTCCTGCTACTACACCATCCGCAGGCTGCGTGGAGGTCCCCAGTCCCCTGCTCATGCTTGCTGTAGTTACCACACAGGATGAGCCAATCACTCAGAAATCCTAAACTTGCAGAAGAATATCTTCTCCTGCTAATCTTTTCTTTTATTCCTCTCCACATGTGAATTTAAAATCGTAATACTATGTGTTGAACACCTATGAACTACCCCCAAGAACTAGAACATCAGTCCTAACGTGGTACCACATATTCATTCCTCCCCCATCTTGTTCCCCTGCCTCTGCTCAGATGAATCACTACCCTAAATTATGTGTTTATTATTTCATTGCTTTTAAAAATACTGGTTTTGTTGTATATTGTTTAGTTTTACTTGTGTTTGAGGTTTAAGAAATGATTTTATGTGGTCTAATGGGACTTGCTTTTTCACTTGCTATTGCTTTTCTAAGATTCACCCCTGTTGCATGTAATTGGACTGGAGTGTGAGGTTCATTATTGGAATAGACTTCAATTGATTTACTCTCCCTCCTGTTCGTGGACATTGGATCCTTCTAGTTCTTTGCTTCTGTGAGCATCCCGTTTGTATCTCTTAGACTACAGATGTAAAAGTGTTTCTAGGAGACAATAAAATGACCAGAGGCTGCTAAGGGCTTAGGGGGAGTGGTGAGTAGGTGAAGCACAGGTAATTTTTTAGGGTGGTGAAACTATTATCGAATAGGTGGTGGAACTGTTATGAAGTTGTTTCACTACCGAAAATTGTGATTCTGCATTTGTCAAATCCCATGGAACGTTATGGCACAAAGAGCGAACCTTAATATATGTAAAATTGTAAAGATCATTTAGGAGGCTGGGCATTCTATGAAGGAATGCAGATGGTGACAAGAGAATCTAACTATTTACAAATGGGTGAATGCACTGATGGGGGTGGGGGAAAGGTGCTGACATAAGCAACTTTGGAAGTAAGTCAGACTAAGCCCAGGAACACTGCGCCCTGTTTCATAAAGTCGTTTCCATGCAGGCATGCATGGATAATTCCGATATTGCCCTACATACACACTGGAGTGGAACAATTAAGTGAATGGATGATAGATGGTGAGAGGCAGGTTTCACACTGTTGGAGGGCACTTACAGGTAACCAGAGGGAGGAAACTAGAATGACCCATGTAATAATGGATTAGAGTTGGAAACCTCAGTATGAACTTACGTTTACCTTAATATACACACAGATGGTTACATATAGAAATATTTATAGACTAGGGGCCCGGTGCATGAAGATTCATGCACTGGGGGTGGGTCCCTCAGCCCGACCTGCACCCTCTCCAATCTGGGAGCCCTCTCCACTCTGGGAGTTTCTGTCTGTCTTTGCAATCATATGAGTGAATTGTCTGAGACCCCCAACCCAGTTTGGTTTGTTGCTCACAGAATAATAGAGGCTTTTTTTTTTCATTTGCTTCATTGGTGGAGATTTCTTGGAAGTTTTAGGATATCTTCCCTTTAATTTTTCCTAGACATTCTGATTTTCCTTATGTCTCTCACCTTTGCTTTCCCTCCATCCCCCACCGCAACAGTAACTTGCTCCAGGCTCACTTTGCTCTAGTGTCTAAGAGATCCGTCTGCCACCAGAACTATGATCCCAGCATTCCTGGTGCTCCCTGCACTCTTGGTTTTCCCTTCCTGCTCTGTCTCCATCCCACGGCCTCACATTCTGCCAAGACCTCCAAGCCGCCAGCTCTCCCTCTCTGCTCTCCGTTTGGCAGCTTGGGGAGCCAAGTTACCCAAGTCACTCCACTCTCTGCCAGCTCTCCCGCTCTGCTCTCCGCCCAGCGTCTGTGTATGCAAATTAACCCACCAGCTTTGTCTGGTTAATTTGCATACTCACTCCTGATTGGCTGGTGAGTGTAGTTGAGGTACAGTCAATTTACATGTTTCTCTTTTATTATATAGGATATGTGTATACGTATTGATTAGTACACACATGTTTTCCAGCTGGACAGGTCTAGAAGCAGTGACACCCCAGTAGCAATAAGCATCCCAGCACACAGATGGTGGTTTCCAATACCATCTCTAATAAGGAGCCAGGGTTCCTTGGAGTAGTGGCTGATTCTAGAACCAGGACAAGAAGTATACAAGGTACACCTGGAGCACCCTGTGTTGCCAGAGATTAAGGAAGGGCTCACACAAATGTAACAGCTGACATGGTAGGGTGTGTCAAAGGGACGAAGGAGCAGCAGAAAGAGCTGGAATGATTTGAGCTACAGAAGAAAGTACTATTGGATTTTTTAAAAAGTAATATTGGAGCATAACCCAAAGTATAAAAGAAATATTCCTGAGACCATACTGACCCCAAAAATTGATTGCATAAACAAGTGAATGGGGGGGAAGAGGCAACTCTCCCTTGCATAAAAGTTCCAAATAATTTCACCTTCAAGGAATAAAACCACACATCCCTACCCCACAAACGTGAGCTGTGCACAGCACTTTCTTCCAAAGAGTTCAGGGTGCAAAGGCAGGGGCTTGGGGGAGAACCACTTAGGGACCAAACTTGACACACTCCCTCAGCTGGGAGGTCAAGGTCCATGCCAGCAGTGATGAGTCATATTAGCATGTACCATGGATAAAATGATGGAAATGGCACTTTACCTCTCGGGGCTTCCTCCCCAAAGCCCATAACCCATGAGAAATTCATCAAATAAACTCCAGTAGAGGGACAGCATACAAAGTGCCTGACAACACTCTTAGGGAAGGTCAAGGTCATCAAGGAGAGTCTGAGAAACTGTCACAGCCAAGAGAGTCTAAGGAGACAAGGCAGGAACTTGGAATGTGGCCTCCCAGATGGGGTCTTTGGACAGGAGACAATGGGTCAAAGTGAAGGAATGTGAACCAAGCATGGACTTTAGTTCTTAATCATGTGTGAATGTCACAAATGCACCATCTGATGTAAGAGGGGCCTATGGCAACTCGGTACTGTGTCCTCAATTTCCCTTCAAATGCAAAACTGTTCCAAAAATAAAGTCTATCTAAGGTGCTGTGCGTTAAGAAAAAAGTTGTAGGTAAGAACAAAATGAGGCTGTAAAGCATGTCTGTGGACCAGGGCTGGCAAACTTTGTAAAAGGCCGGTCAGTGAATGTTTTTGTCTTCGTGGGCCTTATGGTCTCTGTTCCAGCCAGTCAGCTCCGTCAGTCACAGGCCAGAGGGGAGCGGAGGAGTGTACGTATGCATTAGCAGGAACTCCTTATATATCCTGGATACTAACCTTTTACCACTTGTAGATGTTGCAAGCGTCTTCTTCTGGGTTTATGGCCTGCCTTTTCACTTTCTTTTTGGTATCTTTTGCTGAATAGAGTTCTTAATTTTCATGTAGTGAGGTTTCTTAATCTCTCCTTTATATAGTTAGTGGGTTTTGTCTCTTGTGGAATAAATCCTCCTGCACTCAAAGTCAGGAAGAGACTTCCTATATTTTCTTTGAAGAGCTTGGAGGTCATGCCTTTTAGCTGTAAAGCCTCAATACACCTGAATTTACCCCAAGTCCAGAATACATGGGAGAAGACATGGGATCCAATTGCATCTTGTCTGATTGGATAACCAGGAATTCCAGCCCTGGGCCTCCTCCCTGCTGCCTGCAACACCACTGGGTCATGTCACAACCCAATACAGGCAGGTCTAATGCTGGAGTCTAGTTCGTTTCACATGTCATTTATAAGCCTTGATATCAAATTACCCCTAACCTATTCTTTTCGACGCCTGTCTTCACCATTTGTAGCCCCGCTTTGGACTGCTATATATATATATTTTAAATATCTTTATATTGTTTTCAAAGAGGAAGGGAGAGGGAGAGAGAGGTAGGAACATCAATGATGAGAGAGAATCATTGATCGGCTGCCTCTTGCACACCCTCTACTGAAGATCAAACCTGTAACCGTGGCATGTGCCCTGAATGGAATCGAACCGTGACCTCCTCATTCATAGGTTGAAGCTCAACCACTGAGCCACACTGCCATATATTTAAAAAAATCATCTTGTCAAGTTTTATGCAAAAAGTCCTATTGGGAACTTATTGGCATTGCACTGACTCCATGAATTGGTTTGAGGACAATTGACATTTTCAAAATATTGAGTCTTCCTATTTATGAACATATGATATGTCTTCTAATATCTTTGTTTTACAAATGAGGGCACTGAGGTTCAGAGAGGTTAAGTGACTTTCCCCAGGTTGCACAGCTAGTTAGAAGGGCCACCATTTTTACCCAACAGTAGTTGCTCTAAGCTGCTGGACTGCACCATTAATTTGTTTTAACAGAGCCTTTTTCCTAGACTGTTGTCCTCTGAAGATGGGCGTTTTGCTTGGCCTTGTCATCAGGGCCTCAGGCATGGGCGCTGGGAGTCCTGTGATTCACTAACCAGCTACCGAGTGAACATGTTAGTGCTTCCCAGGAGAGGACCTGGGGAGCCTCCGCTCCCCACAAAATGTGGGCTTGTTAAAGGGAGGGTCTCCAAGCCCTTGTTTGCTCCAGGAGACAGCTCATCTACCAACAGCTCCAGCCTCTGTCCCAGCACTTGCTCTGTTTGGGAGGGGCCTGGGACTGGGCATGAAGGGAAGAGGTTGCGGAAAGGGCTTGGTTTAGCATTGGGGTGAGTGGAACCCTTGGTGTGGGACCCACATATCGGGAAGTTGGAGTTATGTCCCACTCTGCCATGTTCTCGCTGTGTGGCCTTGGGCAAGCCACTTGACTTTTCCGAGTTACAAATGTGACCTCACCAGAGTGGGATGCTGACTGTTCCTATTTCTCCCAGATAAGGTCACCGAGGGGATTAAATTAGATAATGCAGCGACAAGCTCGGCCCATCGCCTGTGTCTCTCCAGGGAGCCTGTGGTGAGCTCTGTGAGCTCCTACTCCTCCCCTCAGGGTCTGGGAGCTGGGACTCAGGGCCTGCACTTTCCGTAAAGACTTTCTGGGATGGGCAGACCAAAAAGAGGGCTCCCGACTGCAGTGAGCTGGCACTTCCAGGCGAGAACCCAGAGTGCACGGCAGCAGAAGGGCCCTCTGAGTGCTGCCCCGAACAGGCACCACTCCTGCAGCTCCAGCCTCTGCTTGAAGGACTTTTAATAGGTCCTCAGACCGAGAGATGGCAATTAGGCCTCCTCCTGGCTCCAGGGCCTGGCTGCCTGCCGGCTGGGAAATCTGATCCGATGAACAGATAAGAAACGGTTGGAATTAGCACATGCATGTGGGCACGTGATGGCGCACAGAGTACTTCTCCAAACCTTCAGGACAATTCTCAGACAAGTCTTCACTCATAAGGAAGTGCAGCCAAGCTACCGTGTGTCCCACCCCTCCGCTCATTTCCATAGAGTGCAGGAGGCGCACCAGGCCAGCTGGTCTGCAAGTCTGCCAAGTCTAAAATCAAAGGCTTGGCATGCAATGCAATTCATATTTTTCTAGGTGTTTTAACTGTTTTACTGAGGTATAGCAAGTACAGTAAAATGTGCAAATCAGGAGTGTGCAGTTTACAGACGTTTTACACATGTGCACACCTGTGCGAGCACCACAGGTGGGCCCATGGGAACCCAGCGTTTCCTGCTCCCTCGGGCCCTTGCAGCCGAATCCCTACCATGGAGTGTTCTGGCTCCGTCACCGCAGGTCAGGGCCATGGAGGGAGCTATCCCAGGCACTGCCTTGCAGCGGCTTCTCCGGGTCCTGTGTCTGCGGGGTGCACCGGGGCCTGGAGGTGCGGTGCTGAGTAATAACACACTGGCGATGTGCCCCAGCCATCGTCCTACTGTGGATGACATTCTGGTTGTTTCCAGTTTGGAACTATTACGAACAAGACTGTGATGAACATCACAGAAGATGCTTTATTCATAAACCCACGTCGAATTCCTGGATTATGATAGGCTTGCTTTCTTTCTGTTTTCAATCAGCTTTATTGAGGTAGAATTTACATACAATCAAATCTTGCCTTTTCATTTTCTTAATTGTGTCTTTTGAAGAGCCCACTTTTTTTGTTTTAATCAAGCCTGATTTATAAAATCTTTTCTTTCATAGTTCATGTATTTTAGTGTTTTAGCTAGGAAGTCCTTGACTGACCCAAGACCACAAAGTCTGTCTCTATGTTTCCTTCTATAATTTTTATAGTTTTAGCTATTACATTTGGATCTATGATTCATTACGAGTTAAATCTTATATGTAGTATCACCTAATAGTCAAGGAATACTTTTTTGCACACTTGTCAAAAAGTCTATCCTTTCCCCTTGAATTACCTTAGTATCTTTGTCAAAATGTACATATATATATACACACATATGTGACTTTATAGAAATAATGTGTGTATATATAAATTAAAATTATTACATATTATGTATGTAAAATAAGGTTGAAGTGAGTATCAAATGGGACTTTAAAAGTGCTAAGCACAATAGCTGGCACATAGTAATTGCACAATAGATATCTTCACGTTTATAATCATGTGTAATTATTAATTTAGGATTACATTATTGTAGTCTGATTTCTGTAGACCAGATGTAACTCACCCTTTGCAGAATTGTGGTGAGGAGTCTGCTGATGGAACTTCTCTCGGTGCCTGTGGTAACGTCTGCCCCCCCCCCCCTGTGTGAGTGCCTACAGGCAGACACGCTGTAAACCACAACTATCTCCTCGTGTGTACTGTAGCCTCCCGTACAATGAATAATACATAAACAGATTTTGTAGACCGGCTAATGCTAATATCCCATATGAAACAACAGGGAGTTAAGAATTTCTACCTTTCAAGTTGGAAAAGATGTTTTAAAAAATGAAACCCAGTGTTGCTGGGGACGAGGAAAAATGAGCACTCTTTGATATTGTTGTAATATTGCCAATTAGCCCTGACTTCCCAGGGCGGTCTGACAATGTAAATCGAACCTGACCTAGCAATTCTATGTTTAAGAATTTTAGCCACCTCTCCCGCAATAAGATTGTGTGTTGAGAACTGTGCAAAAATGTTCACTGTCATGATATATATAGAATCAGAAAAAATAACTCCCTAAGTGCCTGACAAATAGTTGAATAAACCAGGCAGTGTATATTAAAATGATGTTGTAGAAGAATGTTTTATGATGTATAGAATGAAAGCTGTGCCCACATTCATTTCTTCACCCAGCAGATCTCTGTTGCTGGGCACTGGGCTGGGCACTGGTGCTCTGATGGGGAATTAGACAGGTGTGGTCTGTCTTCACAGGTGTGGCTTGGTCAAAGAGAGAGAAAGAAAAATGCAGCCCGGAATGGGAAGTGCTCGGGAAGCAGGGTAAGGCACTGCAGGAACACACAGAGGGTCCAGGTCAGACGGGGCCGGACTTTGCTCTCTCGGTGGACTTGGAGCCACTATAGTGAGCAGAGAGAGTGGCTGAGACATGAAGGCTGAGCAGGGGCCATGCAGAGGCAGATGTGTGGGCGGGATGAGGGGGAGGGAGAGGGCCCAGGCACAGGGAGCCATGCTGCCACCAGCTCCAGGAGGCGGCTGCTGACACTCACAGTGGAGAAGGGCTCCTCTCCAGTGTGGGGCTGGCTTGGGGGGCCGTGCTGGGAAGTAGGAAGACCGGTTAGCAACTGCTGGAGTCATTCAGAGACACAGAGGAGAGGGTGTGGTGTTGGGAAGAAGCAGGTAGATTCAAGACATATTGAGAAAGGATATTGGATGGGACTTGACGCGTCTGGGTGGTGAGGAGGGGGAAGGAGGGGACACCAGCCAAGTTTCTGGCTTGGCCATCTGGGTCAAGCGTGATCCTCTCAGGAGATGGGGAACACAGGGAGGGAGACTTGGCAGGGAGGGAGGAGCAGGCGCTGAGCTCTGCTTGGGTTACCTTCACATTGTGCTCCTCTAGTAGGCAGCTGGGGACTAGAATTCGAAGCTCAGGACAGAGAGCAAAACTGGAAGTAGAGACTCAGGACTGACTCATGTCGCAAACAGGTGGCGAATGGACAGAGAGTGTGGGTGAGAGCTCCTAGCCAGTGTTTCAAGCTATAGCTCCTAATCTATCAATTAATTCTGAAATCAACATAGTGGGATATGCCCGGCATTAAAAACAAAGAAAGAAGACAGAGTGCAACCACAAATAAGGGTAAGAATCATTTCATGAAACTTTTGTATGAGGTTATATCTGAGTATGAATAGCTATGTCATATACCTGAAACTAGTATAATATTGTTTTTCAACATAATTTAAAAATAAAAATAAAAATTTTTTTAAAAAAAAGATTCCCCAAATGAACTCCTCACCTAGTTACCAGACACAAAAATACTTGAAATCACCTGACTTTTGGATTTTACAGGAGCTCACCTTTCCCTATTAAGATTTTTTTACGATGGTTGGTTTGATGAAAGCACAATCCCTCAAGGGTTTACTTGTCCCTGGAGTCAGAAGACATCACTGTTATGCTAGAGTCTGGCATTAAAAACAAAGAAAGAAGACAGAGTGCAACCACAAATAAGGGTAAGAATCATTTCATGAAACTTTTGTATGAGGTTATATCCGAGTATGAATAGGACTCTGCCATAGTGTACTCAGTGAATCAAAAAATTTTAAAAACCAGTCACAGAACATGTGAGGTCACACTGTTGGGAGGTTAATGAAGTGGCTGGGTTGGGTCTGTACTGTGTCCCCAGCTGGGGCTCTACTGTGTCGACGAGTGAGAGCATGCATAGAAGCTGTTCCAGTGCAGGTACTTAAATCAATATTTGTGCCCTTAATAGTTTGCAGCAGAGAAGTTCAATCGGGAAGAAAATGTAAAATATCGCATAGTGAATACTGTCAATAATATTGTAATAACTATGTACGTCAGGTGGGTACCAGACTTATGGAGGGGATCATTTCATAAGTTATATAAATGTCTAATAACTATGTCATACACCTGAAACTAATATAATATTGCTTTTCAACTTAATTTAAAAATAAAAAAGTTGTTTGAAAAAGATTCCCCAAATGAACTCCTCACCTAGTTACCAGATACAAAAATATTCGAAATTACCTGACTTTTGGATTTTTCAGGAGCTCACTTTTTCCTATTAAGATTTTTTTATGATGGTTGGTTTGATGAAAGCACAATCCCCCAAGGGTTTCCTTGTCCCTGGAGTCAGAAGACATCACTATTATGCTAGAGTCTAGCATGTCAAACTCAAAGGCTGATAGGGGCCAAATAAGCAAGGTTTAAGTGTATGTGGGCTGCAAAAAAACAAAAGCTTCAATTTTCATAGAAATGTGGGTTTATTTTGATAGAAACATGCTGAATACAAAGGGCTGAAATAAATGAGTAATCGTTAACATAAAATAATAGAACATTTTAATAAAAATTAATATTTTTTTTGAACATTAACTTTCCAGACACTGAATAACTGCACAGATTAATAAGCGTAATGCAAATAAACCTATTTTTCTTGTCCTCTGAAAGTGAAATATTCCCTGTTGGGCACACCAAACAAGTCAGTCCAAGACTAATGATGGGGCAATTGGCTGCTAAAATATTTGCTGCTAGTATTAGTGGAGAGAAATGGTGCACCTGCGCGTAAGGTGCATAAGGGAAATGAATACAACACAATTATAGTTATCAGTCATTAGCAAACATTGTAGTTTGTTATTAATTATGTGTAGCAGGATATTGTAAAAATTAAGTTACAAAATTTTTATTAAAACATGTCTTACATACCGTTAATTGGTTGGGCTGCAAAAGTATTTGTTTGGGTCACATGTGGGCTGCAGGCCATGAGTTTGACATGCTTGATGGTCCCCTTTGATGTCAATTTCCTGAAACTGACTCTTAGAGTCCATTATCTCTATATATAAAAGCCTAATATGCTAAGTGCCCAACCGTTCAACTGTTGCACCAGTTGCTATGATGTGCACTAACCACCAGGGGGCAGACACTCCAACCAGTAGGTTAGCTTGCTGCTGGGATCCAGCAGATCAGGACTGGGCTAGTCTGGCCAGACATGCCCTGGAGCCCTCCTGCGGTCCCTCCCTGGCCCTGATCGTGCACCGGTGGGGTCCCTCGGCCTGGCCTGCAATTCGGGACCCCTCAGGAGATGTTGGAGAGCCGGTTTCGGTCTGATCCCCGCAGGCCAGGCCGAAGGACCCCACCAGTGCACGAATCCCTGCATCAGGTCTAGTGTCAATATAAACCTTTAGGTTCGCAGGACCCACAGCTGTAAGCTAGCCTGGCTGGGGTAGAGCTGCTTCAGGGAGCCTGGGAAGACGGTGAAGTGGGGAGAAGAGGTGGATGATAAGGAGCCTGGTGTGGAGTCCTTGCTGCTGGCCTGCCCACAGGGAGGCGTGTTTTTCGGGGAGCTTCCCTTCCAACTCGGGAACTAGACACAGTCTTCCTCCATGATCTTGCCTTCTCACTGAGAGGATCGCTGCGAGAGGCAATGTGCAGGACTCTGAAAACCCTAAGTTATCTACAAATCTACAAGTACAAGCAGGTGCTGGCAGTGTGACTTGGACTAGCAGTCCTTAGAATGACTTTAAAAAATATATTTTTTATTGATTTTTATAGAGAGAAGAAGGGAGAGGGAGAGAGAGAGAGAGATAAGCCACCTCCTGCATGTCCCCCACCCGAAAACCAGGCATGTGCCCTGACCTGGAACTGCACCCTGGCCTGGAACTGTGCCCTGACCTGGAACTGTGCCCTGGCTGGGAATCATTGTGCCTGACCAGGAATTGAACCAGCAACCTTTCGGTGTACAGGACAACACCCAACCAACTGAGCTACACTGGCCAGGGCCTTGCATTGTCTTTTTTTTTTTTAAATATATTTTATTGATTTTTTTTTTTTTTACGAAGAGGAAGGGAGAGGGATAGAGAGTTAGAAACATCGATGAGAGAGAAACACCAATCAGCTGCCTCCTGCACACTCCCTACTGGGGATGTGCCCACAACCAAGGTACATGCCCTTGACTGGAATCGAACCTGGGACCCTTCAGTCTGCAGGCCGACGCTCTATCCACTGAGCAAAACCGGTCAGGGCTGCATTGTCTTTTAAAAACAGAAGGTAAAGTTAAGGGAGGAGTAGGTCCCCAGAATTCTCTTGGTTGTCTCATCACCTCCCTTGTCTCTCAGGCACACTGAGGAGACGCCACACGCTCCTGTGGTCCAGGTTACAGGCAGCAGCAGGAGGCGAGCCCTCAGACTCAGCAGATTGTCTCGAATCCCAGCCCCAGCACTGGCTCCTGCCGTTCTGAGTGCAAATGTGAAAAGGGAATGACAGGACCTTGTTCAAAGGGTCCTTTGAATGACGCAATGCAATAATCACGTGAACATAGCATAGCGTGCATGTCAGAAGTCTCACTAAGAAAACCCCGGTCTTCCAAGACTGGCCGTGGTGGAGACACTGCCGAGGAGCTGGAACTGCCATCCTTGACTGCCTGCATCTCAGAGGCCCTTCTCTTTTGTCACAGTTCCTACACTCTAGTGCGAAGATGCTCTCTAGCAATGCAGTTAAAATTTAGTGTCTGGACCAGTCCCCAGGAAACTCAGACCCCCCAGAACCCCCTCCTGCCCTGGAGTCTCTCCCGTGGCCCGAGGCCAGGGCTGAGGCCGCCAGGGCCCGAGCTGCTCCTTGAGGCTCTGGCCAGAGCATGGGCTCTGCCTCCCGTTTGCGTGCCCTTATCCAAGGCCAGGGGTAAATGAAAGAATCATGCCCTTTGTGCACCCAGCTATTTGCTCTGTGGGTCCTGCTCTGGAGCCAAGAAGTCCCCTCAAGGCCCCTCGCCCAGCTGTGTCCCCATGTCCCCTCCTCGAGGCCATGCCTCCAACCCCCTTGTGCACCTGGAATCACCTGAAGCTAGAGAATAGCCCCAGCATGGGAGGAGGAGGGGAGCCTGCATTTTCTTCCTGTTTCAGGCAGAAGCGCCAGGTGTCGCTCAGCTCCAGCGGGGCTCCACCAAGGCTGGGCGTGGTCCTTGCCCACCTCGGGGAGCAACAGGCCTTGCCCCAGCCACCATATCTGCAGGGCACTGTGGGGAGGGGGTGGGTGGGGTGAGCCTTGACCTAGCAAAACGCTGTCTTACCTGAACTGCATATCGCAGAGCAACACAAAGCAGTTTTCTAGAGGTTCTTCCCTCACTTGAACAAGGTCTAGGAAACAGCCGTAGAGACAACACCACTGCTGCTATAACCATCCCTGCAACTAGCACTTTCCACACTCCCTCTGTGTGACCGCCATCCAGCCACCTGGCAACCAACCCTCCCCAAATGCATGTGAAGTCTATCATCTTTGTTTCTCTGGCTTGGTTTGCACACTCATCCATCTGTGTATTTGACTGTGGGGTCCTGCTCAGACCCCTTGGGATGTCAGGTACCGCACAGTGTTTACACCATATTACCTCCCTAAACCCTAAACTCTGACTTTCCAGATGCATCTGGCTCCAGAGGATCAGGGGCCTAATATAAAGAATGCTTGACGTCTAGTTGCTATTCTGGTGGTGGAGGTATGTCAGGACCAAAGCCCCCCCCACACACACACACCCTTCTCTTCCCCCACCCCCTTCTCCCAGGAACTGCTGGTCCTCAGACACCGTTTCCACCTGGTCGCTGGCGGCTGCATGAGCCCCATCTTCGGACAGGCCATTGCTGGAGCTCAAGGCTGTGAGGAGGGCGAATTCCCCATACAGGAGCCCTGGGGCTGGGCTGCTTTCCCAGCTCACAGTGTGGGGTGGCTTCTCGTTGGGTTGCTGGGTGTACTGAGGCTCCCAGCCCCAGGCGCAGCCGGGAGGAGGCCAGGGTGGCTGACAAGAGCCAGCAGTAATCACATAACCAGGCAGTTATCTGTCACCTGCATCAGCGGCGGTCTCAGCCAGAACTCCCCGAACCCGAACCCGCTGATGTCTGTGAGCAGCTCCCACGCCAGCCCAGGCCCCGTGTGCCACAGCCCCACCCGGCGTGCCATGTGGTCTGAGGAGAGGGGAGTGTCAGGGTCTCTCCTGAGAAGTCCCTGAGGGAAGTGGGGGTTGCTGTTACCCCAGCAGACCCCAGTGGCTCCAGAGATGCCTGTGGGCCCCACAAGGGCAAGGCCATATCCACTCTATTCCCCACTGTGTGCCAGGGTCCTAGCACAACACCTGGCTCTTAGTAGGGGCTCACCTGGCCCATTAGCTGGAAGAAGTAAAACACCCAATGGCACTCACTGACCTCATCAGCGGGCAGAGCATAAGAGGCCAGAAGTTCCCAGTGGGTCTGTCTTCGCTGTGGGAGCTTCAATGCAGCGCCTACTGTGTGCAGAGCCCTACTGTCAGGTTCCACCCAGTTCGGAACCTTACGAAGGACAGACTCTTGTCCTTGTGCTATAGATGGTGAGCTCAGGTGCACAGAAGCAAAGAGCCTTCCTGAAGGTCGCCCGGCAACTGTGTAGTAGAGGTGCCTTCTAACCCAATCGGCCCCTCTCCAAAGCCTCAAAGTGAGCCGTTCCCAGGGGCTGCCTCCACCTCACAGCGGGTAGAGCAAACTCCACTGCTGTTCTTCCCGTTCTGAGCAGAGCCGCCAGCAGCCTTCTCCCAGGGCGGGAAGCCAGGAGGCAAGGATGGAGGTGATGCTGGAGGGAAAGGGCAGGGGCGGAGCAGGAGGGGCGCCCCCTTTCCTGGGCCTGGGTTCCCACTCCACAGTTCCACCCCTTCCCAGGCCCCCTTCACTCCTTCCTGAACCTGAATCACAGCTTCTCCACAAGCTGGTAGACTTCTCTCACCTCCATCCCATGACGAGCCCTGGCCCCTGTGTGCCCGGTTCAGGGGTCCACTCTGATGAGCACCATGGCCCTGGCAAGGCAGGGAAAGCCCAGTCCCGGCCTGGTTTTCACATAAATCCCAAGAAGCTATGTTTGATACTCTTGCCACCGGCAGGGGGCGCCGCAGAGAACCGCGTCTAGGAAGCCCCCTCCCCTGTCACTCGTAGGGGGTAGATGCCTCTGTCGGGGTGGCAGGAATCACCTCATCCGGGGCCTGGAGCTCTTCTCTCAGGGTCTGATTGTGCTCCGCACACTCCCAGCGCCCCACGGGGGAGGCTCCTGAATGGCTAGTGTGTCTTGTTACCAGCCCTGAGAGCTGGCCAGCCATCACTGTGCCTGAGGCCCACAGCTCTCAGGCCTGGGCCACGGTCCCATGCAGCCCGGCTGGCTCTAGACTGCACCTTCCTTTACTTGTTTGGTTTCAAAGCAATCACAGAGGTTTCATTGCTTCCCTCGTTCCGCTTTGTTGTCGGTTCCTTCATGTAGCATAAAGTGTACAGTTTGGCGAGTTTTGACAAATGCATTTACCTGTATAACTCACACTCATATCAAGATATGCAGCGTCTATGATTGAAAAATAAATTTTAAAAATATTTAAAAAGAGTCCGGCCGCAGTGTCTCAATGGTTGAGCATCGACCTGTGAACCAGGAGGTCAGTTTGATTCCTGGTTGGGGCATATGCCTGGGTTGCAGGCTCCATCCCTGATCGTGCAGGAGGCAGCCAATCAATGATTCTCTCTCATCATTGATGTTTCCATCTCTCTCTCCCTCTCCCTGCCTCTCTGAAATCAATAAAGATATATTTAAGTAAGTAAATAAATAAATATAAATAAAAATATATGCAACGTCTCCATCATCCCAGAAGTTCCCTACACTCACTCCCCTGCATGCTCCCCCACCAGAGGCAGCCGCTGCTTTGACTGCTGGCACCATGGGTTAGTTTTGCTGCTTTTTGACCCGCTTATACATGGACTCATAGATGCACACACTTTTGTGTCTGATTTCTGTCACTCCATGTAATTTCTGTGAGATTCACGCACGTTAGTAAATAGGTCCAACATTTGTTCCATTTTATTACTGAATAGAAATGTATGAATGTGCTATAGTTTCTTTTATTCACTCTCCTTTGATAGAAACCTGGACATTTCCATTTTTGGCTAATCTGGATAAAGATGCTACAAATATCCTTGTCAAGTGTGCTATGGACATATATAGCCTTACTAGTGGCCTGGTGCACGAAATTCGTGCACAGGGGAGGGGGTGGTGTCCCTCAGCCCGGCCTGCACCCTCTCCAATCTGGAACCCCTCGGACATCCCTCTCGCAATCCGGGACCACTGGCTCCTAACCACTCTGCCTGCTGGCCTGATTGCCCCCAACTTCCCTCCCCTGCCAATCTCATGGCCCCCAACTTCCCTCCCCAGCCAGGCTCCTGGAAGGTCTCCCAGTTTAATTAGCATATTACCCTTTTATTAGTATAGATTTCTTTTGCTAAAGACCTAGAGATAAAATCGCTGGGTCCAAGGGTAGGCATATGTTTACATTAGTTAGAAACTTTCATTTTTATAATGTGGTTGTATTATGTTCTCTTTGGTTTAATCTTCAACATTAGACATGTTTTAAGCTGCCTCGAGTACCTTTTGGAAGCTAGTAGGTTTTTTTGATGAATGAATGAATGAATGAATGAATGAATCAACAAACCATTCATCCTCCAACCTTGCATGAGCTGGACATGGGGCCTGCTGCCCTTCTCCAGCTCATGGCTGCTCCATTTGGGCAGCAAACCACACCACGAGTCTCAGGCCCCCCAGGTTACCCCTGGCTTTCAACTACCTTCGCAGAGCAGAGCTTTGGCAGGAAATGTAGGCAAGTTGATCCTTAGAGACAGCGTTCCCTCCACCGGGAGGGCAGAGAGCAGGTGCCCGTTTCTGCAGAGGAAGAGCAGCCCAGGCGCCATTCTCAGCTCTGCCACCAGCTGGTGCTCAGAGGTCAGCTGCGAGCAGTGACCCATCCCGTGGGTTAGAATGTGATAATGTTATAAACCTAAGCAAGGGCTCAGGTGCGGTCTCAGCCCCCTGGGGTCACCCACGTCCTTGCGCTTCACCTTCATTAGTGACCCAACAGCCACTCTGTCTCCAACCCCATGAGTTCAACATGGAGCCTCCCTGCTCCCTGGCGTCCCTGCTAACACAGCGCATGCAAGGAGAGTTCGGAATAGCCTGTTTTTCTTTGTTTCACAATAAAAAACAGAGTAAGATTTCTTCTGTCAAATATCAGATATTTGGGAAACTACTTCAAAATGCCAGTATAATGTAATGAGCACAGACTCTGGGGGCGGCTGTTTGGCTTAAGTTCTGGCCCTACCGTTTCACACTGGGTGACTGGCAGGTTCTTTAACTTCCCTGAACCCTGGTTCTCCTACCTGTGAATAAGGGCGACTCCCACTGCCTATGGTTAAAGAATGAGAGACTGTGCGGAGAGCACCTGGCCCCTCAAAGCACTTGGCAAATTATTAGACAAGACATCTACCAGTAAATGCCCTTTCCTGCCCTGACTGGATGCTTGGACAGAACAGTTTTGAAGAGTTCTAAGTGACGAGGAAGCCATGGACCACACGGTGCTTTTGGAAGACCGTTGAGACCCAGAGGGTGGTCCAAACGACTCCTTTTTTTTTGAATGCTTCAGGCAGCATCCCTGTGAGAGGCACTGGGCTGCTTGTCTCTTCAATAAGGTGACACCCGAATAACGATGTTGTCCAGCACTGCCCCTGATTGAGTTTTAATCACAGCATAATTAAATGTAGGTTCACATCTGGAGAATTCTTATCCCACACATGTACCCTGTCTCCCTGTCTGAAGAGGGATTTCAAAATTGGACATTGTTACTTAATGGATGAAGTTTAAGGATGACACGTGGGCTTTGCTCCTCTTTAATTATGATTAGCTAATTGTAGGAAGAGCCTAATTGGATTGCCACCGGAGGGAGAGGAAGGTGGAGATGAGACGGATCTCTTCATTAGGCGCGCTAAGAAGAGAGGGCCATGGGCAAAGCTCACGGAGGGGTGCTCTGGAGGGCGGAGCCTGGGGGGGGGTTTACCCCCGCTTCTCAGACCCCACACACTGTTCACCTGGGGACTGCTGCCGATCGGACTTGGACAGAGTCCACCGCTCTCCATGTCATTTTGCTAAGAACTGGGAAGTTTGTGAAATGAACATCTAACCAGTTGAGTAGTGCAATGGTTTCCAACCTGGCCCCCCCCACCCCCCCGTCCCCTCACCCAAAGGCATTTGACAACATCTGGAGACATTTCTGGTGCTATAACTGGGAACTGGGTGGAGGTTGCTACTGGCATCTAGTGGGTAGAGGCCAGGGATGCTGCTAAACTTCCTACAATGCACAGAACAGTCTCTCATGACAAAATATTATCTGGCCCAAAATGTCAAAGGTCCTGAGGTTGAGAAAGCCTAGACTAACTAACCTGTCCTGAAGCTAGGGCAGCAGACCTGGCGGAGCAGTCTTTGAGTGAACGTCAGTGTGTCCTGAGGGATGTGCTCCACAGACACGTGCTCCCAAGCAGCCCCCATTAGCAGCCATTGCCAGGTGTCCCGCGCAAGGGATCCCCACCTGCCTTTCTCCTCTTATACATGGCCCTTGGGTAGCTGCCCACCTGGTTGGTCATCAAATTGGCCAAGGAGTGTGTTTTATAATTTGGCCACCAGGTGGCAATCTTGGAATGCTCTTTCCCAGGGAAAACTTGCACCTGAGCTGGGCCAGTCTTCCGATGGGGAGGTCTTTGCTTCTGGTCCATTGCTTTAAGGACCTGGTAAGCTTCAGGAAGAGGGAATTTGGGGGGAGAGAGGCATGAACTGGAGAGAGTGTTTAACATTCCTTCCTGCTTAGCAAGTCAAGTGCACTTACAGTCCCAACCCTCCTCTCTAAACAAACTGGGATTCCCCCCTTCAGCTCTCCTGTTAGCAGCGATTGTTCTGAAAGATGACCTTGAGATGATGAGAAGATGTGACAGGAGATGGGGGAGGTAGGCAGACGTGGAAACTATGGGAGGGGGGCTGGTTCATCCCTCTGGCCACAACTTGTGTCTGGTGCTCCGCGTACATTATCTCCCTTTGTCGTTCCAGCATCACAGCCTGGTGGTCATTTTAGAGATGGGCTTAGTATCGGCCAAAGTTACACAGTAGCTCCAAGTCCAGTCCTCTCCACCGCCTGAGGACCTCCTGTTTACTATCAATGTGGGAGAGTTCCTCTCCTGTAAACGGAGGTGGGGAGTGGATTGACTGGGGTCCAGTGACTTATCACTTGAAGAAGGACACTTTGGAGAGTGAGAAGAGGCACTCAGGGCTGTACCTGGGACAGCAGGAGCAGGCCCAGATGAGGTCCCCGAGCTAAGCTTCCTTTCGTCTCCGAGACCGCAAGCTTCTGAGACCCAACAGGACTGTTTCCAGCTTTCGTAGTATCTGTGAGAACACCCAGTGCAGCGGCCCTCACGGAAGATCTGAGAGAAGATGGTAAGACAACTGGAAAGGCTGGACCTCGGGCACGGCTGAGGACCACGGGGTGTGGTTGCCTCCCCGGTAACTCCAGGCAGGTGGAGAGTCTGTGCATCCAAGGAGACTGGGAACCAAAGAAAACAAGTGCTTATTTTATAGTTTTTACCTGGACACCTGTGGGTGTATTGTGTTATTTGGAAACGTGTGTGTGTGTGTGTGTGTGTGTGTGTGTGTGTGTGAACTTCCACCTCAGTGACTGTAAATGTGTCATTTATTAGTTTATTGTCTCACCTTTCCTAATCCATCCTTCTTAGCCCTCCTGTGATTCCAGAACCGAATCTCACAAACTTTTCTCCTTTCCCAACTGGCGCAATGCTGCGTTGTGCCAGCAGAGGGCGCTGGAGGTACACTGCAGGAGGAGGCGCTTCTGGGTTCCTCGGGCTTTGCCTCCTTCTTGCTCCTAAAGTGTGCGGCCTCCCTGGAGTGTCCTTCAGCCGAGCTGATGGCTTCCAGTGAGCTCTGCAGGCACCTCGTCTGGCTCCCAGTGAGTTCACAGCACCTAGGGGGCGGCTTCCCGGAAGCTCCCTAGTGAGTCCCCCCCGGTTCTCCGGACCATTCAATGCTTTCCCTTTTGGAAGTTGCATGGTCACTCCAGGACAGTTTCCTGCTTGACCATCCTTACCTGTGTTACCTCAGCAAACCCCGCCATCCAGTGGCCACAGCCCCAACTCTCCAGCGAGATCGGAATCCCAGCCTTGCGGGTGAGCAGGGCTCCGAGTCCGACCCAGGGCACTCGCCTCAGCTCCCAGCAGCGCCTGCCCCCAGCCGTTCCTGCACCTCCCGGTCCTCCTCACCCTCAGAAGCAATGTCTGCGGCAACACCCCCCTGACACTCGTTAATAATTCTTTACTCAACTTTCCGTTTAATGTCCTGTGTAGTCTTGGTCTTTTGTCTCCACCAGTGAAGGTTTTTTGTCTTCCAGTCGTTACCGGCTCTTGACATTCTTTTTGTGTTTGGCTTGCTCATCAAGGGACTTGTTTGTAGAAATGCATCAGGAAATAAATTATTTCCTCTGCCAAGGGCAGGAGACATGGATGAGTGCTATGTGGTGTCAGTAACTGACCCTGAAGGTGCATAGAACTGAGTAATATGTGCAGCCTCCAAAAACCCATTATTCCCGTGCTTTCAAGTCCCCTGTGTTGATTAGGCGCTTTGCAATAAGAAGCAGACAAGTACCCTCCCCTCTTTAGGCCTCAGGTTCCTTTTATAAAATGAGAGAAGAGGCCTGGCTGGTGTGGCTCAGTGGTTGAGTATCAACCTATGAACCAGAAGGCTGAGGTTCAATTTCCTGATTGTAGGCTCAGTCCCCAGTGTGGGGCATGCAGGAGTCAGTTGACCAATGATTCTCTCATTATTGATGTTTCTCTCTCTCTCTCCCTCTCCCTTCTTCTCTGAAATCAATAAAAATTTTTTTTAAAAAAAATCCTATATAATAAAAATGCAAATTGACCAAACGGTGGAATGACCGGTCTCTATGATGCGCACTGACTGCCAGGGGGCAGACGTTCAACACAGGAGGTACCCCCTGGTGGTCAGTGCACTCCCACAGGGGGAGCATCGCTCAGCCAGAAGCCAGGCTTACGGCTGGTGAGAGCAGCGGACGGTGGCAGGAGCCTCTCCTGCCTCTGCGGCAGCGCTAAAGATGTCCAACTGACGGCTTAGGCCCACTACCACAGGGATAACCCCCGAGGGCTCCCAGACTTCGAAAGGGCACAGGCCAGGCTGAGGGACTGCCTCCTTGCCCCCCCCCCCCAAGTGTATGAATTTTGTGCACCGGGCCTCTAGTAATAAAATAAAATGAGAGAAGAGGACAGGGTGTTCTCTAAAATGCCTTCCCGCTATGATGTCCTTACATTCCATGACGGAATGTGTGTTCTAGAACCTTCTATGTTTCTCATCTTACACAGATGTAGAACCCTCAGTCTGGCATTCAAGGCTAGATGTTTTCTTGCTTTAGGGAAAGCATCATTTCCAACAATGATACAACTACTTTGTTGCACATTATTGCTTTGCTGCAACCACCTTATTGCAATACGTATGCAGCCAACAAAGCTTGCTGTGTTAGTCATTTACCTATTAATGAGAACAAATAAGGAAAACCATCTGATCCAATGTTCACCTTTGCAGAGGAAATGATAAAGCCCAGAAAAACTGAATTGCTCAGAGTTACAGGGTTGGGTGTGACAGAGTGAGGACTAGAACCCAGGTTGCTTGGGTCCCAGTTTAGTTTCATATGTCATATTACTCCTGTACCATCTTTTAAATTCTCAATCAGTTGTTTTTTTTTTCTTTTCTTGAAATCATGTTTGAATGGCAGTAGAGAGAAAAGTCACTCTATGCCTAGGGAAGGGGTGTGTGTGTATGTGAATTCATCATTTATAAGAGAAAAATACAAGGCTGTTCTTAAGGAGAGGGTAAGAGAATTCTAAAGAAAAACTTTACCTCTTGCTGATAATGAATGCAAAATAGCTCTGTGCAATTCCTTAAACACAACACTTTGAAGGATGCTTTTATTAAGGATGAATTTCTCATACCCTTTATGGGATAAGCAGGCTCTTCACTTATTTTTGTGTGAGCGAGTCCAGTGGTTCTCTGCAGGGGCAGCTTGGTATCCCAAGGGACATATGATAATGTCTGGAGACATTTTTGATCCAAAATGTCAAGAGTGCCAAGGTTGAGATAACCTGATCTGCTTAAACATGTTTCTTAAAATCCTAAATCACAGAACTGACAGTAGCCATCTCAATGTGTGTGAGGTGGTACCTCACTGTGGTTTTGATTTACATTTCCCTAATGATTAGTGATGTTGAACATATTTTCATTAGCTTTTTGGCCATTTGTATATCTTCTTTGGAGAAATGTCTATTCAAGTTCTTTAACCAGTTTTTTAAATTGGGTTGTTAGTTGAGTGGGGTTTTTCTTGGCTGTAGTTGAGTAATATTTTTTATGCATTCTGGATACTAATCCCTTATCAAATATATGATTTGCAAATATTTTCTCCCATTCCATAGGTTGCCTTTCCACTCAGTTGTGTCCCTTGATGCACAGAAGTTTTTAATTTTTATGTAGTACAATTTTTTTTTAATTTTGTTGCCTGTGCTTTTGGTGTCATATCCAAAAAAATCATTGTTAAATCCAATGTCATAAAGCCTTTCCTTTCTATTTTCTTCTAAGATGTAATTTTACTTTTTTCATAGGTCTTTGGGCCATTTTGAGTTAACCTGTATACGGTGTTAAGTAGGGGTTAAATTTTATTGTTTTGCATGTAGACATGCAGTTTTCCCAGAACTATTTGTTGAAAAGACTTTCCTATCCCCATTGAATGGTCATGACACCTTGTTGAAAATCATTTAACTATATGTCTGAGGGTATATTTCTGGGCTCTCTAACCTATTCCACTGTGGGGTTATTTTCTTAGGGGTTGTGGTCTGTCTTTATGCTGGTCCAATGCTATTTTGATTATTATAGCTTTGTAATAAGTTTTGAAATCAGTAACTGAGACTTCCAACTTTGTTCCTTTACCCAAAGATTGTTTTAGCTTTTGGTGCCCCTTAAGACATCATATGAATTTTGAGATGGATTTTTCTGATTATGCTAACAATACTATTAGGATTCTTTTTTTATATTTTTTTTTAGGATTGCATTGAATCTGTAGATTGCTTTGAGTAATATGGGCATTTAAAAATATTAAGTCTTCTAATCTATAAACACAGAATATCTTTCCATTTATTTGTGTCTTCTTCAATTTCTTTGATAAATACTTTATAGTTTTCATTGTACAGATCTTTCCCCTCCTTGGTTGATTTTATTCCTAAGTATTTTAGTCTTTTTTTTTATGCTATTGTTAATGAAATTGTTTTTTTAACTTTCTTTTCAGATCATTCTTTGTTAGGGTATAAAAATGTACCTGTTTGCGTGCTAATTTTGTATCCTGCATCTTTGTTGAATTTATTTATTATTTCTAACACACTTTTTTGGTTAGAAAATTTGTTTAGGATTTTCTACATATAAAATCAAATCATCTGTGAATAGGGATAGTTCTGTTTCTTCCTCTTCTATTTGGATGCTTTTTATTGCTTTTTCATGTCTAATTGCTCTGGCTAGAATTTCTAGTTCTGTTAAATAGAAGTAATAAAAGCAGTCACCTTTGTTTTACTCCTGATCTTAGAGGAAGAACTTTCAGTCTTTTGTCATTGAGTCTGATATTAGCTGTTGGCTTTTCATATGTGGCCTTTAGTATGCTGAAATCGGTTCTTCTATTCCTAGTGTGTTAAGTATGTTTTCTTTTAATCCTGAAAGGCTATTGAATTTTGTCAAATGCTTCCCCCATCCTTGCCCCTCTCCCCCAACTCCTGAATTAGTTGTGATGAGTCTTCTCTCTTCTTTTCTTCGTCAATCTAGATAAAGGTTTGTCAATTTTGTTGATCTTTTCAAAGAACCAACTCTTGGTTTTGTTCATTTCCTTTATTGTTTTTGTATTCTCTATTTACATAATTCATCTCTGCTCTAATGTTTATTATTTCTCTCTAGCTTTGGGTTTAGTGTTGTTGTTTTTTTTTTGTAGTTCCTTAAGCTGTAAAGTTAGGTGGTTGATTTTAGTTATTTCTTCTTTTTGATGTAAGTGTCTATAGCTATAAATTTTCCTCTTAGCACTATTTTCCCTGTACCCCATAAGTTTTAGATTATTGTATTTTAATTCTCATTGTTTCAGATATTTTTAATTTCCTTTGTGATTTCTTTTTTGATCCTTTGATTGTTTAAGATGGGCTTCTTAAACATGAAAAAATAATATGGGACAACCAGATGTGCTCTCTGAGGAATCTGGATGAAGAAATATCCAAAAAGTGAGTTCATTCGAGTAGGAGCTAAGGCTGAAAGACTTATATTCTAGTCTATAGTTTCCTAATTGAGGGAAATGACTATGTATTGCCTTTAAATCTATTAACAAGGATGTAGACCTACCCACTGTCTGTCTGCCCTAAGCAGTGGGTTATCAGGCCCCCTGTCTTCTGAGGAGTTTACTGTAAAAAAACAGCAGCCTAACTATGTTCAAAGTAACTTGGGATAGATTCTAGCAAGATGGCTGTAGCAGGGCCAGAAATGTTTAACATTTCTGTAAGTCCTCTATTAAGGCATATATAGCAACCAGGATTGCAAACTTAAAAACCCAGGACAGATCTACAACAAAACTGAGTGAAAAGATATGTGCACAAAACCGGACATGTGAGTGGGTGGGGATGAGCAGGTCTGGTAACCGGCCGCTACCAGACCTGCTTGTTATCAGCTTCTAAGCAGGAGGAAGACAAGGCCCGACAGCCCTGAGAGAACTCCAGTCCACCACGGTACTCAGGACAAAACAGCAGACACCAGAGGGCGCTGCAGAATCCGGCAATGGGTGAGCACACAGAGGCCTCCCTGAGGCCCCAGTGTAGGAGTCGTGTGGCCTGTGAACACACAAAAACCACATGCAGGAAGGCTTCCAGGAGGAAGCCCCACCCTGGGGAGAAAGTGCTGAGGGTGGAATTCAAACTGAATTGAGCAAGGCAGGGGCAACAGGAGTGTAGGAGAGCAAAGATCCAAGACGAAGGAAGTAGAGGAGGCAAACATCACAAAGTAGAAACTAAGTTTTTGATTGCTTTCTAAAAGCAACAGAAAAGGGGAGTTGGAGCTGTGAAGCGCTGGCCCACTCACACCCCTAGAAGTGTAAGAAATGTCATTTTCCTTTAAAATGAGCAACAGAAAAGGGTTGCTAAGGAATACATACAAAGTCATTATAAGAAGAAAAATAGAGGGACAGAATAATGTGGCCACGCCAATGATGAAAGCAGGCTCAGCGAACCTGCCCACACACCCGGTGAAACCACACTCCACCCCTCAAGTGACTAAAGGAACTTACAAGTGACAGACAGGACCACGTAAAAGTGAACTAGGAACGACCAGAAATGAGGTCGGTAGAAAAAAGGAAGAGTTGAAAAGAGAGGTTGACGTTCAGGAAAGAATTAGAAATAAGAGGAGAAATTATAAATGAAAACTGAACTACAGTGAAGAAAAAAGGAACAAATGACAGCAGACAGTGCCTTAAGACAAGTAGGAGATGGAAATACCAAAAAGAAAGAGAGAGATCTTTTAGAGTATCCAGGAAACACGAGAGAGATAAAAATTATGGAAAGAACAGAACAATGGAACAGAACAAATATCAAAAGACATTCTTGGATTGAGATACAAAAAGGCTGGAAGCAGAGTAAAAGGACATAGCACATATCTAGGCAAATGGACCCCAAATGGCAACACTGAGGCACCGTCTATTAAATTACTGGACTTTAAAAGGAAAAAACCCATTGGGAATCCAGACAAGAAGACATCATAAGGAAGTCCAATTGTCATCAGACTTTCAACACTTGATGGGACCCCAAGTGACCTGAGAGCCAAGTGATCTTAGAGTGAAACCAGCAGCAGTAGTTTTCACCAGGTGGGAAGAGAGACAGCAGTGTTCTTGGCCTGTCTCATAGGAATGTGTTAGAAAACAGCTTCAAGCAACCAAAATGTTTGGCTGACTGACTGGGAGACACCAACGCAAGGACTGGCGGTAAGTGCTGACTATGTGCTCACTGTGGATCCGAAGGAATGATGCCGGTGAGAGAGACAGCACAGCAGGCACTGCTATATGTTCTGATGATGTACATAAAATACAACTCTAAAAGAGGGGATGGGAAGAATAGGTGAAAAATAAAGTTGCTAATTGTCTTAGAGTTATCAACTGAGAGGACAAGGGTAATACCACCTCCTATAATAAGATAAAGAGCAAATGCAGCAACCGGCTCTCTCCCGGCTGCACCCCACACCTGCAGACGTTTCTGAAAGTCCGGCTTGTGCACAGGGCTACACCCTAGCGTGCGAAGGCAGGGTGTCCTGTACCAACCCTTGGCTGACCACTCATCACAATGATGAGTCCCAGGCACCAAGAAAGCATTGGCCTCTGTTTAGGAGGAGGCGGCATTTTAGAAAAATAACATGAGTGGAATAAAACAGAAGAAGGTTGATATGCAGACGAGCTCCCAGTTGTCTGGGAGCCCCCAGTCTGGGACCCCCAATCTTAAATGATGCAGGCTCAATGGCGAATCGGCTCAAGATGTGGTCGTCTCCACCATGTGGCTTTTGCTTGCTTTGTCTTGATACCGTCAGTGATGTGGCCACAATGCCTGTGCAACATGTGATTTCATATCTGAATATCAATTTAAAAAAAGAAATCCCAGAATAGGGGCTGTGTATTCAAACAGTAATACCGTCCTTCTAAACAGCACCCCCGAGAGCGCAGCGACTGGGTTCTGACGCGGTCTGCCCCAGGGGCTCATTGAGAGTCAAGGCTAGTCACTCACTCTAATTAGAATTTGAGCTGGGAGAGCTGGTAGAAACCAGCCCAACGAAAGGGTGTTGGAAGAGAGGGTGGGGAGGAAGGGGCAGGATACTGACCTGAATAAAGGAGACCTTAATTAAAGGATTAATGATGACAGTAACAATAAAAATGGCTTCTTCCTGGCTCCGCGTCAGTGTTGGCCAGCGCTCTGTGAGCCCCGCCAGCCTGGGGCTGTGCTCCGGGCTCAGAGGGAGTGGGTGCTGGCGCCATACGGCCAAGGTCTGCCCATCCACCACTTGGATGCTTTGCGCAGGTGAATGTGTGAGGCCTGACCGGACTGAATCACCTCTGATTGTTTCCCTCGTGAGATTTGTATCGACTCACCTGCCTCCCTGGGGAGGAGAGCCCTTCTGCAGCCCCAGGATGGTCCCGAGGCCCTTCCCCAAATGAAACTGCAAAGCAACCACAAGAAGGTCCAACAAATGCCCCTGCCTCCTTGATGGCTACTTGAATTCTTTTTGGAGAAAAGGTTGAAAATCAAATACTTTCACAATAATTCTGTATTGACTCTGCTTTTGCCTAAGCCTGAGCTCTGTCTGCCTTGCGGGTGGTCCGCAATGCCTGGGTGAGGGAACCTCTGCTGCTCTGTTCCCACTCATCCCTTTGGCTGCCCTCCTTATCTCTTGGGAACACAGTGGCAAATAGAGTGGTTCCAAGTTTGGGCAATTTTGAGGCTCCATGATGCCCTCAAGGGCCCAGCTGTTTTCCCACCTGCCATCCTCAGCACTTAATTCCTCCCCTCAGCAGGACAAAATAGCAGCAGCAGCTCCAGACAGCACATCCTCACACCAAAGGCCCCTCAGATCCAGGGGTCAGAAGAGAGAATTTCCCTTTATAAGAATGAGAGTAACCTTTCCGAGCCCTCCTTCCCCTTCCCCAGTGGAGGCTCCTTCCCACTGCCTTGGACAGAACTGAGTCACATGCCCACTCAACTGTGTGTGGGGGGGGAAGGAACCAACATGGCTTTGCTGACAGAATCAAGCTCCTTCCCCAGGTCAAGCGAGGGGACCACCCTCCCTTGAAGCACAAGGCCCCCTGTTTCTGTTTCCCAGAAAGGAGGGGGACACACCTGTGAAGCTGCCCAACTGTGTTCGCTATAAAATGATTCAAGAGCCTGAGTCTCATGCACTCGTCATTCTCTCCAGGAGTTAGAGAGCAGGGCTGACCACACCCAGAGATCTGGAACTTCCTCTATACCCCGGCCAGTTCCCCACGGGAGGAGTCAGATGCGGAGCCATGCAAGCAGTTCAGCACCCAGAAAACGCAGGTCCCCTCCAGGCAGGGAAGTGTCGGTATCTCAGCCCTGCACGCACTCAGGCCTCCCGAGGCCATGCCCCCGGTCTTGGAGGGAGCCATGCGTGAGGCCCAAGAGCTGGCCGTTTGCTTCCAGTGTGTTATCCATCCGTCCACAGCTCCTGTGTGCACCAGAGCGCTTGCTGACGGATTCATTCCGGTCCCGTTTACTGCTCTTACTTGGGGAAATAAACTGACAGCTAAATTGTAACTAGATTTAAGACAAGGATGACAGACGGAGCTTGGAATGGATTAAGGGTAGCTGGGTGTTTGGGGACATCTGGAACACCCAGTACTCGGTAGCGGGAAAAACATCCCATCATTCCACTAACTGCTTCTCTGGGACCTCCTGTGGAGACAGAATTTTGGCCTGCGGAGCTGAGGCCCACCCCGTGTGGCCGCTCTGACTCCTTAATGGTCAGGGGACAGGCCAGGGAGTGTCTGGTCTCGGAATAACTTTTCCTGAAACATTGCAGTTTTTTGAAGAGAGGGAAATATGTCTTTTTTGTGGAAGTAACTGTTTTTATGTGTGTGGGAGGTGTATGTGTGTATTATGTGTGCATGTATGTATGTGCATTGAGGGTGTGTATATTGTGCATTGTGTGTTGTGTTGCATGTGTGTATGTGTGTGCACATGTGTGTTGTGTGTGCACATTGTGTGTGTGGTGTGGTGTGTGAGCCCGTTTCCTTACTGGTTTGGGCCTGAGAAGAAAGGTGCATGTCACCTTTCTAGTTATCTTTGTGATGCTGCAAACTCTACCCCTTAGCAAGGTGAGGGTTTCTGCTTCCCCGCCCTTGGGATTCCCCACTTACACGTGATGTGTGGGATGCTCCTCTGACCGTGTTCCCACAATCAGACCTGCCCCGGAAAGACCACCAAACCTCTATTATTCATCTACGAAACAACCTGCTGACAGACAGGCGGCTTGTTGAACACCAAAGCGTGAATCTCTTGAAGTTTCCGGACACTGGGTCCACAGTGAGAGTAGGTATGAATGCCCCTTGCACTGGTGGAAACACGGGGACCTGCGCGCACTGGGGACCAGCTGGAAGTCAGCTGCGCGGCTCTAGCCGCCGACCCTGTGACACGCAGAGCCGCATCCCACACTCCTCGGAGGGTCTGCTCTGGAGCCTCCTTTGGCTCGCAACCCCAGCAGCTCTGAAGGGTGCATCCATTAGGATGTTTTCAGTCACCAGTAAAAAATTCCCCAGCGGAAGTGGCTGAAACTATCAGACATTATTACCTCAATGACAAGAGCTCAATCAGAGCAGTGAAGTCAGCAGCTCGGTGATGAGGGGCTGTTTCTCTGTGATGTCCTTCGCTTCCCCTCGTGGTCACAGGTGGCTGCTAAAGCTTCAGGTATGGTATCCGGTCATTCATTCCTTCAGCAAGTATTTAATAGGCCGCTATGTGTGGGGCACTTGTCTTGGTACTGAGGACACAGCAGCTAATAGAACTGATAAGAACCCTGCCTTTGAGGAGCTTCAGCCAGTGGGCAGAGGGGAGACAGTGAACAACATAAACAAGAAAACTGCACGTGTGTTGGTGGCACGTGTGGTGGAGAACAATGACAAGGGCAGGGTGAAGATACAGAGGAGGAGGTGGAGGAAAGGGCATGTTTAAATGGTGGCAGGGGAAGGTCTCCCCGAGAACCTAACATTTGAGCACAGAAGCTGAGGGACGTGAGAGATGGAGCCAGTGAAGACCCCGAGGAGACCACTCTCGGTGAAGGGGACCAGCAAGTGCAAATGCGCTGAGCTGGGACCTGCTTAGCATGTCCTAGGAGAGCAAGGAGGCCCGGAGCTGGAGAGGTGTGATGCGGGCCAAGGTCATAGGAGGTGCGGTTAGAGAGAAAAAGGAGGCCTCGGTCCTTGCAAACACATGCCAGCTCACACAGGCAGCAGCGGCAGGAGGCTCCTAGTGCAACTGGGCCATTTCTCAGCAGTCCAGCCCCACCCAAAGACTGTTCCTTGCATTTCACTGGCCAGAACTGGGTCACATGGCCACCCCTGAACCAATCACTGGCAGGATTCCTTCCCAGGGTGTGAGCTCACCTCCGTCCAGCATGTTGTTGAACACAGTGGGTTCTGCCAGCAAGGGCAAAAAGTAGGGTGCATGTTGGGTAGACGACACATGTTGGGTCACAGCCACACAGGAACTTCCCATTCAAGCAGTTTGCCCCGTGTCATCAGCGGCAGAGCCTGGCTCCAGACGCCTGGCTCCTCCAGCAGGTTGTTAACCCCTTCTTCCTCGTCTCCCAGGTCTCTGGTCCACAAAAAGTCTCTTCCATTAAAAAAATAACAAAAGCCTTAGCCGGTTTGGCTCAGTGGATAGAGCATCGGCCTGCGGACTGAAAGGTCCCAGGTTTTATTCCGGTCAAGGGCATGTACCTTAGTTGCCGGCACATCCCCCATGGGAGGTGTGCAGGAGGCATCTGATCGATGTTTCTCTCTCATGGATGTTTCTAACTCTCTATCTCTCTCCCTTCCTCTGTAAAAAAATCAATAAAATGTATTTAAAAATATATAACATATATAAAAAAGAAAATAGAATCTATTCTTTAAAAAAAAATAGCAACATTGGGTGTGGAGAGAGCAGAGCGCCTGAAGAATGGCTTCTCTGTGTACAACACATCCAACAGCAACTTGGGCTTACTCCTCACGGGTGGCAGAATACTATGGCCTTCCTGTGACATTACGCCCTATACATAAAAAAAAATAGCAACAAAATAACTTTTAACCACAGAAATTTCAAGCATATTCAAGTAGAGAAAGATGTGATAAACTCACGTACTCATTTCCCAACTCATCCACGTTATCACTACACTGACCCACAGGGGCCAGGCCTGCTCCATCTAGATACCCTCCCACCCCCCTCCAGTATCCACCCCATTAAAGAGCTCTGTCCAGCACACAGTCCCCTGAAGGCCTGCTGCCTTCCTAAGGCCCAGCTGGGGCAGGGGCGTGGAGAGCTGGGACAGTCACCCACCCAGCCAAAGGCCCTCTGAGCCCAGGGCAGCCGCTTCCCACCTGTCACTGCCCGTGACCAGCTGAAGGACACGAGGCTTCTCCTGAATCATCCTGTGACAGCCGCCAGGAGCTGCCGACGTTCACAAAATCATCGCTAGTACAACCGGGCGCTTGGCCCGCCAGGAATTTGGATGTACAAGTCCTCACACTGCTCAGAAAAAAGCAAACACGAGCAATGCGAGATCTGACTTCTGCGCAGTTAATTTAATCTCCACTCTGAATATAAAGCAGCTGCTTTAGATCCGATGCACTCCGTCCACCCAAGCCTCGTGCTGAATGCTAAGCACTGGGCTGCGGCCGGTAAGGACAGACCATGACAGGCAAAACGAAGCTGCCTGCAGCTCCAGTGGCTTTTCTGGACCCGGCAAGGACACGGCTCCTTTGGAAGAAACTGCTCCGCAGCATCAGAAGACCCTCCTCTGGGATCAGGGTCTCCTTATTGGAGGGTGAAAAGCGAACTTGTCTTAAGTTTGTAAGGACCTGGCCATGCCTGTAGGTGGAAGGGAAAACAGAATGAGAAGCCCCTATGAGACCTTCTATAGGGGAATGACACTATTATAAGCCATGTCCCTCTGAAGGACTATAATTCGAGCAGGTAGGAGAGGCACAGGGTGAGTTATCAGAGATGACCAGCTATGTAGATGGAATGGGGGGGCACTTACTCTCCTTCTGAACTTTGGGGGGAATGTACAGGTCACGGTTGGGTCTGTTCGAGGGGCCCTCAGAGAAATGTGTCTCTCCCACCCTCTCCCACTGAGCTAGAGGTGTGTCCCCCGGGGATGGAAGTACCACGTTTCTATGTGGAGATGGGGTTAGTGCTTGTGAGGGAATTCAGGCAAGCTCACAAAGCCCCCAACATTTCCCGGTGCCTGCGATTTCTGCTTCAGACCTTCTCTGAATCAAAGCCTTGAAGACCTTGATCAAATGCAGCTCTGTGATCTGGGAATTTGATGGATAGACCCTAATTCAGTCCCTCGCTAAGTGGACATTCATGATTTCCAGCTCTAGGGGGCACTATGCAAGGCAGTGGGGGTGGTACAGAACTGAAAACCTAAGTGCCAAAATATAATTTTGAAAAAGTTAAAATTGTGATTTTCATTGCAAATATAGAATGAACATGGGTCACAGATTTTATTCAAAAAAGTAACTATTGGATGAGAGAACTGGTAAGGGAGTAAAACTAGTTTTAAGAGTGTGTGAGGAACTTAGTTTGATATAATCCATTAAGAAAGGTATTTTGAGAGAGGTGGGGTGGGAGGAAGAGAGAGAGAGAGAGAAAGAGAGAGAGAGAGAGAGGATATTGTTGGGCTAAATTAAAATTGGTTAATGTCCTACAGAGCAGTAAAATATAACCACTGGGGTTATCGTCTACTTTGGCAACAGAAATCTACAGCTAATTCACAGTGTCTAGGCTCCAATAAAATAGTATGAAGCACAGGCACATTCTCCCAGAGAATTAATAACCCTCTAGGCTTCTTAAATAATGCCCTGGTACACATTGAAGACTATGCTGTACTTCCTTTTGATTTTCAAGATTCTGATCAGTTTCTTCTTATCACAAAAGAAGTAGAATAACATGCCTATCAGCCTTCAGGTGCGATGAAGACTGAGGCCAATGGGAAGAGAGGAAGGAGAAAGTTTGGGCCTAGGAGCTAGGAGACCTGGGTATCAGTCCTATCGCCCAGGTGTTATGTGAGCTTGGGCGAGGAGTCGCATTACCTCCTAAGCCATAGATTCGCTCTCTGTTCCGTGGCATGTTGACTAGGTAGTCTCTGACCCATTTGCTTTTGGCCTCATCTTTAGATGATGAAGCAAGGCTATCAAACAAATCCCATTGTCGATAGTGAAAGACCAGTGGATATTTGGAGGGGGAAGGGGGCATGAAGAGGGTGCACAAGCTCTCCCTTCTCCCAGCTTCTGCTCCCCATCAGTGCTCTGGGGTGTTTCAGAGTCAGGAGAGCCCAGGTCACACTGCAGTAACAAATTGATACTGAAGTCTCAGTGGCTTAGCCCAACCAAAGTTTGTCTCTTGCTCATCATAGACTCCTGGTGGACAGCTGCCCTCCATGTGATGACTGACCATACTTTTTCTGTCCTGTAACTCGGCTATCCTTGCACGTGGCTTCCTGAGTCACTGCACCAGAGCAAGAGAGAATGGAGCACTCACTACCCACTCCTAACTACAGAGAGCTTGTGTTTGTGGGCCATTTGCCAGAACTAGTCTCCCCGCTCCAAGGAAATCAAGGGAGCAGAGAAGTAAACCCCCCACCTTGGCCCTGGCCAGGTGGCTAAGTTGGTTGAAGCATCGTTCCAATACACCAAGGTTGGGTGTTCAATCTGCAGTCAGGGCATGCTCAAGAATCAACAATGAGTGCATGAACAAGTGGAACAGCAAGTTGATGCTTCTCTCTCTCTCTCTCATCAACAAATAAAAATTTTAAAAATAGAGGAAGTTGGGTTCTCTTGAGTTGTCAGATCAATGTGGACAGGCACTCTGGGTTTCCAGGATGCCAGAGCTACGTTCATGACCTCCCAGTGATCTGTGACCTGAAGTTTCAGCCAAGATCATTGTCAAAACCCACTTCCCTCTGTTCTGGAGGAAAGAACATTCTTCTGAAAAGGGAAATGGCTTTTATTTGCTCTCCTATATGATCCTTGGTTGCTCCTTGTACATAATTGTGATTGTTTCAGAGCCTGGATTCTTAACTCTTTAACAAGTTCCTTAGGTAGTGGTTGTCCTGTGGCTAACACCCTAAACTAAGCAAATGCTGAGGACGGCTGTTCGCTGACTCATGCCTATATGGCCAGAGCACCAGGGATATTGATCAGTAGCCAGGGCAATAATATCATGGGGCCAGTCACGGATGCTGGTCAGAGATGTGAGGAGCGTGCTACGTACACAGGCAAACCCACGCCGGTCTCTGACCCTTCCCCATCCACTTGGCTTCACTATTAACTTGCTCCAAAAAAAGATTTGAGTCTTCCTAGAGAGACACAGACAATTTAACAGGATTTAAAAATTAATAAGGTGAGGAAATCAGACTATTATTCCAAAAGGAACCTCAGTCAGCATCATTAGAATTGCTAAGGTGTTTGTGGAGAGCGGCTGGGATGGAGCCTAACCCTGAGTGCTGCTGGCAGCCCAGCCTTTGCTTAGGTGCCAAATGGAATGTCTGGGAGGCAGTACCTGGTGTCGGTGAGGAAACAGTCACCTGAATGCACAGGACTTGTGATGGGTATGGGGCCACAATGTACCAGGCATGGCGACTGCAGAAGTCCTCAGGGCAAGGAAAACGTTTGTCTTTCCGATGGGAACAGACTGAAATGTACAGTCATTCCCTTAAGCTCAGCCACCAAATTCCATTGTCCATCACACCATGATGGGACTTGGAGCTGGAATGCCAGCCATGCCACTGAATTATTCTGTGACCCTGGTGAGGTATATCACCTCTCTGAACCTTGGTTTTTTCATCTGTGAAATGGGCATGAGGATCATTCTCTCACAGGGCTTTGTAAAGAATGTATATCCATCTCTTGGTGATGTGCCTGGCTAATTTCTCTAATCAGTCTGGGAATTACCAGGATTATAGCTCTGCGTTTCCCACAAGACTGTGGTCTCCCAGGGCAGAGTGAAAGTCATTTCCCCACCTTGGTCCGGAATCTCCCCAAGGAAGGTGCTTAGCTCTTGAGCGTGGGCACACAAATGGGCAGCTATTGTCGTTCTGGTCATTGTTGCAATGACCATATTTCTACCTGAGGGAAAGTCCTGGAGGAAGCTGAGCAGGAATTCTCAGGCGCTTGTGACTTCATTTGAGTGCTCAGGAAGCCCCTCCTGGGGAGGCTTGCTGCTCTGTGCATGACTGTTTGCCTCTCTGGCTGGACCAGAAGCACCCTGAGGCCAGGGGCCCGTCTGCTGCCTCCACATCCCTCCCGGGAGGTGCTGGATTAGTGCTTGCGGAATGAGAGCTGAGGCATTTGGGAGACCAAAGATGGAGAAGTCTTGACTCTCCCTTGCAGGATCTTTAGGAAACACTCTGTTTGCAAGTTATTTAGAAATAGTGACCATAAAATTTATCACACTTCTGCCCGGCCGGTATGGCTTAGTGGTTGAGCGTCAACACATGAGCCAGGAGATGGAGGTTCAATTCCTGGTCAGGGCACATGCCCAGGTTTCGGGCTCGATCCCCAGCAGGGGGCATGCAGCAGGCAGCAGATCAATAATTCTTTCTCATCATTGATGTTTCGATCTCTCTATCCCTCTCCCTTCTTCTCTCTCGAAAAAAATCAATAAAAACATATTTAAAAAATAAAACGAGGACACTTTTAAGAGAAAAGGAGGATGCTATTAATAACAGGCATATACTGGGACTGTGCTTTCTGCAAAGCTGGTGAGGTCCACTCTGGAGCCTCCACTTCAGCCGTGGCTCAGCTCCCACGCAGCTCATGCTCACCACGGTCTGCAGCATGAGAGTGCTAGAGTCTGGGACAGGTGTCAGTGGCCAGAGGGGAGGACTCAGTGAGGTGATCATCGAGATTGACAGACACAATCAGGGATCCCCCACCCCCATACCCAGCAGTGGCTGGAGAGGACATATTCCTTCCTTTTCAGAGCCCCCAGTCTGATAGACAGACAGTGACCTTGAGCTTAGTGAGTGCCTTGTCTGATGGAGATGACACTGACCCATCCCTTGGGATGCTCTGAACCTACCCAGACCCTGCCAGACCCTCAATCCTGCAAGCCCCTTTCCCAGGTCCCAGGTAAAACCACTGGAATGTTTCTTTCTTTCTTTTTTTAAAATATATTTTTATTGATTTCAGAGAGGAAGGGAGAGGGAGAGAGAAACAGAAACACCAATGATGAGAGAGAATTATCGATCGGCACACCCCCTACTGGGGATCGAGCCTGCAACCCAGGCAGGTACCCCAGCCAGAATCGAACCGGGGACCCTTCAGTCCACAGGCCAACACTCCATCCACTGAGCCAAACAGCTAGGGCTGGAATGTTTCTTATGCCTCTTAAGCAGCCATTGCAAATACAAGCTTACACAATTTTACTTTTGTGTGTGGGGGGCATTTCTTGCAATGTGATCAGCTGCTGGCACTGAGCACCCGCACTGGTATCCACTGAGAGGGGCTGGTCCCCCAAAGTGCTCAGAGACAGACAAAGCCTTCAGAACCAAGGCTCTGCCTTTTGTGGCTTTTTCTCCTGGGTTTGAGGAGCATTCCCCAGTGCCCAGGCCTGGTCCCCTGCGTGCTTTCTTCATACCACACTGGGATCTGTGGGGTCTGAGGACTGCCTTCAAGTTTACCTACCTTTTAGGTGCTCTCTCCCACCCCTCCCCCTCCCCCGTGACTACTAAGCCAGGTGAGGCACGGCATTAAGTTGAAGGCTTCTCATCTCCATAGAAGTGTCTTGAAAAAACAGGACAAGAGTCCCAAGATGATCTGATTTCCCCATCTTATCTCTGACTCTGAAAGGGGAGCCAGACTTGCCCCTCAGAACACTGGCCCCTACCCAACCGCCCTCTCCTCCTCTGGCACTAGGAGGTGCCACCCCTCAGTCATTCCTCTCATGCTGACTTGTTGTCTTTTGCTCGTGGCTTACCCTCCAGACTCTGTTCTTGAAATGTGGAAATCCAGCTCTGGCAGTTCTGAGAAGTCCCCTTGCTATTTCAGGAAATGCTGAACTTTTCAGATTCTCTGTGGCTTCACTAGGAACCTCGCAAGGCCCAGAAATCAAAACTGAAACGTGACCGCTGTTGTAGGCTGTATCAGCCTTTCCGACCCTGAGGTGGGGCCGGCACCTCCCACAAGCCTGTGCCTCTGGGATTCGCTTTAATAGTCCAGGGGCTGAGGAGGAAAAAGGAATGTGTATGTGTGTGTGTATATATATCTCAAGAATGGAAATACACTGGGTGGGATTTTAAAATTATTGTGCAGATATCAGGCTCCATTGTATGAATGGGTCACAATTTATTTAACTGGCTTCCTTTTGAGGGACATTTAGATTGTTTTAAATCTTTTTTTTTTAAACACTGCTTTCATGAACATTCTTTTCATTAAAATTGATTTTAGAGAAAGGAAGAGAGAGAGAAAGAAGTATTGATGTGAGGGAGAAAAATCAATTGGTTGCCTCCCACATGGCCTGAGACCAGGAATCTAACTGGCGACCTGGATATGTTCCCTGACCGGGAATTGAACCTGCTACCTTTTCGTATGGGACGATGCTCCAACCCACCAGGGCTCCATGAATATTCTTGTGTGCATTCCAAGAAGGAACTTATCTACTAAGATGAACTCCCCCTGGCTAACTGGGCCTAGATTCAAAACTAGAGTTTAGCCCGGCTGGCATGGCTCAGTGGTTGAGCATTGACCTATGAACCAGGATGTCACGGTTTGATTCCCAGTCAGGGCACGTGCCAGGGTTTCGGGTTTGATCCCCAGAGTGGAGCTTGCAGGAGGCAGCTGATCAATGATTCTCTCTCATCACTGATGTTTCTGCCTCTCTCACCCTCTCCCTTCCTCTCTGAAATCATTACAAATACTTTAGAAAAACAACAACTAGAGTTTAGAGGCCTTTTGCCGAGAGAGGCTTGTTACCCACTTTGCATTCCAGAAAGAACCATAGACTGAACTTTCAAGCGTCTGCAGTCTGCCCTGCCTGTTCATACCATCTGAGTCACCCACTGCAGAGAAGCTCCTTGCTCCATCATCCTTACTATCCTTTAACCAACAGACTGTGACCCGGCCTGACCAATCAGAACGGCACAGACTATACCCCTCATTTACATCTGCAGCAACCAACCTGAACTGACCAGACTTGAAGTCCTCATGTGCATAACAGACCTGAATGGGGAGTGGGTGGGAACTTGCTCCATGAAAGACCTGCTCTCCTTTGTCTGGGTCGGGAGGGGGCGGGGGGGCGGGAAGGGGCACTTTCAATTTCCACTGGAGTCTGTACCCTGGTTTGCTTTAATAAAGTCTTGCCTTTTTAAAATATACCTTTTAGTGACTTTTTGTTGACATTGTACATATGAACAAGAACATGTGTAAAAATGAATGCTTAGAAGTGAAATAACTGAGTCAAAAGATAGCTATTTTCATAGATGGGCCAAATTGCTCCTCATCAATTTGCATGAGAGTGCCTATTCTCTTTACACTTCTGACATAGTGTTTTGTCAAATATGTTAGTATTTTCCAATCTGACATAAGAAATGGAAATGTGACTTACATGATCATTTATTTATGACATTTCCCACCTTGCAACCTGCTTGTTCAAGCGCTTTGTCTCTCCTACCAGCATTAGTATTTTTTTTTAGATGCTTTACCTAAAGCATGTCAAACTCAAAGGCTAACATGGCCAAATAAGCAAGGTTTAAGTCTATGTGGGCGGCAAAAAAACAGAAGCTTCAATTTTCATAGAAACACAGGTTTATTTTGATAGAGACATGCTGAATACAAAGGGCTGAAATAAATGAATCATTGTTAACATAAAATAATAGAACATTTTAATAAAAATTAATATTTTTCTTGAACATTAACTTACCAGACACTGAATAACTGCACAAATTAATAAGCATAACGCAAATAAACCTATTTTTCTTATTCTCCGAAAGTGAAATATTTCCTGTTGCGCACACCAAACAAGTCAGTCCAAGACTAATGACGTGGCAATCAGCTGCTAAAATACTCGCTGCTAGTATTAGTGGAGAGAAATGGTGCGCCTGCGTGTAAGATGAGTAAGGGAAATGAATGCAACACGATTATAGAAATCAGTCATTAGTGAACGTTGTAATTCGTTATTAATAATTATGTATAACAGGATATTGTAAAAATTAAGTTATGAAATTTTTATGTTGGAAAGGAGACATATGTAATACGCTTTGTAATACTTTAAGCAATAAAACAAAATTTAAAAAAAAACAACAAAAAACATTTCTTACATACCATTATATTGGCTGGGTTGCAAAAATACTCGGTGTGGGCCGCAAGTTTGACATGTTTGCTTTACATAGTTAGGAAATTAGCCTTTTGAAATATGTTTTAAATATTTTTTCTTGGCTTATCTTTTCAAAAACATTTTTGCAGTATATTATCCCCATATACGTAGCTAACTGTAACTTTTATGTGGTCTAATTTATAGCTCCTGTGTTTTGGTTGGCTTGGAAAGTTCGTCCCTACTCCAAAATGTTCAAAACACACCAAAGCAGATCCCTTTTCCTCCTGGTGCTGCCAGTTTCTTATGTTTTACACTTATATCTATGATCCATTGGCATTGAATTTTTTTGGTAAGGTGCTGCTGGTTAGTTGCCTGAGCATAATTTCTCAAATAGTCTATCTTTTTTTTCTAATATGAAATATACCTCTTTTGTACTGTGAATGTCAATGTATATTTTTCAATATTTGTTGGCTCTCTCTTCTTTTCTAATGCTATTGCCTCATCATAGATAGACAGGGATGAACTCAATTACTGTACCTTATAATACTTTGTGATATTTGGTAAGATTAATCCTTCCTCATAACTCTTAATTTTCATTTTTCTGGCTATGCTTGCATTCTTATTCTCCACATAAAGTTTAGAAAGAACTAGTCTAATTTTCTGCTTTCAAAAATCCTTTTAATATTTTTATTGAAGTTGCATTAGATTTATAGGTTCATTTAGGGACAACTGGCAGTGTTATAACATTGAATCTTCTTAGCCAGGGCATTTATTCAAGTCTCTGAAAGATGAACTGCAGTAGAACTTCAAAGTGTTCTTCACATGGAGACTTAACATTCTTTCTCTACAGTTATTCTTAGTCTTTCAACCCTTCACTTACAGTGTGAATGATATATTTTCTTATATTATATTTATTATATTTTCCACTGATGGATTTTTATATAAGGAAAGCTATGGTTGCATGTTAATTTTGTTACCAGTCACCTTATTGGATTTTCTTAATGTTTTTATTTCATTTAATTCTTTTCAGTTTTCCAGATATATAATCACAAATCTGAAAATAATAGTAATGTCTATGGAAAATTATTTCATATATAAGACATCACTAAAACTGAACTTTGTCCTTGCTCCTGCCCCTAAACCCACTGTAATGGACATTGAGGTTGCTTCCTCAACACCCATTTCCCTTTTCCTAGGAGCTACCTCAATTTACACTTCACCATCGTCACCTTGCCAGCACAGTCCATGTTTTTTGGGGGAAACTGTTGTCCTATACAATGGTGGTGAGGCATGTGACTCATACCTAGAATAATCACAATAATTATATCCCTACCACTGGCCACACCTAAACATTCAGATTTAGATTTGTGGTCCATTTTGAGATGCGATGAGGACTTCCAGCCATGAATCCCTCTCTCTCTCTGAGCTGTGAGGAGGTGTAGGCAACCTTCATGTGACCCTGTGAAGTACCCAAATCAGGATACAGCCCTGGTGGTTTCATTAAGCTGCTAAACTAACCAACTCTGTAGCCCATCTTCACCTTCAACTTGCACTTGATGACCCAGTGATTCCTCACTATTTAAGGCAATTTAAGATAGGTGGTTTTAAAAATTAATTAATTAATTTTTAATTGAATTTATTGGGTTGACATTGGTTCACAAAACCATACAAGTTTCAAGTGTACAACTGAACAAAACATCATCTACACACTGCATTGTGAGCCATCGCCCCAAGCAGTCTCTTTCCAGCCCCATTTCTTCCCCCACCCCCTTTGCCCAACTTTACCTACAAGATAGGTGTTCTGACATTTACAACTGAACACACTGTAGTCTACACACCACTGTCAACAATCACTCAACCTCATTGATCTTAAAGGTTGCTTTAGTATGAGGTCAGGATCACTTGAAATAGCCTGAGGCTTATCAGTTTCTCTAAATAGACCACAGACTTTAATTTGAAGTCTTAAAGCTATAAACCTTCTAGAAGGAAACAGGAGAAAATCTTTGTGACCTCAGGTTTGACAAAGATTTCTTAGATATGACACTACAAACACTGTCTTATTTTTTTAAATTTTTTATATGTATTTTATTGATTTTTTACAGAGAGGAAGGGAGAGGGGATAGTTAGAAACATCGATGAGAGAGAAACATCGATCAGCTGCCTCTTACACACCTCCTACTGGGGATGTGCCCGCAACCAAGGTTCATGCCCTTGGCTGAAATCGAACCTGGGACCTTTCAGTCCGCAGGCTGACACTCTATCCACTGAGCCAAACCAGGTAGGGCCAAACACTGTCTTATTAAAAAAAGAAAATAAAAATGAATAAACCAGTCTTTGTCCAAATTAAGAACTTGTGCTCCTCAAAAGACTCTGAAGAGAATGTAAAGGTAAGTCATAGACTGGGGAAAATATTTTGGACATCATGTATCTGATAAAGGACTTGTATCCAGAGTATATAAAGAACTCTCAAAACAATAATACAATGAACAAAAGATTTGAAGAAGTACAGTGTTAAATGGTAAATACTGCAATGTCTTGGATTACTGTAACTTTAAAATAAGTCAAAGTTAGTTAGAGTAAGTCCCCTAAGTATTTTTAGCTATTCTGAGTCCTTTACACTCCCATTAAATTTTATAATTAGCTTATCAATTTTTATTGAAATTGCACTGAATCTACAGATCAGATTTAAGAATTGAAGAAGAATTTTTTTTCAAATTTAAGAATAAATAATAGTTTAACTATGAGTTTTTCGATTCATGACAATGGTATATCTCTTTACTTAGCACTTATTTAATTTCTCTCAACAATGTTTTATAGATTTCAGTTTATAGGTCTTATACATCTCCTGTCAAAGTTACCTCTCAGCATTTCATATGTATAATAATGTTATTGTCCATTGTGTAATTACTTTTTATATTACTGATTCCATATTACTAGCATATAGAAATTTAAACATGAAATTAAATTTACTATTTATATTGTATTCTGCACCCTTGATACATTTATTATTTAGTTCTAGTACCATTTGTATAGATACCACGTATTTTCTACATAGTTGATCATGTTGTTTGTAAATAAAAACAGTATTATTTTTTCTTTTCAATTGAGATTTTTATTTTTATTTTTCTTATTTTATTAAATTACTAGAACCTCCATTGTTGAATAGAAATGGTCAAGACAGATATACTTGTCTTGTTCCTGATTTTAAGGGGGAAAACATAGAGTCTTTTATCATTAAATATAATATTTAATTTGGGATTTTCATAAATGCTTTCTATTAGGTTAAAGAAGTTTCTTTATATTCCTAATTGTGTTGAGGTTGTTTTTTTTTTTTTAATCAGTAATTGATGTTGAACTGTTTCAAATGGTTTTTTTTGCATCTGAGATGAAATATGGTTTTCCTTTTTTAATTTTTAAAAGAATAAAAAAAATTTCTGAGAGAAAATCTTTGCAAGCCATGTATCTAATAAAGGACTTATAATAATAATATATAAAGACTCTTAAAATGGAATAATAAAGAGAAAAATTACTCAATTTAAAAATGTGCAAAGGTTTGAACAGACTCTGCCAAAAAGATACTTAAATAGCAAATAAACACATAAAAAGATACTCCATACTAGTAATTGTTAGAGAAACGTAAGCGTAAACCACAATGAAATGCCATTGCTTACCTATCAGAATGGCTGAAATTAATGAGTGACCATAACAAGGATGCTGGTGTACTAGTCAGGGTTCTCTCGGGAAACAGGCCCAACAGGCTAAAACACACATATGTATGAAGATATTTGTTCTAGGAATCAGCTCCTGTGGTTATGGAGGCTGAGAAGTCCCACAGTCTTTCCTCTGTAGCCTGCAGAACCAGGAAAACTGCTAGTATATTCAGTCCGAGTCCAAAGGCCTGATAACCAGCAACTCCAATTCCCAGGGCGGGAGAAGGTGGGTACCCCAGCTCAGAAAAAGAGGCAACATCCATCAGTGGATTGGATGATGCCTGCTCCCATGGCTGAGGGCGGATTTGTTTTGTTTTTTATGCAGTCTACTGAATGGAATGCTAAGCTGGCCTAGAAATACTCATAGACGCACCCAGAAATAATGTTCATTCTTAATCTGGTCAAGTTGACACATAAACTATCCATTGCAGTTGGCAATGATGTGGAGAAACTGACACCCTCACATACTGCTGATGGGAATGTGAAATGGCACAGCTGTATTGGAAAACAGGTTGGCAGTTCTTTAAAAAGTTAAACATATACCTATCATGTAACCCAGCCACTCCATTTCTAGATATTTACCCCAAAGAAAAGGAAGTATATGCCCATACAAAGACTTGTATGCAAATGTTCAAACAGCTTTATTTGTATTTAGCCAAAAACCTAAATTTCCATCGACAAGTGGAGAGATAAACAAATCATGCTACAGCCATACAATGGAAAACTACTAGGTAATAAAAGTAATGGATAACTGATCCATGTAATATGAGTTTCAAAATAATCATGCTACATGAAAGAAGCCAAACAACTGGACTACATACTGTATGAGTCCATTGGCATAGACTCCAGAAAATACAAACTACTGTTTAGACCAGTGATGGTGAACCTATGACACTCATTTTTTTGGTTGATTTTTCTTTGTTAAATGGCATTTAAATATATAAAATAATATCAAAAATATGTCTTTGTTTTACTATGGTTGCAAATATCAAAAAATTTCTATATGTGACACGGCACCAGAGTTAAGTTAGGGTTTTTCAAAATGCTGACACACCGAGCTCAAAAAGTTCGCCATCACTGGTTTAGACAAATCATGAAGCTTTACATAATGGACCTCTGTGCAGCCACAGAGCAGCATGAGCAGCCATCCCTGTCCTGAGGAGAACATGGCCACACTCGCCTGTCAGATGAAACAGCAAGGAGCAAGCCGATGTGGGCTCACTGTCACCAACATGTGCTTGGATGTGGATGCACCAAACTCTGGTTGTCACAGTGGCCTCTGGGTGGGTGAAGAGCTGGGGCGATGGAGTGTGAGGTGGGACAGGTCTTTTCACTACATTCCCTTTTGAATTTTGAACAAGAATGTATTACCTATCTTAAATGAATAATGAATGAAATGAATAAAATAAATGAACAAATGAAGGATGATTATCCCCTTAATAAATAAGTCTTTGTGTAAAAACCAAATACAAACTAATCAATAGTGATAGAGGTAGGTCAGGGGTTGTTTGGGGAGGTGGGTTGTAGAGAGAGGCAGGATTAGGCACCACAAAGGGGCCACTGAAACATGTTGAGGTGATGAATATCTTGATTGTGGTGATTGTTTCATGATTTATAGATGTGCCAAACATAAAATTGTACATTTGAAATATGTGCAATTTATGGTATGTCAATTATAATAATAAAAGCGTAATATGCAAATCGACTGAATGACTGAACAGCAGATCGTCCAGAAGACCTTCGGATGACCACACTATTAAACCTACTGGCGCCAAGCCAGCCAAGGCAGGTGCAATGCGTTTGGTCGGGGGGCCCTGCCATTGCCCCACAATCACCCCACAGAAGGTTGGCCCAGGCCACCCTCTGTGGGGCGATTGATGGGGGGGCTCCGTGATTGATCGCCCTACAGAGGGAAGCCCAGGCCACTAGGCTGGTGGTGCTATGGCAGGTGGGCAGGACCTCCCCCTGTGGGGCAATCAATCAAGTCTTGTGGGGACCCTTAAAGTTTAGGAGGAAGGAAAGCCCTGATAGGCCCAGATTGCCAGCCAGGCCTAGGGACCCTACCTGAGGGGTCCCGGATTGTGAGAGGGCACAGGCCAGGCTGAAGGCCCCCCCCATGCACAAATTTCATGCATCGGGCCCCTCTAAGACTTTAACCCACAGAAGAGAGATAAAACCCTCAAGAAAAAGGACATCTGGGTGGGCTTGCTCTAGAGCACGTCCATGCCCCTTCTCGGGCATGTACTTTTTACTTCCTCCTAAACTTTAAGGGTCCCCAAAAGACTTTCAACCAGGGAAGCAGCGGGCAGGGGTAGCTCATCACAGGCTCACCCCTGATCCTGTCTCCAAGCCCCCCTTTTCCTCTGACTTTCCAGGGAGCTAACAGCAGCCCGCCTTGGCACATTTCCTTCCTATGACACTTCTAGAGAACCAAAGCTGAGCACGGCCTAGAGCTCCTGTTGCTCCTTCTAGCCTAAGCCCTTCCTGGCTTCACTCACCCCAGCTTGAATTGCACTCTCACAATCATCTGCACTCATGTTGTGAAATCTTTCCCCCATGAAGTCAAGAACCCACACACTACAGGCAGGCCTGAGAAGGACCTGTTCCGGCCAGTTTCCTGTCCAGTGAGATTCTTAATGTAGCATAAGCACATGGTAAAAAAATTTCAAGCAACATAAAAATTAGTTGATTACAAACTTCAGGGGAAAGTTCTCTCAGAAAAATAAAATTGATAGGGTATCTAATACATTTGATCATTTGAAAACTAAAATTTATTGTTGTTTATTTGTAAGATTTTTTACTGATTTTTAGAGAAAGGGGAAGGAAGAGGAAAAGAGAGAGAGAGAGAGAGATTGATGGAACATCTATCGGCCACTGCCTGCATGCCTGGCCTGCAACCTGGGTATGTGCCCTGACCAGGAATCGAACCAGCAAACTTTTGGTGCTCAGGATGACACCCAACCAACTAAGCCAAACAGGTCAGGCAATATTTATTGTTTTTAAACAGATGTGATGGAACATTTGGGAAAACTTAAGGATGAATTCATAGAAAACGAAATCAGTGAAAAAACTAAGCCAAGTATTAACTCATGAAAGAAAAAATTGGAAAGGCAATTGTAGTAGATGCCTTGGCTCACCCATGAGCATGCGCATGGTCACGGAGATCTAAGTGTTGACTATAGTTAACCTTTAGATTTACTTAAACTGTGAGAGAGCAGGATTAGAGTCTGGGTGGCAGTGGAAGAGAGCCAAATCTTTATCTTCCATAACATGAAATCAGCAGATTGTTTTCTAGAATTGGTATGTCAAAAATAGCAGCATAAACATATTGACAAAAAATATGGAGGTAATAATCAGAATAAACAGCTAGAAGAGGTTGAAAGTTTTGCTTCTGGGGAGGAAGTGTGGGGCAGTGGACTGTTCCTTTTTTAGATATTAACCTTTTATCTTTTTTTCTTTTTATTTCAGATGCATACATTATACTGCTTTAGAAGGCAGTGTTGTGTAGTGGTTATGAGCCTAAACCCTGACGCCAGAGTGCCTGAGCTCAAAACCCGACTCTGTCGGTTCATAGCTAAGAGGCTTTAGGCAGCTAATAATGATATCAATTTCATAGCCTTGTTATCATCAGATAAATACATTAAAATATATAAAAACTTAGGACAATGCAAGGAGTATATAAATAGGACAAAAGCTAACAATTCTTATTATGAAATGATGATTTAAGATGTCTGCTTTTTTCTACCTTATTTCTTAGTAAATAGAAAAGTTGTTCTTGCTTATTCTTCTTGGCTCAAACAATAATAAAGAAAACCGTAATAATAGTAGTAAAACTAAAATGATTTAAAATTATATTTCTCCCACCCCAGTCTCTTATCTCAAAGACAGCCACTGTTGAAAGGTCTTTGTGTACTATTTTACTTCTTTTTTAAAATACATTTTTATTAATCTCACAGAGGAAAAGAGAGGGGGAGACAGAAAGAAACATCAATGATGAGAGAGAATCATTGATCAACTGCCTCCTGCAGTTGGATTGAGCCCAACTACTGAGGATTGAGCCCGCAACGCAGGCATGTGCCCTGACCAGAAATCGAACCGTGACCTCTTGGTTCATAGGTTGACAATCAACCACTGAGCCACACCGGCTGGGCTGCATATACTTTTTAATTTGCACGCTGGAGGCACACTGTTTATTTGTTCTGCCGCTCCTTTTTTCTCCTTATTATAACTCATGCAGTTCTCTCCTAATTGACACAATCAGATCTATCTTGGTCTTGTTAATGGCTGTGTAAGGATCTATAATTTATGGATTGTGTCTCATCCGAAGGCTATTCAGACTCCTTCCAGATTCTCACTGTGACAAACAGCGCTGCAACGTGGTGTTTGGATCACGGTGCCTTCTGCGAGGTGCTCCTTCGGTGAATTCTGGCTATGGAAGTGCTGAGTGCACAGCCTCCTTCAGAGGGAGAGCCAGGACCGCAAGTGGGGGAAAGGGCGTCCAAGACCTTTGTTACACATTTCATAATCCTCCCGTGGGCTCACCAGCCTCTGTATTTCTTACAATGGGTGGCATCAGCTTCACAGCTCCAGACGAGACCCTCTCATGCACTCATCGGACTAACGGGCCCCCTGCAGGGGACAAGGGGTGGCGCCTCTGGGTTCTGCAGTCAGGTGGACCTGGGCCTCAGTTTCTTCATCTGTCACAAAGAAACAATGGCATCCTATCTAATAAAAGAGAAACATGCAAATTGACCATAACCCCGACACCCTTCCCATTGGCTAATCAGCATATCCTTATGCAAATTAACTGTCAACCAAGATGGCGGCAGGCAGCCAGGCACTGAAGCGAACAGGAGGCTTGCTTGCTCCAGTGATGGAGGAAGCCAAGGTTCCCCGCCTGCCGCTGCCGGCCTCTGAGCTTGCACTCTAAGAAACAATGTTGCAAGTATAGAAGCTAAACAAACTCCAGAAACCTGCTTTCAGCCATCAGGGCTTCAGCCAGCAGGACCGCAACAGTGTTTCAATTATAGAACCCAAACAAACCCAGTACCTGCTTTCAGCAGCCGAGGTATCAGAGCTGCAGCCGAGGTCTCAGAGCTGCAGCCAAGCCTCAGAGCTAAAGCTGGCTCTCAGCTCCAGTAACAGCCATAGAAGGTAAATAAATCCCAGAATAAAAGAAAAAAGAAAAAAAGGA